>NC_138768.1:23173697-23706165 GCF_965119305.1 Pelophylax lessonae | reverse complement strand
GGTACAGACATCAGGCGCTGTGCGGGCATGGTACAGACATCAGGGGCTGTGCGGGCATGGTACAGACTTCAGGTGCTGTGCGGGCATGGTACAGATGTCAGGGGCTGTGCGGGCATGGTACAGACGTCAGGGGATGTGCGGGCATGGTACAGACATCAGGGGCTGTGCGGGCATGGTGCAGACATCAGGGGATGTGCGGGCATGGTACAGACATCAGGGGCTGTGCGGGCATGGTACAGACATCAAGCGCTGTGCGGGCATGGTACAGACATCAGGCGCTGTGCGGGCATGGTACAGACATCAGGCGCTGTGCGGGCATGGTACAGACGTCAGGGGCTGTGCGGGCATGGTACAGACGTCAGGGGCTGTGCGGGCATGGTACAGACGTCAGGGGCTGTGCGGGCATGGTACAGATGTTAGGGGCTGTGCGGGCATGGTACAGACGTCAGGGGCTGTGCGGGCATGGTACAGACGTTAGGGGCTGTGCGGGCATGGTACAGATGTCTGGCGCTGTGCGGGCATGGTACAGACGTCTGGCGCTGTGCGGGCATGGTACAGACGTCTGGCGCACCACACTGGGTATCCAGAGCAGAGATCACACACACACACACCCACAATGAAGGCAGAGTTCAGGCTCCTTACCGTTACCAAGAGAAAAAAAACCTAGAAAATGGGACACTCAGCCATAGCATGGATGAAACCGGACTGCTCACTCAGACACTCACTCTCATGACTCTGTGACCTCAGGCTCACCCCTCACCTGCAATCACATGCTTAAGCTAATGGAGCGTGAAGTCTCATCGTCTGTGTGGGAGACTGGGAGGGGGAGGGATCGTCGGCGCCGTGACAGCCAGCTCACCTCAGTAACTTTATGCACCAGCACCGCCGTGACATAGAAAGAGACGGACGGTCACGGACCGTCATTCTGGAGGGCAGAAGGAACCAGAGAAGCAGCCCCAGCCGTGCTTGAGAATCCCGGGCCGCCGCTCACTGCCCGGTGTCCCCGCCCTCTCTACCCTGGCCTGGGCCAGAATGTCAGTCACAGCGCCGCCATCTTCCCCGCGGCCCTCCTCCCGCCGTCTGCGCACGGCCCCCCCCTGCAACTCCAATCCCCGCCCCTTACCACTTACTCATCGAATCCTCTTCATCTTCTTCACTGTCTTCACCTCAGAAACTCCTCCATAACTAACGCAGCAGTTTAACCCCGCCCCCCAACGGCTGTCCGTGGTGCACATGCGCAGTAGCGCAACATCACGGACACAGGGAATCTAGAGTCTGGACGCAGGGACAAACGGCTTTTATTAATATAGATTCACCTGTGGAATATCCTTGTTATTGTTTTTGTTATTGCTTCTGTTATCTCTATTCTTGTCACTTATACTGTGCCTTTTTCTTACTCTTTTGCAATGTGTTGTTTTGCAATTTATACCAATAAAAACATTATAAAAAAAATAAATAAATAAAAGTTATATGTGCATTTATGCTCCTAGAACGCCTGAAGGTACTACTTGGATGTTAGGTCTCTTTTTGTGGCCAGGCTGTGTAAAAGTCTCACATATGTGATATCTCTATACTCAGGAGTAGAGTTGAGCGGACACCTGGATGTCCGTGTTCGGCGGGTTCGGTCGAACTTGAAAAAAAAGTCCGGGTCCGTGTCCCGGACTTTTGCCGAACTTTTCCCGGACACCGAACCCCATTGAAGTCAATGGGGACCCGAAATTTCAGGCACTAAAATGGCTCTAAAACACCAATGGAAAGGGCTAGAGTGCTGCAAATGGCAGTGAAACGTAGTTAAGAACATGGCAAGTGCTCGGCAAACAAATGTGGATAGGGAAATAACTTAAAACAACAAAAAAAAAAAAAATAATAAAACGGAGTATGGAGTAGGAGAGAGGTTGAGGTGGTGGTGGATGTGGCGGTGTCATAGGCGTGCGCACAGGGTGAGCCAGGTGTACCTGGGCACACCCTAATCACCTAGGGCACATAGCATTATCGCTCTGTTTGCCAGTGAGGAGATGGGAAAGATCTCCCTCGGACCTGCTCTGCTCTATTTCACTTTGCCAGCAGGGAGAGTAATGTATCGGGGCCATGTACATGTAGGCAAACACATGCATGTGTATTTAAACTTTGGGGTGCACACCCTAATGCAATAGGCTGCGCACACCTATGGGCGGTGTAGGTGGAAGTGGCGGTGGAGGAGGACCAGGGCAGGATTAAGAGCATCATGGGCTTGGTGCTGAGGATTTTGAAGGGCCTTAAGGGCTGTGCCTTGGCATGCACCCAGAGGAGGAAGGGTGCAGCCATGCATGCCTAATTCAACATGGGATGCTGTCTCTGAAGCCCATAAACACATCCATGCATCCGCAACTGTCCCTCCTTGTCCGGCCTTCGTGCTGTGGGGGGAGGTTCTGAGGGAGCTGCCTGGGGAAGCGAGCATAGTAGCCAGACTTCTGTGTTTACAAGTGACAGAAGAGCGGTAACAGTGAATATGGCCAACCCGGGGCCTATATTAAGGTAGGGGCCTGGAGCTGCAGCTCCAATAGCCCCTATGTTAATCTGGCCCTGAGGAGGACGAGGTAGCCAACACTGCTTTTTTCAGAAATTTTAAATGAGGGTACACCCCAAAAGAGTGAGAAAGAGCAAAAATAGAACAATGGGTGGGTAAGGTCGGTATCCATTGCTATTCTGCACAAGGTACGGAAAAGTCCCGTGGGATTCATGCCTGGTTCATTTTAATGAACGTGAGCTTGTCCACATTGTCTCTGGACAGGCGGCTGCGCTTGTCTGTGATAACGCCCCCAGCCGTGCTAAATACCCGTTCAGATAATACACTGGCTGCAGGGCACGCCAGCACCTCCAAGGCGTAAAGGGCAAGCTCAGGCCATGTGCCCAATTTGGAGACCCAGAAGTTGAAGGGGGCAGACCCGTCATTCACTACATGTAGGCGTGTGCACACATACTGCTCCACCATGTTGGTGAAATGCTGCCTCCTGCTAAGACGTTCCATATGAGCTGCTGGTGCTGCTGTTTGTTGTGGAGTGCTGACAAAGCTTTTCCACATTTCGGCCATGCTAACCCTGCCTTCTGAGGTGCTGGCGGTGCCCTGGTTGCGTTGGCGACCTCTTCCTCCTCCTCCTCTGCCTTGGCCTTGTGCTTCCACTGTGGCCCCGCTGTCAGGTGGAAATGCCAGCAGCATCGCGTCTACCAGCGTGTGCTTGTACTCGCGCATCTTGCGATCGCGCTCCAGTGAGTGAATTAAGGACGGTATGTTGTCCTTGTAATGGGGATCCAGCAGCGTGGCCACCCAGTAATCAGCACAAGTTAGAATGTGGGCAACTCAGCGGTCGTTGTGGAGACACTGCAGCATGTAATCGCTCATGTGTGCCAGGCTGCCCAGAGGCAACGAAAGGCTGTCCTCTGTGGGAGGTGTATCGTCCGTGTCCTCTGTATCCCCCCAGCCATGCACCAGTGATGGCCATGAGCTGGCCTGGGTGCCACCCTGCTGTGAACATGGTTCCATCTCCTCCTCCGTCTCCTCCTCCTCATCCTCCTCATCCTCCAGAACTGTGCCCCTGCTGGACAATTGTGTCCCTGGAGTTTGTGTGTGCAGGAACCCACCCTCAGAGCCCCTTGTGAATAACTGCCCTGAAAGCCTTGGAAATGTTACCTCTTCATCCTCCTCCTCCTCCTCATCCTGTGCCACATCGTCTTCCATCATCGCCCGAATTGTTTTTTCAAGGAGGCATAGAAGTGGGATAGTTAAGCTGACAACGGCATCATCGGCACTGGCCATGTTGGTGGAGTACTCAAAACAGCGCAACAAGGCACACAGGTCTCGCATGGAGGCCCAGTTATTGGTGGTGAAGCTCTGACATATCGGGGTAGTTTTTAAGGAACCTCTGCACCACCAAATTCAGCACATGCGCCAGGCAAGGGATGTGCGTCAAACCGGCCAGGCCCAGAGCTGCTATGAGATGTCGCCCGTTATCGCACACCACCAGGCTGGGCTTGAGGCTCGCTGGCAGCAACCACTCATTTGTCTGCTGTTCCATGCTCCTCCACAACTCCTGCGCGGTGTGTGGTTTTTCCCCCAAACAGGCAAGTTTTAAAACTGCCTGCTGTCGTTTACCCCTGGCCGTGCTGAAGTTGGTGGTGAAGGTGTTACGCTGTCCGGATGAGGAGGCGGTAGAGGATGAGGAAGCGGAGTAGGAGGAGTTAGGAACAGGAGGCAAACTGAAGCGCCCTGCAATCCTCGGTGGTGGAAGGACATGCGCCAAACTGCTATCCGCCTCAGGCCCATCCGCCACTGCATTTACCCAGTGTGCCGTTAGGGAGATATAACGCCCCTGACCGTGCTTACTGGTCCACGTATCGGTAGTTAGGTGGACCTTGCCACAGATGGCGTTGCGCAGTGCACACCTGATTTTTTCCCCCACTTGGTTGTGCAGGGAAGGGATGGCTTGCCTGGAAAAGTAGTGGCGGCTGGGCACGACGTACTGTGGGACAGCCCCCGACATAAGGTTTTTAAAACTGTGCGTCTCCACCAGACGGAATGACAGCATTTCAAAGGCCAAGAATTTTGAAATGCTGGCATTCAGGGCCAGGGATCGCGGGTGGGTGGGGGGGTACTTCCTCTTCCTCTCAAGTGTTTGGGAGATGGAAAGCTGAACGCTTCCACGGGACATTGTGGAGATGGTTGGTGACCCAGGTGGTGGTGTTGCTGACAGATCCTCTGTTTGCGGGGTGGCAGGTGCCGGTATCACTACAGATGTGGATGGAGCGGCCGAGACTGCAGCAGAAGAGGAAGCAGGATGAGCCAGAGACGTTTCTTGGTTTTGAAGGTGTCTACTTCACTGCAGCTCGTGCTTTGCACTTAGATGCCTGATCATGCAGGTTGTGCTCAGGTTGAGAAGGTTTATGCCTCGCTTCAGGCTCTGATTGCACAGGGTGCAAACCACTCGTGTCCTGTCATCAGCACATTTTCTAAAGAACTTCCACGCTAGAGAACTCCTTTGAGCTGGCTTTGGTGCACTCGTTCCCTTGCTGCATTGGGCAGTAGCAGGCGTAGTGTCTAGGGCACGGCCGCTCCGCTTCTGCACCCTGCTCCCTCTTCTGCTGTGCTGGTGGCTCTGTGCGACCACCGCCTCTTCCTCCAAACTACTCAGGTCACCTGCATGACCTTCATTCCATGAGGGGTCGAGGACCTCATCGTCCTCCACATCATCTTCCACCCAGTCTTCACCCCTGCCCTCCTTGTCGGTCTCCACAATTCTGAACGCCGCAGCAGTTGGCACCTGCATTTTGTCATCATCGGAGACGTGCTGCGATGGTCCTTGCATGTACTCATCTTGAGAAATAAGTGGTTGGGCATCGCTGCACTCAATCTCTTCCACTTCTGGGGCAGGGCTAGGTGGATGGCCCTGGGAAACCCTGCTGACAGAGTCATCAAAAAGAAGAGACTGCTGTATGGCTTGGGGCTCAGATTGCTTGCCTGATTTGCAAGGGGGTGAGGTGAAAGATGGTTGGACATCGGCTGCAGGTGCCAACTCTGACCTTTCTGCAGTAGACTGGGTGGGAGACAATGTGTAGGAACTGGAGGCACTGTCAGCAGCAAACCAATCTACTATTGCCTCTCTGTGTTCTGGCCTCATCACTTCTAGAGGCGTATGATGCCCTATCAAATACTGATGCAGGTTCTGTCGCCTACTAACACTTGAGGAAGGTGTTTCACTTGTGCGTGTAGCTGGCACAGATCGACCACGTCCTCTCCTTGCAACAGGAGCTCTACCAGCAGCACCACGACCCAGGCCACGGCCCCTATTTGACGGTCTCCTCATATTTCTGTAATTTATGATCTTGCCCTAGAAAGGTGTTTATTGAATAGCGGAACAAAACAACAACAGTATCGCACGGGTGTATCTCACAGTCAAATATGAAAACTATGCCGCAATTTAATGTTTTTTACCCCAAAAGGTTGTATATTGAATAGCGGAATAGTAAAAAGGATAAAAAACGGTGTATCTCACACGTACAAACAAAGACTAGGCCCCGATTAAAATTTTTTGTACCCTAAAGGGAGGATGAGGAAAAGGAGTAGGAGAAGTTGGGAACAGGAGGCAAACTGAAGCGCCCTGCAATCCTCGGCGGTGGAAGGAGATGCGCCAAACAAATTTAAAAGGTGTATCTCACACGTACCGATACAGACTATGCTGTAATTTAATTTTTTACACTCAAACAGGGTGTATATTGAATAGCGGAATAGGACAAATTTTACAAAACGGTGTATCTCACACGTACAAACACAAACTAGGCCCCGATTACAATTTTTTGTACCCTAAAGGCAGGATGAGGAGTAGGAGGAGTTCGGAACAGGCAGGAGGCAGACTGAAGCACCCTGCAATCCTCGGCAGTATGAGATGCGCCCCAAAAATTGGAAAGGTGTATCTCCCACGTACCGAAACAGTCTATCCCGCAATTTAATTGTTTTTACCCAAAGGTGTATATTGAATAGCGGAATAGAAAATATGATATCAAAAGGTGTATGTATCTCACATGTACCGACACCGACTATCCCGCAATTTAATTGTTTATACCCAAAGGTTTTGATTAAATAGCGGAATAGAAAATATTATCAAAAAAAGGTGTATGTATCTCACATGTACAGAACCAGACTAGGCCCCAATTACTATTTTTTGTACCCCCAAAGGCAGGATGAGGAGTAGGAGGAGTTCGGAACAGGCATCACCCTCAAATCTTCAGAAGTATGAGATGCGCCCCAAAAATTGGAAAGGTGTATCTCACACGTACCAACACAGACTATCCTGCAATTTATTTGTTTATACCCACAGGTTTTTATTGAATAGCGGAATTGAAAATATTATCAAAAAAAGGTGTATGTATCTCACACGTACAGAACCAGACTAGGCCCCAATTACTATTTTTTGTACCCCCAAAGGCAGGATGAGGAGTAGGAGGAGTTCGGAACAGGCAGCACCCTCAAATCCTCAGAAGTATGAGATGCACCCCAAAAATTGGAAAGGTGTATCTCACACGTACCAACACAGACTATCCCGCAATTTAATTGTTTATACCCAAAGGTTTTGATTAAATAGCGGAATAGAAAATATTATCAAAAAAAGGTGTATGTATCTCACATGTACAGAACCAGACTAGGCCCCAATTACTATTTTTTGTACCCCCAAAGGCAGCATGAGGAGTAGGAGGAGTTCGGAACAGGCAGCACCCTCAAATCCTCGGAAGTATGAGATGCACCCCAAAAATTGGAAAGGTGTATCTCACACGTACCAACACAGATTATCCTGCAATTTTATTGTTTATACCCAAAGGTTTTTATTGAATAGCGGAATAGAAAATATTATCAAAAAAAGGTGTATGTATCTCACACGTACAGAACCAGACTAGGCCCCAATTACTATTTTTTGTACCCCCAAAGGCAGGATGAGGAGTAGGAGGAGTTCGGAACAGGCAGCACCCTCAAATCTTCAGAAGTATGAGATGCACCCCAAAAATTGGAAAGGTGTATCTCACACGTACCAACACAGATTATCCCGCAATTTAATTGTTTATACCCAAAGGTTTTTATTGAATAGCGGAATAGAAAATATTATCAAAAAAAGGTGTATGTATCTCACACGTACAGAACCAGACTAGGCCCCAATTACTATTTTTTGTAACCCCCAAAGGCAGGATGAGGAGTAGGAGGAGTTCGGAACAGGCAGCACCCTCAAATCTTCAGAAGTATGAGATGCACCCAAAAATTGGAAAGGTGTATCTCACACGTACCAACACAGACTATCCCGCAATTTAATTCTTTATACCCAAAGGTTTTTATTGAATAGTGGAATAGAAAATATTATCAAAAAAAGTGTATGTATCTCACACGTACAGAACCATACTAGGCCCCAATTACTATTTTTTGTACCCCCAAAGGCAGGATGAGGAGTAGGAGGAGTTCGGAACAGGCAGCACCCTCAAATCCTCGGAAGTATGAGATGCACCCCAAAAATTGGAAAGGTGTATCTCACACGTACCAACACAGACTATCCCGCAATTTAATTGTTTATACCCAAAGGTTTTTATTGAATAGCGGAATAGAAAATATTATCAAAAAAAGGTGTATGTATCTCACACGTACAGAACCAGACTAGGCCCCAATTACTATTTTTTGTACCCCCAAAGGCAGGATGAGGAGTAGGAGGAGTTCTGATCAGGCAGCACCCTCAAATCCTCGGAAGTATGAGATGCACCCCAAAAATTGGAAAGGTGTATCTCACATGTACCAACACAGATTATCCCGCAATTTAATTGTTTATACCCAAAGGTTTTTATTGAATAGTGGAATAGAAAATATTATCAAAAAAAGTGTATGTATCTCACACGTACAGAACCAGACTAGGCCCCAATTACTATTTTTTGTACCCCCAAAGGCAGGATGAGGAGTAGGAGGAGTTCAGAACAGGCAGCACCCTCAAATCCTCGGAAGTATGAGATGCACCCCAAAAATTGGAAAGGTGTATCTCACACGTACCAACACAGACTATCCCGCAATTTAATTGTTTATACCCAAAGGTTTTTATTGAATAGCGTAATAGAAAATATGATATAAAATTGGTGTGATTTATCAATAGCACATGTGAACAGCAGTGTCTTATATCATTCAGCTCTGCTGCAGGCTATGGAGGGGGAAAAAAAAAGTTTTTTTTTAAGTTTGTAATTTTTAACTAGATTAGTACAGACTATGCCACAATTTAATTTTTTTAACCCAAGGGTGTATATTGAATAGTGGAATAGAAAAAAGTGTATAACTTTTGAAATCTCTCAATAATAGCACTTGTGAACACAGCAGTGTATTATCACAGTCAGCACAGCACAGCACTGAAGGAAAAACGCTGCACACAGTGACTGATAGAAAAATACTTTTCTCCCTCCTCCTTAGTGGGCAAAAAAGATTGTGTTCACTGCACCCCCCACACAGCAAAATCGATGTGGACCACTGACACCTGCCTATCTCCAGCCTCTCCCTAAAAGGATTGATAAGATCGGTCACTGCAAACCCCCCCCCCCCCACACAGCAAAATCGATTGTAGAACACTGACCCTAAAAATCAGCAGCCTCGCCCTAAAATGCCCTACAACTCGCCCTGCCTAACACACTCCGACCTGTCCCTCAATTCTATCCGGACACAAATGATTTTTGCCTATCTGTCCCTAATCAGCAGCCAGCACGTATGATGTGCGCTCTGTCCCTGAACTACACAGCAGAATGACGCAGCGGCGCTGGCTCGAACTTATAAAGATTTGGTCACATGCTTCAGATGGCCAATCACAGCTACTAATACATTTGTAGGCATGGCTGGGATGGCTTAAGGCACACCAGTTAAACGCTTGTTGATTGGCTGTTGAAAGCCCGCTATTGAAAAGCGCGCCAATGCATACAAAACCCGGAACTAAAATGACCAAACACAGATTTTTACCCAAATATATAGTAAAGTTTTTGGGTCCGTGTTCGGGTAACAAAAATCCAATTATTTTGTACGAACACGAATAATACAGTCCGTGTTTGCTCAACCCTACTCAGGAGGAGAATCAGAATGTATTTTGGGGTGTCATTTTTGCTATGTACATGCTATGTGTTAGAAATATCCTATAAATTGACAACTTTGTGTAAAAAAAAAAAAATACGTTTTCATTTTTCCCCCCACAATTTCCAAAAACTTGTGGAAAAAATGACATGTTCAGAAGACTCATAATGCCACATAAAATATACGTTGTGGTCTCTGTTTTCCAAAATGGAGTCATTTTGTGGGTGTTTCCATTGTCTTGGTGCTCTAGGGCCTTCAAAAGTGTGATAGGTAGTCAGAAAATGATGTGTGTAATTTATGCTCCTAAGAACACCTGAAAGTGCTAGTTGGATGTTAAATCTCTTTATGTGGCCAGGCTGTGTAAAAGTTTCACACATGTGGTATCACCATACTCAGGAGGAGTAGCAGAATGTATTTTGGGGTGTCATTTTTGCTATGTACATGCTATGTATTAGAAATGTCCTATAAATTGACAACTTTGTGTAAAAAAAAAAAGTAGGTTTTCATTTTCTTTCCACATTTTCCAAAAACCTGTGGAATAAATGACATGTTCAAAAGACTCATAATGCCTCATAGAATATATGTTTGGGGGTTTTCTTTCCAAAATGGGGTTATTTTCTGGGCGTTCCATTGTCCTCGTGCTCCAGGGCCTTCAAAAGTGTGATAGGTAGTCAGAAAGTTATATGTGTATTTATGCTCCTAGAAACCCTGAAGGTGCTACTTGGATGTTGGGCCTCTGTATGCAGCCAGATTGTGTAAAAGTCTCACACATGGGGTATCGCCATAATCAGGAGGAGTAGCAGAATGGGGTTTGGTTTGGGATGTCATTTTTGCTGTGCACATGCTCTGTGTTAGAAATAGCTTATAAATTGACAATTTTGTGGAAGGAAAAAAAAAACATTGTTTTCATTTTCCCAAGAATTGTGGGGAAAAATTACAACTTCAAAAATACTCACCATGCCTCTTACTAAATGCCTTGGACTGTCTACTTTCCAAAAAGGGGTCATTTGGGGGGGGGGTATCTGTATTGTCCTGAATTTCAGGGCCTCAAGAATGGAGATAGGCAGTCAGTACATTAGGTGTGATCAACTTTCAGTAATTGGTACCATAGCTTCCAGACTCTACGTATAACTTTCACACAGACTAAATATTATACACTAATTTGGGTTATTTTTACAGAGATGTGTAGCAGTATACATTTTAGCCCAAATGTATGTATGAAGAAAAAGTACTTTTTTGCAAAATGTTATAATAGAAACTAAAAAAAAAGTATTTTTTTTCAAACTTTTTTCAGTTTTTTTGATTATATCACAAAAAACCCAGTTATGATCAAATACCACCAAAAGAAAGCTCTATTTTTGTGAAAAAATGATACAAATTTTGTTTGGTTACAAGGTAGCATGACTGAGCAGTTGCCATTCAAAGTGTGAGAGTGCTGAAAGCTGAAAATTGGTCTGGGCAGGAAGGGGGTTAAAGTTCCCTGTGTTGAAGTGGTTAAGAAACATTTCTTCTGTGATAAATATTTATTAAAGAAAAGATGCTGTACCTGATATGTGTTAAGTTGCTGATGATTTTATTCTGTTTAATAACATAAAGTTTGTACTTTGTGCTTTTTTTCTCCCACAGACAGTGACGTCTGCCACAAATGTCCTGTTGACAAGTGGCCGGATGAGAGAAAAATTATCTGTATTCCCAAAACATATGACTATCTCTCCTACGAGACAGACATCATAGCTATAGCTTTTTATGTTATCTCTATATTCTGTTCTTTGGAAACTCTCTCAATACTGACATTGTTTATTTTATTCCGGGACACTCCAATTGTGAAAGCCAATAACCGAACTGTGAGCTTCACCCTCCTGACCTCCATCTTGCTGAGCTTCCCCTGTGTCTTCTTGTTCCTCGGACATCCTGTGGACATAACCTGCATGCTGAGACAAATGTCATTTGGGGTCTTCTTCTCCATCGCTGTCTCTTCTGTTCTGGCCAAGACTATCACAGTCTTCATTGCCTTCAAAGCCTCCAAACCCGGCAGCTACTGGAGGAAGTGGGTGGGAGAGAAGACTTCTAATTCTGTTGTTATAACCTGTTCCTCCGTCCAAGTTCTGATCTGCGTTATTTGGCTGTCAGTGTCTCCTCCTTACCAAGAGTATAACATACATTCCTATCCTGGGAAGATCATCATTCACTGTAATGAGGGGTCAGTTATCGGGTTCTACTCTATGTTGGGTTATATGGGGTTTCTGGCAGCTGTGAGTTTTGTTCTGGCTTTCATGGTGAGGACATTACCGGACAGTTTTAATGAGGCCAAGTACATCACCTTCAGCATGCTGGTGTTCTGCAGTGTCTGGATTGCCATGATCCCGGCCTATCTGAGCACCAGAGGGAAATACATGGTGGCTGTGGAGATATTCGCCATACTGACCTCCAGTGCTGGATTGTTAGGCTGCATATTTTTCCCTAAATGTTATATAATTATCATACAACCTCAGAGAAATACAAGAAAAAATATTTTTGATAAGGTCAAATCATAATTACGGTTTAAAAATCATCAATTTCAGTACTTTTTTGGATGTCAATAGATACCACTTAGTTGCTTAACAAGGATCCTGTTGTTTCCTGTCTATTAAAGTACAATGATCCTTTAAAGTGGTCTACTCAATAGGATATACTGTAAGTAGAGATTACATTTTATTATCATTCTAGGTAAAATCATCTTATGTTTATTAACATACCTACAATAAAAAAACATACATGCTTGTACCACATACTAAAAAAAAAATATATAAGTTATTTATTTATTTTTTTTACTGACACTACTTTTCTGATGAATTAAGTCTCATCTACCCTGATGTCTCCGACTGATACTAGAGAGTGGAACATACAGAGGAACCTTAGAGCATATATTCTGGTCCTGCATCACTCAAGTCTCTTTCTGGCAAATGGTCGGCAACTACTAGATAACCTAACTGAGAAGTACATTACTGTAAACCTTCTCACTCCTCTTCTGGGTTGCCCAGTCAATAGTATCTGACTACAGATTAAAAAAATAATAAACAACGCATTCAGGCATTAGCTCAGTATCTAATAGCTCTAAAGTGCAAATAAAATTATTCTTCGTGCATTGATAATTTAATAGGACATGCACTGGCGACAGATTCCCCATTCCCTTTCTCTGCATCCTCAGAAGCACTGGACAGTGAATGAATGGGAAGTCCTCTATGCTGAGCAGCTTCCTGTTCATTCATAATGATGAATACAGTTTACTATGCTTTATAATGAATGAAAACAGTGAGTGATAGGTACCAATGGGAGAACCGGTGCTCATTGGTTACCAAAAGGCCACTGAAGTTCAGGGGAGGTACCAGGGGGCACTGGTGCTTAGTGGGGAGAGAAGGGGTGCTCTGGTGCTTAGTGGGGGGGGCAAGAGGGGCACTGGTGATCAGTGAGGGGGGCAAGGGAGGCACTGTTGCTTAGTGGGGAGAGAACAGGATCACTGGTGCTCAATGGGGGAACGAGGGGGCACTAGTGCTTAATAGGGATGAGCTTTGAGTTTGAGTCGAAGGTAAGTTTGACTCGAACATCGCTCTTTCGATTGTTCATCGAATGGCGAACAAATGTGCTTCTTCGTGGGAAATTCAAGTTTCCCATAATGCACTGCACGCCCCGCGCGTGCAGTGTGTTATGTGATTGGCCAAAGCATGCACCCTGACCTCATGCTTTGGCCAATCGAATTATCTCTGCCATGACTGGACTAAAGGCAGGCTGTCTTTAGCCAATTATAGCTCAGGGGCCAAATACACGCCCCACACTACATAAAGGCTGCTCGCGCAGCCGCAGCGTGTAGTGTCATTGTGTAGGCGATGAGACAGGGACAGGCACGCGTTTGAGGCAGGGAGAGAGTATTTTTTTTTGGAGTTTGTCAAACATTGCAGAAACATTGCTAGCAGTGTAGGGAGGGCTAGAATGTGTGTCAGGCAGGGCGAGATGTCTTTGATTGCATCATATCAGACAGTGCAGCGCCAGTGAGTGATTCATTGCTAGCAGTGTTTTGAGGGCCGGGTACGTGTGTCAGGCAGGGTGAGATATCTATGATTACATCATATCAGGTCATTGAGGGCCTAATTCATTGTACCTCCAACGCTGATTTTGTTCTATTTTACCTCCATTTTTACTATTTTTAGGTGCAAATGCAATTCACTATAACACCATCAGAAACATTATGAGCAGTGTCAAATTCATTAAGATCAAATAACTTCAGAACTGGACTTAAAAACAGTCCAGCTAAAAGGTGGACTAATTTTTTCAAAATCACAAAATATGGCAGGAAAAAAATAAAAAATGTGTGGGAAAGATGTGTTATATGATTTTGAGCTAAACTGCTTTTAAACTGTGTGAAAAAGTTAAGTAGAAAAAAGATATTAATAAAAGTGTAAAATGCAAAAATAGCTCCAGAATCAATTTCTGGCAGATAGCCCATGTGCGCATGCTCCATACCAAAAATTAGGCTGAAAATAACGTTTTTGAAAACGTTAGTGGGTGTTATAGTGAATTTGTGGCAAATAGAGCCGCAAATTTGTGGTAAACCTGCGCTATTCCAGCGCTAATGAGAGAAATGCACATATCTTTTTTTTTTTTTTGCACATATCTATGTATGTCTATATATATGCCCAAAAAATAAATATATGTATATATATATATACGTTTTATTTATTGATTTGCCTATGTGTGTGTATATATATATATATATATATATATATATATATATATATATATATATATATATATATATATATATATATATATGAAAAGCAACACTAATATGGCTTCTCCCCAAAAATGAAACATTGTATATGTGTGAAATTAATATATTTTTGGGTTGGTTAGATATAGAAAGTAACAATAATATATGGGTTTTTGCATATGCATATATATATATATATATATATATATGCAAAAAACAGTATATTATTGTTACTTCCTATATCTAACCAACCCAAAAATATATTCATTTCGCACATATACAATGTTTCATTTTGGGGAGAAGCCCTATTAGTGTTGCTTGTTATATATAACAACAGACAGTTGTAGGTAGTTCAGGGATTCGAACACCCAAATACACTGTTGCAAGACAGCTGTGCTAACCACTTAACTACCTAACGTGTGTGTGTGTGTGTGTGTGTGTGTGTGTGTGTGTGTGTGTGTGTGTGTGTGTGTGTGTGTGTGTGTGTGTGTGTGTGTGTGTGTGTGTGTGTGTGTGTGTGTGTGTGTGTGTGTGTGTGTGTGTGTGTGTGTGTGTGTGTGTGTGTGTGTGTGTGTGTGTGTGTGTGTGTGTGTGTGTGTGTGTGTGTGTGTGTGTGTGTGTGTGTGTGTGTGTGTGTGTGTGTGTGTGTGTGTGTGTGTATATATATATATATATATATATCTATCTATATATCTACAGTATATATATATATATTCTATTTAGACCCAATTCAAGCTTAAATAATTTTTATTTATTAAAAATTTTTGATGGACTAATCGAATCAAACTATATTAATTTTTAAGGTGCCAGTGCATGTATGTTTGGTATAAAGATAACAAAAACAAAAAAAAAATTAAAAAAAAAACCTCAGAGACCACAATTCCCAAATAATTAACCTAGTTTAGTGAAACTGTACAGGTCCCTCTCAAAAAATTAGCATATTGTGATAAAGTTAATTATTTTCTGTAATGTACTGATAAACATTAGACTTTCATATATTTTAGATTCATTACACACAACTGAAGTAGTGCAAGCCTTTTTATTGTTTTAATATTGATGATTTTGGCATACAGCTCATGAAAAAACAAAATTCCTATCTAAAAAAATTAGCATATCATGAAAAGGTTCTCTAAACGAGCTATTAACCTAATCATCTGAATCAACTAATTAACTCTAAACACCTGCAAAAGATTCCTAAGGCTTTTAAAAACTCCCAGCCTGGTTCATTACTCAAAACCGCAATCATGGGTACGACTGCCGACCTGACTGCTGTCCAGAAGGCCATCATTGACACCCTCAAGTAAGAGGGTAAGACACAGAAAGAAATTTCTAAACGAATAGGCTGTTCCCAGAGTGCTGTATCAAGGCACCTCAGTGGGAAGTCTGTGGGAAGGAAAAAGTGTGTCAGAAAACGCTGCACAACGAGAAGAGGTGACCGGACGCTGAGGAAGATTGTGGAGAAGGACCGATTCCAGACCTTGGGGGACCTGCGGAAGCAGTGGACTGAGTCTGAAGTAGAAACATCTAGAGCCACCGTGTACAGGCGTGTGCAGGAAATGGGCTACAGGTGCCGCATTCCCCAGGTCAAGCCACTTTTGAACCAGAAACAGCGGCAGAAGCGCCTGACCTGGGCTACAGAGAAGCAGCACTGGACTGTTGCTCAGTGGTCCAAAGTACTTTTTTCAGCTGAAAGCTAATTTTGCATGTCATTCAGAAATCAAGGTGCCAGAGTCTGGAGGAAGACTGGGGAGAGGGAAATGCCAAAATGCCTGAAGTCCAGTGTCAAGTACCCACAGTCAGTGATGGTCTGGGGTGCCATGTCAGCTGCTGGTGTTGGTCCACTGTGTTTTATCAAGGGCAGGGTCAATGCAGCTAGCTATCAGGAGATTTTGGAGCACTTCATGCTTCCATCTGCTGAAAAGCTTTATGGAGATGATTTCATTTTTCAGCACGACCTGGCACCTGCTCACAGTGCCAAAACCACTGGTAAATGGTTTACTGACCATGGTATTACTGTGCTCAATTGGCCTGCCAACTCTCCTGACCTGAACCACATAGAGAATCTGTGGGATGTTGTAAAGAGAGAGTTGAGAGACGCAAGACCCAACACTCTGGATGAGCTCAAGGCCGGTATCGAAGCATCCTAGGCCTCCATAACACCTCAGCAGTGCCACAGGCTGATTGCCTCCATGCCACGCCGCATTGAAGCAGTCATTTCTGCAAAAGGATTCCCGACCAAGGATTGAGTGCATAACTGAACATAATTATTTGAAGGTTGACTTTTTTTGTATTAAAAACACTTTTTTTTTTATTGGTCGGCTGAAATATGCTAATTTTTTTAGATAGGTTTTTCATGAGCTGTATGCCAAAATCATCAATATTAAAAACAATAAAAGGCTTGCACTACTTCAGTTGTGTGTAACGAATCTAAAATATATGAAAGTCTAATGTTTATCAGTACATTACAGAAAATAATGAACTTTATCACAATATGCTAATTTTTTGAGAGGGACCTGTATAAAATCAACAAATTTTTAAAAATAATCCTGCATGCAGGAAATTATATATAGGTGTTTAAAACATTTATTTCTGTGAAAAATTTGTATTTTAAATATAAATTGATAGGCTAAGAAACTATCAGTGGTATATATTATGAAATAAATGTAACAAAGTGATTATGTTTGTGTAAATTGTGTTTTGCAAAATGTTGCAAATATATATTGAGCTTGAGCTTGATTAAATAAACTGACCAAAATATCCAAGTGGTTAGCACATCTGCCATGCAACAATGTATTTGGGTGTTCAAATACCTAAACTACCTACAACTGTCTGTTGTTATATATGACAAGCAACACTAATATAGCTTCTCCCCAAAAATAATACATTGTATATGTTTGAAATTAATATATTTGTTGGTTGGTTGAGTGGGGAGCCATATTAGTGTTGCTTCCTATATAGAGCCACATTACACTCTGAAAAATAGCAAAGTGTTTGAGCTTGCAAATCTGAGAATTTGCAAATTGATTTAACATATGCAGTGGAACCCCAGAACTCAGAATTCAAACCCCCCCCCCCCCCCAAAAAAAAAAAATAAAAAAAAAATATATATATATATATATAAAAAATACTACATCAAGTAAACACACATAAGAAATGCTTTCAATAATCTCAGCATGAGCACAAAGTGGCTTTTTAATTTAGACTAATGGGCCATACACACTATAAGATTTTCTGAAGACTTTTTCCTTTAGATTTACCAAAACCAGAGGTCAAACCTAAACACTTTCAATTTGTATGCAATCTGGCAGGCCCTTGCACTACATAGAAAAGGTAAATCTGAAGGAAAAAGTCTTCAGAAAATCTTATAATGTGTATGGCCCTTTAGGCTGGCCATACATGATCCAATTTTCTTACAATTTTCTGTCCAATTTTCTTGAAATTTACCTTCAAGTATGTAGTATAAAGGCCTGCCTTTATCATCAGTTCACTAATAAATGAGTGTTTGGCTGGCCAAACATGATCCAAGTTTCTTACAAGTCAACACACATAATAAAATGCTTTCAATAATCTCAGCATGAGCACAAAGCCTAAGGCTGGCCATACATGATCCAATTTTCTTACAATTTCTGTCCAATTTACTTGAAATTTACCTTCAAGTATGTAGTACAACGGCCTGCCTAATTGGATACAAGTGAAAGTGTTGTTTAGCTTTGACCTCACATTATGTGGTTTGTGGTTAATCTATCAGAAAATTGTACAACAAAAATTGAACATGTATGGCCAGCCTAAAGGGCCATACACACTATAAGATTTTCTGAAGACTTTTTCCTTCAGATTTACCTTTTCTATGTAGTACAAGTGCCTGCCAGATTGCCTACAAATTGAAAGTGTTTAGGTTTGACCACATATGATCTGGTTTTGGTAAATCTAAAGGAAAAAAAGTCTTCAGAAAATCTTATAGCGTGTATGGCCCATTAGGCTGGCCATACATGTTCAACTTTTGTTGTACAATTTTCTGGTAGATCTACCACAAACCACATAATGTGGGGTCAAAGCTAAACAACACATTCCCTTGTATCTAATTAGGTAGGCCGTTGTACTACATACTTGAAGGTAAATTTCAAGTAAATTGGACAGAAATTGTATGATTTTGGTTTAGGACCCAACATACCGAATTAATTACTTTGCTGGGCGTTTCCTATACTGGGTGGTTGTAGTTTAACCAAGGTTATATAAAGGGAAGTTTAAGAGCAGCTCATTTGGCCTCTGGCAGCAGGGCCACATGTCTTTGTGTCCAAATTTGCTTTTGGGGGTGGGGGGTTTGCTGGCATGCCTAAGAACCCATATTGCAGTAAGTGTATTTTGTTGGATGAATACTTTTCATGCTCTAAATGTTTGGTATCGTTTTTGCAAAGTGTGTCTTTATGTACTCTATACGTGTTTTTTTTTTTATTTTCATGCCTCTGTGTAGCTGTATGTTCTACTGATTTGATGGTATTTAAATGAAAAGGCAGGCTCATGCAAACAATAAACCTAAAAGTATGTTGGGTATGTTTTATGCTTAATACTAAGGTGTCTACAACTTATTTTGCTTGACTTTTGGATATTGTAAGCTCTATCCATCATATGTTGTATCGTTGCACTGTAATTTGAATAAAAATTACTTGATTTGTTTTTTTTTTTTTTTTTTTTGGGGGGGGGCATTTCAAATTTCACATGCCTGCTTGAGTGATTACTGATGTTTTATACATGTTCAATAAAGCTTATTCATTTGTACACAGCTCCTGTTTTTTTGTTTTCTTTTCTTCATATTTGTCTGGATGTAATTCAGATATCTTTTGTGTCTATTGAATGTAATCCATTTCTTGTATTTTTTGTGTGTGTGCAGCAAGTACAGTATGAACATGGGTAGGGTTTCTCCCTGTACTCCAGCGAATTGTGTATGGGTGTGTATGGGGGGTGGGGTGTGTGTGGGGGGGGTGGGGTGTGTGTGTGGGGGGGAGGAGTGTGTGTGTGTGTGTGGGTGGGGGTGTGTGTGTGGGGGGGAGGAGTTTGTGTGTGTGTGTGTGGGGGGCAGGAGTGTGTGTGTGTGGGGGGGAGCGTGTGTGTGGGGAGGAGTGTGTGTGTGTGTGGGGGGGGAGTGTGTGTGTGGGGGGGAGTGTGTGTGTGGGGGGGAGGAGTGTGTGTGTGTGTGTGGGGGGAGGAGTGTGGGTGTGGGGGGAGGAGTGTGTGGGGGGGCTAAATTGTAAGAAATAATTAAAGTGTGTATGTATATATTAAGCTAAAAATATATATAAATTAAGGAATTATACAAAATTTCCATTCAGCCTCTGTGGATGAATGTAAATAAAACATTTAATAAAAAATCACTAAAAATGATTACTTAATAAAAGATTTCTACAGCGCTCACTCACCTTTTTAGCTGGCCTAGGTCAGTGATGATGAACCTTGGCAACACAGGTGTTTTGTAACATTTCCCATGATGCTCACCTACACTGCAGAGTACATGAGCATTATGGGAAATGTAGGTCAAAAACATCTAGGGGGGGGGGTTAAGGGTTACCATCACTGGCCTAGGTAAAACATTTCCAATACATTTTAATTGTCTGTGTGCGCCATTTTTAAAATAAAGCAAAATCTCATTAAAATAAATTGCAAATGGCAATTTTTTGGCAATGACACATTTTTTTAGGGGTCAAACATGTAGGTCTTATTTTTGGCAATTAAAAAAAAAAACCTTGCAGTGATCAAATACCACCAAAAGAAAGCAATATTTGTGTGAAAATAATGTCATACATTTGTGTTAGGTACAGGGTTGCATGACCGCACAATTGTCATTCAAAATGCAACAGTATAAAAAGCTGAAAATTGGCTTGGGCAGGAAGGGGGTGTAACTGCCCTGTAAGGAAGTGGTTAACTATTGAAACATGGGAATAAATATTCCATGGGTAATCATGCTCAGCTCAATGGTTTAGTGGTTAGTGTTCCTGTCTATAAACACTGCAAGCATGAGTTCAAATCCCAAGTGTGCCGTCCAGTGCTGGGACAAGGTCATCCAGCGCCCAGGGCGAACATGCCAAACTGCGCCCCCCCCCCAGGTTGTGCATGATCAGTCATCTTACCCATGCCTATTAACCACACTTGATAATTACACCCATGTATAGAGTGCAAAGGTCAGGACTGAATAATTTACCCCTATGAGGCATTTCATGTATATGCATGATGCTGTGTAGAGGGGGTCATCTACTCACATGTGCGTGTTACCTGAAGGTGGTCTCTGAATATAGAATAGTCCTGTGGCTGATCAGCTGCTGATTTTATATGATGGATTTAATGAATTTGTATGATTTGCATTTTTACAATACTTTGTGTGTAAATCCCTAATCGCTGTCAATAATAGAAGAACAGTGGTCCATTCATCCCTTCACACAATATAGAACTTTTTTTTACAGCTGGAATCAGTCAACTCTGGAAAGTCTTCATGGTCACATCTCCCTTCTGCCAGGAAGTCTGTCGTCGCTCCCCATCCCCCCTGCAGCTCTCTAACCCGGAGAGAGAGAGAACGAGCCGCGTCTGACCTAACAAATACCCACTGGAAAATCAGTGCTTCCCACCCCCGAGCCTGGAGCCAGCTGCAGACAGACAGACAGTCAGGGATGCGAGCTGGAGGCTGCCAATAATATAGCCTCCCACATACCTGTCAGTGTGATGTCTGTGTATATGCAGTGCTTAGTTCCTACTCGACTACTCTAGGTTTCTTGCAGCTCAAGCAGCTCTCCTCTGCTCCTCTGAGTCCTCCCATCCCGCCTCCAGCCGGCTTCTCTGTGAGTGACGTCACGCGTGCCTGCCGGGCCGGGACTACGAAGCACCTGTCAGGGGGGGAGTATCTCCGCTGACAGGGAGGAAAGGAAATGAAAAGCTAGTCTGTTCTATGCTTGTGCCGGGTGCAGGAGCGCACTCGGCACATTGTTGCAGGTACAGCTGTTAGCGGCTGGTATGTACAGTTACATACAAAGTTGTCCAGCCAGATTTCAGGCACACTTCAATTGCGCCCCCCTCCCTCCAATAAATTGTCCCGCCTGGGGCATCCGACCCTTCCGCCCCCCCCCCCTTGTACCAGCTCTGGTGCCATCACCTCCTTAAATTTTAGACAGCTGTAAATAAATACTGAAACTTGGCAAATGCATAATTGCACCCTGCACATATGCATGTTTGTTTCTTGAATATACATGGCCATTGACATGCAATTTTAGGTGATGTGGCCAAAAAAAATAATGACACACAACTGTGAGCACACAAGGTGTTAACATGGTTGGGCCTTGAACTCATGACCTAGCAGTCTTTGTCTATGAGCATAGACCACTACACCAAAGTGCTGAATACAATCAGATATGCCTGAAATTTTCAGATAAATAAAGAATGAAGATTGCTAATTAGACAGCTGTGTAGTCTGCTATTAGTAAATCTAAAGGTTAAAACACATAAGATACTTAACTATACCTTAAAATTAAAATAAACCATAATAGATGACATTGCTGTATAATAGTGATTCAGAATAGACAAATTTCCTTTTATGAAAAACACAAAGGGATTTTGGTTAACTCCAAACTCAAATTCAGCCTAAGTTAACTTCAACTCCGAATTACCTAATTAGGATGCAATGAGTTTAGGCTGGAGTTATTTCTGGAGAAGTGAGCAGCTCTACTCCAAACTTATACTGAATTAGGCCCTTAGTGTCAGACTGTCCACCGCAATGTTGCAGTCCACTATAAGTCGCTGATCGCCGCCATTACTAGTATAAAATAAAATTCCAGTATATCCCATAGTTTGCAGACGCGATCATTTTTTGTGCAAACCAATCAATATATAGTTATTGGGATTTTTGTAGCAGAATACAAATTGGGATAAATTGATGAAGAAATTTGATTTTTTACATTTTTGATGGGATTTTTTTATAACAAAAAGTATAAACAATGTAAAAGATAATAAAATAAATGTAAAATAATAGATAAGTAGCCCGGTCCCCTGTGCACACATGAGGGTGCAAACACACTGGAAATGCTTATAAAGCGCCCTCTATGGACAATTTGGGGTACCATGGCCCTTCCCCCTTTCACAGATGTGGTCAGTTATAAGGTGACATGTTTGGTGTCTGTTTACTCGATGTGACCCCGTCCCTTTATCATTTCCCCAGAAATTACATATTATATATTGGGTTTAGGGGCAATAAAATTATTTTACCAGCGACCCCACGCCATGTTTTTATATACAAGCTTAGTAAACAATGCGCTCTGTCCTTTTAATGGACAGGTTTGGGTTTTGAGGTGATTCGTTTTTTTAAACATTAAAAAGCCTCTCCAGGAAGAATCATCCCTGTTATTGGAGTGCATTGTCCTGGTGAACAGCACAATTTATTTTCTTTAAATGTAGCTGTATATTTTTACGTACTTTAAGGCCCGTACACACGTACCGATCGTCGTCATACAAACGTCGGCGGACGAAAGATCTGCCGATTGTATGCGTGTTAGTATGGTGCCTCCGACAGCTGTCTGCGCACAATCCGCGGACAAAAGTCTTTCTTGCAAACATGAAAATTTTTGTCTGGGGACACCAGAACGGACGATTGTTCGCCTGTCAGTACAGAATTCGTCCGACACACAGCTACAAATCCCAACATGCATGATCAAACCAAATGAGTTCCCGGAAGAATTTTCTCTAGTAAACTCAACATTTTATTCAGAAAGAACTTTCGGCTCGCAGCAGTCCAAGAAATAGGTGAAATGCGGAGCACATGCTCATCTTGATAAATGTGAGAAGAAGGAAGATGCGGCTCATAATGCCATACTTTTCTAATAAAAAGGCATGTGTTCTGTTATGATGAAGATAATGTTTGTCTATTCTATCTGTTCTATCGAATTTTAGAATTAAATAATTTGAACTCTTCACCATTATTATTTTGTAAACAGCAAAGATCTAACTATTGATATGACCCTTTATTCTTGTATGAATTAATGTCTAAAACATATTTTTCAGGTTATGCACAATATTAAACATGTTAACAAATTCAGATAGGCCATTTTTTATTTTCATTTTCTTTATTTTTTGTATCTCAGCAAAAAAAACCAAAGAAAACATTAATACTTTCCGTATAACTAAACATAAAAAAGGTCCATTTGGACAAAATTAAACTAGAAACTGGCAAACAGGGGTAAAATAAATAATAGGGGGTTACAAAAATTAAAGTTGCTGGTAACTGAAATCAGGTTGCCATGAGGGCAGGTTTGGATCCTGCTGGCCATATTGCCACTGGCCATGTGGCATTTGGCGAGGTGGTGGGTGTTGTGGAGGTGGAAGTGGAGGGCACGGGTGCTCCTGGCATGCATGGCTGTGCTCAGTAAGTATGCCGTTTTCTGCGTTTTGCAGCACATCGAGGATAATTTTTCTGGCATACTGACACTGCCTGAGGTCCACCTTATCCAAAATTTTGGCCGTCATGTTGCCGAAGGACTCATTGGCCTCCGGTTTCCGACGTAGGGCTATGGTGGCCTCCTGTATGAATTCGTCTGTGATATCATCCACGTGCTTCCTCTTTTGCCTCCGTTTGGCAGGAGGAGGTGGTGGTGGAAATAGTTCCACAGGCTCCTCAGGCTCCGCAGGCTCCCCAGGCTCCTGGCTGCAACCTGGCTCCTCCTCAGTGACACTTCCCTGTTGATGAAATGAACAATTGATTAGAATGTTATAGTGTATATAAAAAGTCATGTTTGTTATATTATTGTGAACAAATAGCAGACTTTACATACAGTGGCGTATCTAGGGTCTCCAGTGCCCTTGTTGAGGAGCTGTATTTGGCAACAACCCCCCCCCCCCAAGATCAATGTAAAACTGTAACCCACCCCCCAAAAAAAAAAATTAAAGGGCATTAAAAGTTTCTAATTTGCCCCTTGTTTGCCCAGTGTAGAGCTCTCTAGTGGGCAATCATTGTCTCAGGTGTGAAAAAGAAAGAGAGGGTTGAGAGCTAGAGAGAGGGAGAGAAAGAGGGGGTGTGAGAGAGAGAGGAGGGGGTTGCAGAGAGAGAGGGGCCTGAACTTGCAGAGGGCTTGATGTAGGGCATTGAGGGTGAAGCAGTGCAGGGAAACAGGAATAAGGAAGCCACCTGCCTTGCTGACCCAGAGTGAGAGACCAGAGACATGGAAGCAAGGATGGATGGATCATTTGCAGGAGCTGTTAGTTTTGTATTAAAAAAGGTTGAGCCAGAGGAATGCTGAGGCTACAGCAGTGTTTGTTAGGACCAGAGGTGTGCTGGGGATGCAGCAGTGTTTGTAAGACCGGAGGTGTGCTGGGGATGCAGTGAGAGGCAGTCTCAGTCTCCTGGTCTTTTGGCTCAGCTGCTCTCAATGTTTTACACCTGCATGAAGCAGCTCTCAATGTTTTACACCTGCATGAATCCGCCTGCAAACTGGGGGTTCTGGGGTGTGCAGGCTGAGTGGATTGTTAAAATAAACACTAAAACAATGCCAATGTTTTTGTGACCCACCCCCCTTGGCCTGCGCCCCTGGCGGTTGCCTGTCATGCCAACCCCTTGCTATGCCCGTTTACATAAAGGGTCAATTATGGTTTAGCTTATAATTTTGTTACATGATTAAATTTTAGCAGACAATATATTGTGAAATGCCATACCTGAGTAAAACTCTCCTCCAGGAAATCCTCATCCTGGCTTGGATCTACAGACACTGAGCCCTCTGCCGAAGTCGAAGGCAGCGTAGAAATTGACAGCCTGGATTCCAAGGTGTCTGCCAGGAACCGCAGGTTATCATAGTACCACAGCCATGGTACATGTACATTCCGTGCACCTGCTCCAGACTGGGTGGACTCTTCTATTTTTTTTACCTCCCGCCTGTAGGCAGTGCGAATGCTGTTTATTTTTTGCGTATATAATTAAAATTTGCCCCAGGACAGACGGGCTTGTAGAAGGCCACCAAATGTTCCATGGCCTGTTTTTTTAGTTTCTTATTTTTATATTCTGCCGACTTCACTTGCCACAAACACGGCAGTTGCCTGTACTCATCAATGAAACTTATTAGAAAGTTGTGGCTGGTGTAATTGTCCACCATATTGCAGGACAGTATATGCCTGCAAGACACAACACAACACAAAACATATTAAAATAGCATGTATTTTGGCACATAATAAAGATATTCCTAATAAAAGCTGTATAGGGCCCAAAACACACACTTTCTATTAAAAGAGTCGTACCTTTGTTTGTGGGGAAAATTTGTGATTCGCCGCTCGATCGTGCTCCAACCCTCGATATGTCCGCTAGCAAATCGTCGGCCGAACGATCTTGCGTCCTTTAAATACAGCGCAGGCGTCAACTCCTCCTCCAGTGGCGGGCTTGTGCAGGGGTGTGTACGTGCCGAAGATCAGGCCTACATGCGACACTCACACCTGAAGCAGAGGAACAATCGTTTTTTAATTACGAACCATGTCTCAACAATCTGGGAGCTCAATTAGTGTGGGCCGAAGTGATTGGGCCACCAGAAAATCAAGGGCTACACCCATGACAAAGGCAGAAATGGTGGAGATGGTCTCCATTTTAGAAAAAATGGACTATGATGGCAAGTTGGCAAATTACGATCGGCCCAATGCCAGGAAAGATGGCATCATGGATAAGGTGGTGGCCTGTTTGGTAAAAAAATTCGGTGTGGAGCGATCGAAAGATCAGATTCGTAAACGGTGGTCTGACCTGAAACACCGTGAGCAGGATCAGCTTTCCCAAATCCATCGGATTTTGAAAAAAAGTAAGTTTTATTTATTTATTTATTTTTTAATCATGCAATATGTTTTTTATAATTTGGTGTATGTTGTATTAACATGTCTAGATTATAATGTCTATGTAAAAAGTTAGATTACTCATTTTAGTTGTCATGTCGTGATTAGATCGATCTATTGTTGATGTTTTAGTATATGACATTAAAAGTCAGGAAGCCATAGTTAAAAATATATGTATTGTGTTGCAACGAACGTTCTTTCCTGCACGAATCTTCTCAGCAAACATTCCTATTAATCACAGATTATTATTCAAACCTTTAAATAGGAGAAAAACGTAAACTCCGTGCCAAACAATGGGAAAGGAGGAGGAGAAGTTTGGCAGCTCCATCGGCAGTTGTGGAAGAAGAGGAGGACATGGGCCCAGATGGTGGCACAGATTCGACTAAAGGTAATTGGTTCCTATGCACTGTGAAACATTAATGTACCATATTTTTCGTAGATAACCATGTACATGTCTTCATATTTGTTACTGAAAGAGCTATCAAGCAGGGCACCATGTCCTAACAAATGTACCTCTTGTGACTTTTATGATATGGCCAATGTTTTGTATTATGTAGATGAAGACATTATGCCTGAGGTTATTCTGGTGGAGCCAACAAGTGACCAGACACCAGAACAACAAGAAGGTTGGTAGTCACAGATTTTTGTGTAGTGGGATCATAGAAATATGTGTATTTGCAATGATTGTTTAACCTTATATTCTTGTATTCCCTTACAAATTTACATTGCAGATGTTGCATCATGCCAGGATGTGGCATCCCCAGCCAGCTCAGAACCCAGATCTCCTGGCAACTTGCCAAGCAGCGTGGAAGCCACTTCCCAAAATCTTGAGGATCCCGGACCAAGTGTCCAAGAGCCAATTGTGTGCCCACGTAGGTTTTTTCAGAATGATTTTTATCAGTGTTATTTTTAGCCTCCAATTTACAACACTAGTTCCCTATGGGAGCCTCTTTATTTGAATGGAAGTCGCACCGTAAGTCGGATCAGGATGCTCTGACTTGCGGGGCCACTTGCGTTGTGAAGATTTTTGAGGGGGAACTACACCAAAAAATTGAAGAACCCACCGTGGGTGTCCCCCCCAAGTTCACAACCCGGCCTTTTGTGTGTGGTATTGAGTTTGAGGGTATGCCCACAACAAAAAAACAGCGTGGGTTACCCCCAAAACCCCTACCAGACCCTTATACAAGCATGCAGCTTGTCAGGCCAGGAAAGAGAACGAGCAAGCGGAACAAACACCCCCTGGACCACAGCAGGACACATGCCCTCAACATGGGGGGTTTTGTTGCTTTGGGCCAGGGGGCCTCTGCACCGCACACCCAAAAGCACCTTACTCCCATGTAGAGGAGGACAAGAGCCTCATCCCCACAACCCTGTCTGGTGGTTTTGGGGGGTCATGCGGCCAGGGGGTTCCTAGGACTTTGGAAGCAACCTTCAACAAAGGGTGGCCCCCAGATCCCGGACACCAATCACTGTGTGAATGGGTATGGGGTACATAGTACCCCTACACATTAACCACATAAATGAAAGTGTATGTGAATAACGACAGGAGACGTTTATGAAATGTTCTTAAATATCTTCATCCGGTCTTCTCCACTCTTGCTCTTTGGATCTTCTCCTCTCCACTCTTCTGCTGTCCAATCTTCTGCTCTTATGTTGTCTGCTCTTTTGCCCTAGGCTCTTCTTCTTCCTCCTGTCCTCCTCCAATGCTGTTGCCGTGCATTTTGGCCGTCTCTGTTCTCTGTAGCTTAATATATATACATTACGACCATGCCCTCACAATGACGTCATCATGCGTTCACACCCCTAATGAATATATAGTAAGCTCAGGAGACCGGCAGAATCATCAGCAACAGGATCAGAGGAGGACAGGAGGAAGAAGAAGAGCCTAGGGCAAAAGAGCATAAGAACAGGGTAGGTATTAACTCGAGAGTAATTAAAAATAACCTGGACACCAAATGTTTCTCTATTATGACCTCATGTAGGTGATTCACATTGACTCAGTTGTATATTTTTTTACAGATCATGATTTACCTACTTGCACTTTAGCAAAATTAACACGTGAGGCACTCCAATGTTGCTCAGACCTCGAGCAAATCAAGGAAACAGCAACGGCATTGCAATCAAAAATGCGAGATTTTGTCGACATGATTGCCAAATTTTAAAAAGTTTTAAAGACATTTTTTATGTTTTTATTGGTTCCTTTTCTTACAAAAGTTTTGTAATATTTTATGATATCTTGATGGCACTCAGTTGTTAAGAGTGTACCCACGTTTGGGAAAAAAACTTGAAAACACCCTAACCCTAACCCTAACCCTAACCCTAACCCTGTGAATGTTTTGAAAAAAAAAGTTTGTACATTCAACAATGTGTGTTCCATTCTTTATTTGACTTTCGTTGGGGGGTCGAGATCTAAAGCTGTGTAATGAAGCATTACATGTATGATGGCTGTCCTATTCCCACATTTACATGTTAATGAAAGCATTTTGGACACTGCCATATGCGAGTTGCTGGAGGTGTCAATGAAATGTTAAAGATCCCATCCGTTTATACGCATATCACAGTGCGATCTGACATTTCATACAGGATTGGATCATACAAGTGTGAACGACTGTGCAATCCTATCCTGATGCAGCTGAATAAATGCATCATGTGCGACTTTTGTGCGAGTGTAGTGCGAATTGAGACATACACTTTGTATGGCTACATTCACACTGAACACGCACACAAGTCGCACATGACCCTTTATTTCTGATGTATCAGGATTGGGTCGCACAGTGCTTCACACTTGTGTAATACAATCCTGTGGAAAAAGTAAGTGGTGGGTCACCCTTATGCGATGCAGGAAGGATGCAAAGTCGCAGACTTCCCACATTGCATAAGTGTGACTCAACACTCAAGGTACTAGCAGTCCTAGGATTCAATATGGCATTGATATTGGCAGTGTAGGGAGATCAGTGTAATCTATAGTGTATTGCTTGTTCGTTGCTCTAGTTCACTTTCCATTACTTATATATATAACACTTTGAGATGAACAATGATCAAGTTTCACATAACACTGACATATCCTAACATTGGTGGGCAGTGAGAAGGATGTCATAAATGAACACAACATAACAGGTGTAGGTACGTTGTTAATACCCTAATGTATTATATTAAATATATACTATGGGCAACTTCTGGACAAGAACCACCAATGTAAGGTGACATTAGATGAACCATGGGTGTGACCTAGTTCTCAATGTGACAGGGTTTGTGTAAATTTTGTGGGCTGCAGAAGGCCCTTGTATTTACACCACTGGCTCAAAAATAACACATGGCCATCATCACTTTGGATCAGCTAGTGAGAGACTACAGTAAAGAAACACACTGATGAATGTATTAACCCTTCCAAAGTCACACATATATAACACATGATTAACCCAAATAATTGTGTTTGGCATATGTGCCCAAATGATTAGAATCCACAATACTGAATCATTGCAATTTTTTTTTAATGTGTTGAAAAATAATATATCTCTGACATTTATCTTGTGTGTCCAATCTTTAACAAGATTAATGGGTGTGTGACAGTGATTGCTGCCAGGACACAGCTCCTCTCCCCACGAAATAGTCCAGATATTCCTGGCGGATCTGACGGGCCCTGTGTGATGCCAATGCTGACCGTCCAACTTCCATTGACGTCATGGACTCCACTTGGTTAGAAGGTTGGGCCTCTCCACTTGTACCTGGCATAGCAGGGTCAGTATCCAGTTGCTGCAATACATAATTTTGTGCATTCCTGCGTAGGAAGTTGTGCAAAATGCAGCAACACAAGACCACATTATCCACTTTGTACAGTGCCAGGTTTATGGACGCCAGGAATATCCGGAACCGGTTGGCCATTATCCCGAAGGCATTCTCCACAACTCTGCGAGCTCTGGACAACCGGTAGTTGTAAATCCTTTGGTCTGGGGTGAGGTTCCTCTGAGGGTAGGGCTTCATGAGATGCTCCCCAAGCGCAAAAGCCTCATCTGCGATAAACACAAAGCTCATACCCTCAACAGTTTGCTCCCTGGATGGCAGGTTCAGAGTGCCGTTCTTTAGACGACGAGCGAACTCCGTCTGATCAATAACTCCCCCATCCGAATTGCGGCCATTTTTGCCAATATCCAAAAAAATAAACTCATAGTTTGCATTAACTATGGCTAGCATGACTATACTAAAAAAACCTTTATAATTATAAAAAAATGTGCCGGAATTCGGAGGGGGGACAATGCGGACGTGCTTCCCATCAATAGCACCCCCACAATTGGGAAAATTCCACTTCTCCAGAAATTGATCAGAAATCTCCAGCCATTGCTCTGCGTTTGAAGGAAACTGTGGGGAAAAAAAAAAAATTAGTGCTTGAGCACATCACATTATTAATTACACACACAGTTGTCTGTTAAATGCTTATGCAACTTTCTAAAAAAATAAACAACAGGAAGGCAAAGGTTTGGATATGGGGATGTAACATCTACATACATTTATTTTCAACCTCCTATTGTTCTTATATTGTAAAGGGCCATACACACTAGAAGATTCTCTGAAGACTTTTTCGTGCAGATTTACCTTTTCTATGTAGTGCAAGGGCCTACCAGATTGCATAGGATTTGAAAGTGTTTGTTGGACCTCATATTATTTGGTTTTGGTAAATCGGAAGGATAAATTGTTCTGACAATCTTCTAGTGTGTATGGCCCATTATACTCACCAGCTAGAGCTGAGATTTACAAACTACGGCCCTCCAGCTGTTGCAGAACTACACATCCCATGAGGCCTTGTAATTCTCTGACATTCACAGACATGACTAGGCATGATGGAAATTGAAGTTCGTGAACAACTGGAGGGCCATAGTTTGAAGACCTCTGAACTTGAGCTTTGGTATATGCTGACTTTGAGATTTAGCATGTGGGTGGGGGATGGGTAAGTAAAACTGGGCATTTATACATCAATAAGGGCTTGTGGTCAGTGAAGGTTTTAACATCATTACATAAACATACAGAATCATAGGTGGGAATGGATGGACTGATGTATTTTAGATAAATCATTAACTAGGTACTAAAACATTGGCCAAGGAATAATTGTTTGAGGGAAAGCAATAAAATTTGAAAAATTCGACATACTGTTAACAGGCAATGCGTTTAGGGACACATAGGAGAGAATGGTGGGGTGGTTAGTGGGTAATTTTACAAATGGTTAAAGATAATCTACATCTTTACTACTATGTGCATGCGGACAGAGGGTAGTTTACAAATAATGGCCTGTGTCAATTGCTGTACATCCAAAAACATCATAATTCGGGTGAAACTAGTAATACATGTAATGTAATGTAAAAAATCAAACATACCTTGATATAGTCCTTCTGCAAGACCTTGATGATGGCAGAGCAGGTCTCAGGGATGATGACTCCAAGTGCTTGGGGGGAGATGCCTGTGGTGAACTTCAGATCCTGCAGGCTTCTCCCTGTTGCAAGATATCTCAAAGTTGCAATTAGCCTTTGCTCAGGAGTAATTGCAACCCGCATACAAGTATCCTGCTTCAGAATATAGGGGGACACCAGGGCAAGAAGACGGTAAAAGATGGGATCCGTCATCCTCAAATAATTCCTGAAGTCATCAGGATTATTTTCCTGGAGCTCCCTCAGCAAGGACATATGAGAAAATTGATCACGGTTAAGCAACCAATTTTTCGTCCAGGAGGTCCGCTTCTTCTTCCTATTGCTCGTACGTCGTCTCAGAGCCAAAACTCCAACACTAACGACAGCAACGGACGAATTCACGGTCGCCATAATAAATTCTCGAACGATGTTTCGGAAAATAGCGAAATGTCGTCAACCAAACAAATGCTACCGAAATCAGCGCGAGATGCCCAGAAGGGTCACGGCCAAACACTCACTTCCTCTTTTGTAGCGGCGAACGTGCGTGGAACGTAGTGACGTCATTTTCTGTCGGAAGACAAATGTCCTGGGCAAGTTTTGAGCACTTTTCAACAGACAAACAACAAACACACCAGCCGCGAACATTTGTAGGACGTTCTGTCGGCCGACGATCGGTACGTGTGTACGGGGCTTTAATGCCATTATCATGATCCACCCCTCCCCCCCCCCTCCCATCCAAAGAAAAAAAGTTTTAGACTCCTGATGATAATGAACATACCACATATGTGTAAATTATTTGTTGTTTGTATATATACAGTTTGTTATATCTTTTTATCATGCTGAAAATTAAATAATTGTTACCAGACAAATTTCTGAAAATGAAGTCTGTCTATTACTAAAGAAGATTGTAAAAAATAATAATTAGTAAAAAGAAATCCGGAGTGACCCATCCATGGAATGTATGGCACGGCTCATGCATGTATATCTGTGCTATACGCTGCCAATATATTTTCACTCAGACATTTCTTTCTATGACATCATAGTGTACAGGATTTATTCTGACATGTCATTTATCTTAGTACATGCACAATTTACTACACAGAAAGACACTCACATTGTTTTATGTATTCTTTCATTCATTCATTCATTCATTCATTCATTTATTTATTTATTGATGAATTCATGTTAAGTAAAATATTGATCTGTATTATGTACGGCATCTTTGGGGAAAATGTGCAAAAGCATCAATAATTGGAATTTCAACATTAATAGAAAACTATTGCTGTAATGTACACATTAAACAGCACTGTACAATGTATCAATTGTTTGCATAGAGATAGTTATAAAAATGAATAAATAATAATAATAATAATATTAATATTGCTGTTACTAAAAGTTTATTTTGTTAAATTAAATTTATATTAATTTAATTATACTTTAATTAATTGAATGTAATTTAATGTAATGTATTTATTATTTATTTCAAATTATTATTTACATTTTATATTTGTATTGTATTACTATTCACCTTAACTAAATGGGTGAATGAATAATTAAAGTGAAGGAGAGATAGTAAGACTTGTATGATGACAGTTTGTATTGGAAAGCAGATGGTGATCGGTAAATTCAGCGTCTGTTTCCTGGGGGAATCCGGCAGAAACTTTTATCCAATAAAATCTCAGGTTTGTTCTTCTTTGGTGACTTAGTTGTTGTTTTGTTGTATTGTGAATGGAGCGTTCCCAGCACTGTAATCATTTGTGGGTCTTGTGGTGTCTCTAGTGAGCGCTCAGCTCAGGTGTCAGTAGTCCCGGGAGAACGGCACACAGAAGGTTTACAATGACTCTAAAAATGAAGAATGAGAGATTGTACAGAAACTTTCATCCAATAGAACAAACTCCGGCTCTTCCCTGAAGAAGATGTCTAATAATATTTTACTAAAGAATCGCTTTCCATTATCAGCAATGCCGAGACATAAAAGTTTTAGGTTTAGTAGTTTCTTTTGCTGGATATTCAGTATATATTATATTTAAAATATAGATGCAAGATTACAAAATAATATAATTGTTATTAGAATGTAAAATAATAATAAAAATGCATATGATAATTAAAGATTAAATTCACTGTTCAATAAAATATATATATATATATATATATATATATATATATATATATATATATATATATATATATATATATATATATATAATACATTATTATTATTATTATCATCATTATCATTAATGAACTTATAATTTGTGAAGAAAGGTTATATAATATAATATATATGGGTGGCTTATTTGTGAAATTCACCTACAGGACCAAAAATCTTGCTTTTTTTCAAACACTTTCTCTCTTTTACACCACCTATGGACCAGAGCAATTTTTACATTTTTCTATGAACCTACTGATTCAGTAATAAAAATGTAATACACATATCATTTCTCTTAGGACAAAAATATACTTTTATTGCTGATATTGACTTGCAAAGATGATTTTTTTTTTTTTTTTTTTTAATGCAACTCATAGACAAAAAAAAGACAAACGTAAAGCCCACATTTTACAATTTATAACATTTATAAATAATAAAGTATAAATATAGCATAAAAAAAAAAAACTGTGAACATCTCTAAAATTCTATTTAAAGGTGCTATTCAGATAATATATTTTTTTGCCTCCTAAAGTTAAGATTCCCTCAAAAAAGAATAGAAAAGCATTTTGGTTCATTTGTACTTTTTTATTTGTATGCAATCCATAGACAAAAAAGTAGCCAAACTTAAAGCGGTACTCCAGGATAAATGTATAGAAGCGGTAGAAGTACCACTTCTATATATGATGCTCAGCTCTCATCAAACAGGGGGCTAAATGGGTAAACGTTCAGATATTTGGATGATGGAACAGCCACAGGTCAGTCCAAATCTAAGTTGAGACCAAAATTTCGGCTCATCCCTATTCTTCTCCTATAAGACCATCCCTGCCCCCACCATCATGTGGTAGGTAATATTTCTAAGTCGTTTGATTATGTGGTCAGCAGAAGGGTCCACTAGACCACAGGCACATGGTCCAGCAAGTCATGGCAGAGATGTTATTTATCATTCATCACCCACTGGGCAGAAAGGATGCAGGATGACATCAGTTGGCTACAAACTTTTCTATTCTGCTTCTGAAGATCCTGTAAGTCAGTTCATACATAGGAATAGCTGCACCACCAGGATGGGGACATGTGCCAGAGAAGGCACATATGTGAACCTACCCTGCTGAAGGGCAGACAACAAGCTGATGATGATGTCATACATGACTTTTCCTGGCACAAGATGATGTGCCACCTCTGGACCTGCCCCTGCAGAACTTACAGAATCTCTGCCCCAGTATGGATCCTGTCCCCTAGGTATACCAGCTGTAACACTGCATGACATCATTGTGCCTAAAGCCATTGTATATCTCCTGATCACTTGTGGGGGATTTCTGTTTCAGAGACAACTCACCTGATGTAATCTGCTCATTCTATGGCCGGCATATAGTATCCTGCCTAAACACACCTAAAGGTTGTGATGAAAATCTGATAACATTTACCACCCTGATTCATTACTGGAATAAAAAATAATAATTTCTTAGTTCTAGCTGCAGTCTACTTGCTCTCTCCCTCAGAAAATGTGGTCTGGCCAAAAAGTATTACACGCTTAGCAGCAAATCTGTCACATTTCTCCTTATTCAAGCCCCGTACACACGTACCGATCGTCGGCATACAAATGTTCGTCTTTTCTCCCCGGGATGTCGGTGTCTGTTGAAAAGTGCAAAGACAGCACAAGGACAGCACAAGAATTTTGTCTGCAGACTTCAGCTGACTGCAGAAGTGATGTCATGTAATGGTTAACTTTCCCTGTGTTTTTAATTTTCTGAGCATGCCCAGTCTTGCAAATCTGCGGTCTGTCGGCCGAATTCTGTACTGACAGGCGAACAATCGTCCGTTCTGGTGTCCGCAGACAAAAATTTTCATGTTTGCACGAAAGACTTTTGTCCGCGGATTGTGCGCAGACATCTGTCGGAGGCACCATACTAACACGCGTACAATCGGCAGATCTTTCGTCCGCCGACGTTTGTATGCCGACGATCGGTACGTGTGTACTGGCCTTCAGTCTGTGAAAAGGAAAGACAATTTTTTACTTACACATGAAATCCGTCTACTCTCTCCCTCATAAATTGTGACTTATCCAATGAAGGCCTGAAAAGTGTGCTGCAATTCTGTTCAATTTTTATATTTTTAATTTAAAACTAAAAGTATCTAATTTTTTGTTTCCAGATGGAAGATGTCACTCAGAAATTGAATCTTCCCCATACACACTTAATATTGGTGGTGCAAATCTCTAACATTTTCCCATCTTCAGTCTTCAAAGCAAGACACAATTTTGTTTTTTTTAATTCCATGTGCCATTTGCTTGCTCTCTCCCTCAGAAATTGTGACCTATCCAATAAAAGCTTCAAAGTTGTGCTGCAAATCTTTTCTAATTTTTCTCTTTTCACTTTGAAACAAATAGATGTTATTTTTTTTCTTCCTTCCAGATGTAATTTTCCTGCTCAATCCCTAAGAAATTGTGTCCTGCCCAAAAAATGCTTCTTAGCTGTGGAGCAAAAAGATTTTCCCTTTCCAGTCTCTGAATGAAGACTCTCGTTTTTTACTCATTTTTTACTTTCCAGATGTAATATTCCCCCTCAGCCACTGGAAGAGTGCAGCCTGTCCATACAAGTGTAATATCTTCAGAGCAAAACTATAAAATGTTTTCCTTTTCTGTCTCTGAAATCAAGACACAGAATTTTACCCCATCCGTCTCTCAATCCAGACACTCATTTTTTTATTTCCAGATATAATATTCGTGCTTCATCACTCAGAAATGTCAGCCGGCCATTCCAGGTTTAATATTTGTGGGCAAGACTTTACATTGTAATACCTTTTTATCCCTCTATTTGGTGGGGTTGTGTGGGGCAACCCAGATATAGACAACTACAAAGGAAAAAAAAATCTTTAAAACATTTTATTTCACAATATAGAACTGAACACTTCTTTCTTCCCAGTCTCTCAATTCAAGACTCATTTTTTCAGATATATTATTCCGGCTCAATCACCCGGAAACTGCAGCCTGTCCATACTTATATCTGTAGTGCAAACCTGTAACATTTTTCCATTTTCAGTTTCCTAATAATTACATTACTTTTTTATTTACAGATGCAATGTGCTTACTCTCTCCATCAATAATTGCAGCCTGTCCATTTATTTATTTCCAGATGTGAGATGTCTGCTCAGTCATTACAATTTGCAGTCTGTGCATAGAGGTCTAATATTTGTGGTGTAAAACTGGAACATTTTTGCCTCGCCGTTCTCTGAATAGAAAGACACAATTTTCTTCTCTCCGAATGTAACATGCCGGCTCAGTCTGTCTAAAAGGCACAGTGACTGCGGTGCATGACTGTAAAATGTTTGCTTTGTCAGTCTCTGAATCAAGAAATAATTATTGTTTTGTTTTTTATTTTTTATTTCCAGATGTAATATTCCTACCTAATAACTCACAAATCACAGCCTGTCCATACAGACATAAAATCTATGCTGCTAAACTCTATATTTTGGCCTTCTCAGTCTCTGAATAAAGACACTATTTTTTTCCAGCTTGTATTAGTGTCACTTGTGACTTCAGTTAGTGTGAGAGACAGTTAGTGGTAGTTAGAGGGAGTCCCAGATAGGTTTAGGGTCCCCTCCATATATCCCCTAATAAAGATTTAACCCCCTGATCACCCCCAGTTAACCCCTTCATTGCCCTGTCACAGTGTCACTATTATAGTGTAAAGATCTTTTTTATGATCACTGTATTAGTGTCACAGGTGACATCAGTTAGCTGTAACATTAGTTAGCGTCAATCCAGGACAGCGTCAGATTGCCCACTGCATATTTAGTAATACATTTTAACACTTTGATTGCCAGTGACACACACACACTAAACACCTCCATTACTAGTATAGTGTCTGAATGGATCAACATCTTTGGTCTGATCAGAACTATACTAGCGTCCCCAATAGTTTAGTATAATGTTCCCAAAATGCAGCGTTAGCAGGACCAGCCCCAACACCTGCCAGCACCTGGTTTAGCCCCCCCACCCCCCCAGAATCAGCATATTACTGTCACTTCCAATACACAGCACACTAAACCACAGCCTTAGCAGAGTCAGGCCTGATCTCTCCTAGCACTAGCAGTTAAAGTTTTTGGTAACGGTTCAAACAGTCCTTGACAATCAGTTGCATTTTTTTACCTGTCAGTCACACTAGGTAGCTATAATTCTTTTGGCCAAAATGTCCAAACAGAGGCCTGGATTTCACAATTAGATACTATTTATCCTAAGGGATTAAACAAAGATTACGATTTGCATTAGTCTTTGTAAATATTGTTATACTTTGTTATTTTTATTTTTTACCGGTATCTATATGAAGTAACCAGAGACACTGTTATATTATTTGTCTTCTGATTATTAGATGCTGTGATTGATTGCATTGTATCCTAATTGAAGTGATTCAGGTGTTGCTAATTTCCAGTCCAGGAGAAATGTGTTATGTAAAGAGTATATGTGAGTTTGTCTTTCATGCTTGTTATACCTGATGAAGGATTCTTACTGATCCAAAACTGTTGTAAACAGAGGTACACTAGTGAAGAGGCCTACACAATGCTGAGCATGACAGATGAGAGTGATGAGGAATCCTCACTGTCAGAATCAGGCTCAGTATTCGAACCTGTAGAGAGCGGAAGCACCCTGACAGATAGCTCTGATGATGAAGTAGTGGTCCCTGCTAAGGTCAGGCGTACCCGACCCCGTTCTTCTGTTGCTGAGGTGCAACAACCGCAGGGTTCTCATATGCAGCAGAGTAATTTATTGTAGTGGTTCAGGCAGTCCCTGACAGCCAGATGCTTTTTTACCTGTGACACACTAGGTACCAATACATTTAGTGGCCAAAATGTCCAAAGAAAGGTACACTAGTGAAGAGGTCTACCAGCTGAGAGTGACCTCACTGACAGAATCAGGCTCAGTATATGAACCTGTAGAGAGCAGTGGCATCCTGGCAGATAGCTCAGACTATGGGGTAGAGGTCCCTGCTAACGTCAGGCATATCTGAACCCTTGCCCAAGTTTCTGAGGTGGTACAATGGCATGAGGATTCTCATATTCAGCAGAGTGCCAGTACTAGTGCTGCTGCCTTTTGGTGAACTGGCAAGCACAAGCAGCCTAGTACATCCTGGTCTTAGACACAACAGCACTGCAGTAACACTTGGTGACCTGGCTAGTCCCATAAGTGAGGTCCAAGAAGTGGCTAGCACAAGTAGCGTCCCGCAGTCACCAATAATTCGATAACAGACCCATAGAGCCCATAGTGTCCTTCCTGATGTGTTTGCAAGTCCTGATTGGCAGCCCAGAGATTCTGCAGCACCCCTACTTCCCCCATTCACTGTCCAACCTGGAATTCAGGTGGAAACAGCAGATTTAACTCACCTTTGTTTTTTGGAGCTGTTTTTTCACAGAGGATCTGTAGAGATCAATTGTGGACCAAAGCAATTTATATGCCAAGCAATGTATCACCGCAAACCCAAATTCAAATATTGGCAGACAATTTGCATGGAAACGTATCACGGTTTCCAAATTTAAGACTTTTTTGGGCCTAACCCTCAACATGGACATTACTAAAAAAAATGAGTCATTGTCGTATTGGTACACAGACCAATTTTTATTATATGCCCATGTTCCCTGCTGCCATGGTCACAAGATTTGGAATGTATCTGTGGGAATTTGTGCCCATTCAACCAAAAGATCCTTAACTACTTACGGACCGCCCACCGTGTATTTACATCGGTACTTTGACGTTAAATACTGGGGTTATGTCATCAGATAGCTGCCATAACCCTGGTGTTTTTTTAAGCCCCGGTTCACACTTGTGCGTGTGCGGGGTTCGCATGTAATGTCGGAGCGCACTGCTCTGACATTGCATGCGATCGGCTGTGCGGTGCGAGTTTAGCCATACATACCAAACACGCACAGGGACCCTTTTTGGAAGCCGCATCAGGTTCGGATCGCACAGCAGTTCACACTTGTGCGATCCGATCCTGTGCGAACTGCACGATCGCACTGCGATATGCGATCAAACTGGGGGTGTCGTTAAGATTACATTGACACCCCCAGCGTATCGCATATGGCAGTGTGAACTGCCGGGGGTGCGTGTGCGATGCGGGAACAGGCTGCGGATTCGCAGCCTTCCCGCACTCGCATAAGTGTGAACCGGACCTAAACAGTGGACGGTCCGCTTTAACATAAGGGTGGTCCCAGCAGTGGATTCCCTGCGGGATCACCTTTATGGGAGGCGGGAGGGGTGCCCCCCCTCCTGTCTCTTCCCAAATGTTTTCCCCGCTTCCTGGACCCGTTGGTAGCGGGGAAAATGATCCGGTCCATTGTCCTCTCAGGCAGGAAGTCGAGTAAGGGTAAGATGCCCCCCACTCCACTCTATGGCCTTGGAGGACCGGAGTGACGTCATACGTTACTTCATAGCAACGGTTTTAAAGAGCCTATTTTTTTTTTTTCTTTTTTTAGTGTAGATGTGAGGTGTGAGGTCTTTTTGACCCCAGATCTCACATTAAAGAGGTCCTTTCATGCCTATTTCTATTACAAGGGATGTTTACATTAAATTTATAGGAATAAAAGTGATCATTTTTTTTTTTTTTTAAAGGACAGTGTAAAAATAAAAAATAAAAGATAAAATAAATAGGAAAAAAAAATTAAAGCGACCCGTCCGTAGAAGCGAACGCATGCACAAGTCGCGTCCACATATGTAAACGGTGTTCAAACCACACATGTGAGGTATCTCCGCAATCTTTAGAGTAAGAGCAATAATTTGAGCCCTAGACTTCCTCTGTAACTCTAAACTGGTAACCTGTAGAAATGTTTAAAGTGTCGCCTATAGGGATATTTAGGTACCAACGTTTATCCCCATTCCATGAGCGTTCGCAATTTTGAAGCATGACATGTTGGGTATCTATTTACTTATCTTTCACATTATAGAACAAAATTGGGCTAACTTTACTGTTTTCTTATTTTGTAATTTAAAAAAGTGTATTTTTTCCCCCAAAAAATTGCGTTTGTAAGACTGCTGCTCACATTTGTGATTAAACAAATATTGTAGCAATCTCCATTTTATTCTCTAGGGTCTCTGCTAAAAAAAAATATATAATGTTTTGGGGTTCTAAGTAATTTTCTAGCAAAAAGACCTGATTTTAACTTGTAAACAACAAGTGTCAGAAAAGGGCCAGTTTAGAAGTGGTTAATGAGGTCAGGTACCGATGTTGGATGAGAAGACTTGACTCACAATCAGGGTGAGGTCAGGACTGTGTTCATGACATTTGGGTTCCTCCACACCAAACCTATTAATCCATGTCTGGATTTGTGCTCAGGGGCACAGTCATGCTGGAACAGAAAAGGCGGAAAGAAAACAACTGCCTACATATACTGTAGAGCAGGGGGTGTCGAAATCAATTTAATTGCGGGTCGCATCAGAAGTATGATTGCCCTCAAAGGGCCGGTTGTGTCTGGGATGCACTGCATACAGAGTGCAGAGTTCAGGAGTGCATTATGCAGTGTGCAACCCCCCCTCCCCCCCTCAAAGATTCCTCACATCTCTCTCTCCTCCCTGGTCCGGCTCTAGTACCTCCATGTGTAGGGGGTTCTACATCAGCTTGCAGAGAGATTGTTCCTTCTCTCATATTCTGGAGATCTGTCCCTGCCGTGCCCCACCATAAGAGCGTGCAGAGATCTGTTAGTTCCAGGAGCCGCTGAGAGCCAAGTTGTCCCTTGTAAACATAGAGGGCTTTTGTGTTTACAAATGACAGTGAGGAGTGGAAGAGGAGGGGGAGATTCAGAAGTGGTGGAATGGAGTTCAGTTCCTGCTGCAAAACTGGCTGCAAAGGCCACATGACAAGGCCTGCGGGTTGATCTTAAAGCTTCCTCTCTTATCACACTCCAATCGGTGTGTGAGAGCTAAGTGGGAGCAAGCTGCTAAGTACAGGTGTTGGTTACATGGTGTGATGTTTTGATTGGTCACAGCATTTTTTTGTGCCCGGCATCGTCCATTGGACAGTGCAGTCACACTACTTTGCTTGTGCATGTTAGGGGTCATGTAAGAGCAAGAAAACAATTAATCTCCAAAATAGCATCTCATCCTGTAACATCCATCTTCCATCCAATTATGTACAATAAGCAGACAGAAGGCAGTTAATATACACAAAAAATAGTGATGATAACGATGATTTAACAATATTACTGAATGTGTTTAATCTGGTCTACAGCATTATACATTGAATCAATGAATTACATTTACAGCATTCTTTTCCCCAGCATTGTTCCTCTTGTGTTCAGCTCAGGTTTTAAAAGTAAAATGTAGAGTTTTGGAGAAAACATACACAATAATATTCCAGCACTGGAGGTCATTATGGCGAATATCTCCACAGCCACCATGTATTTCCCTCTGGTGCTCAGATAGGCCGGGATCATGGCAATCCAGACACTGCAGAACACCAGCATGCTGAAGGTGATGTACTTGGCCTCATTAAAACTGTCCGGTAATGTCCTCACCATGAAAGCCAGAACAAAACTCACAGCTGCCAGAAACCCCATATAACCCAACATAGAGTAGAACCCAATAACTGACCCTTCATTACACTGAATGATGATCTTCCCAGGATAGGAGTCCATGTCATACTCCTGAAATGGTGGAGAGATGGACAACCAGAGAATACAATTCATAACCTGAATGGATGAGCAGAATAACATGACTGTATTGGGAAGTTTGACTCCCACCCATTTTCTACAAGAGCTTCCAGGTCTGGTGGCTTTGAAAGCAATGAAGACCATGATGGTTTTGGCTAGGATAGAAGATGCTGAGATGGTGAAGGGAACTCCGAAAGTGACTTGTTGCAGCATACAGGTAATATCCACAGGACGACCAAGGAAGAGGAATACAGACAGGAAACTCAGTATGAGGGAGAGGAGCAGAATGAAGCTGAGGTTCCGGTTATTGGCTTTGACTATGGGAGTGCTCCGAAACCAAAAAAATAATCCAAGTATAAAGAGAGATGTCATAGCAAACAGGACTGAAGTTACAGAAAAAAATAAAACTAGAATATCCTCCTCGTATGATAAATACTCATTGACTTTGTCAATACAAATATTTTTAGCTTTGTTAGGCCATTCATTTTCAGGACACTTCTTGCAGATTTTACTGTCTGTAGAGTAAAAATAAGTGGAAATAACATTAGGCACGGTACACCGAGAATGCAACTATTTGATGATATTGAATATTTTTTCAGTCATTTTCTTAACCACTTCAAGACCAGAGGATTTGGCTGCTCAATGACCAGGCCCCTTTTTTCAACTTGGCACTGCGTGACTTTAACTGAAAATTGTGCGGTCGTGCGACGCTGTACCCAAACAAAATTTACGCCCTTTTTTTGCCACAGAGATTTCTTTTGGTGGTATTTGATCACCTCTGTACTTTTTTTTTTTTTTTTTTGCGATATTAATAGAAAAAGAGCAAACATTTTGAGAAAAATTACATTTTCAACTTTGTCTTTTAAAAAATATCCAATATACTAAATTTTTGTCATATATTTTGGCCAAAATGTATTTAGCTACATGTCTTTGACAAAAAAAAATCTCAATAAATGTATTTTTGTTGGTTTGCACAAAAGTTGTAGCATCTACAAACTATGGTGTAAATACTGGAATTTATGCAGCTTTTACTTTCTGACTGCCTTGCCTATCTCATTTCATGAAGTGCTAAAATGGCAGGGCAGTACAACCCCCCCCCCCCTTCCCCCCAAATTATCACTTTTTGGAAAGTAGACATCCTAAGGAATGTCCTGAGAGGCATGTTGAGCTCATTGAATATATATATAGTTTTTTTTGGCACAGGTGTTTGAAAAATTACTAAAAAAAATAATTATTTTTTTTACACAAAGTTATCATTGAAATGATATATTGTTCACACATGCCATGGGTATATGTGTAATTACACCCCAAAATATATTCTGCTGCTTCTCCTAAGCACAGGGATACCACATGTGTGAGACTTTTTGGGAGCCTAGCTGTTTACGGGACTCCGAAAACCAATCACCACCTTCAGGTTTTCTAATGGTGCAAATTGCTTATTTTACCTCCGCACTACCTTTCACAGTTTCAGAGGCCCTGAAATTTCAAGATAGCACAACCCCCCCCCCCCCACATGACCCCATTTTGCAAAGTAGACAATACAAGCTATTTTCTGAGAGGCTTGGTGAGTCTATGGAATATTTTATATTTTGCCACAAGTTCCGGGAAAATTATTATTATTATTATTTTTTTTTTTTGTTACACAAAGTTGTCACAAAATGATATACTGCTCACACATGCCATGGGTATATGTGAAACCACACCCCAAAAAAACATTCTGCTGCTTCTTCTGAGTATGGGGATACCCCATGTGTGAGACTTTTTGGCAGTGTAGCCGCGTACAGGACCCTGAAATCCAATCACCACCTTCAGGCTTCCCAAGGGTGTAAATTGTTGATTTGTTAATTTCACTCCTCACTACCTATCACAGTTTCAGAGGCCATGAAATGCCAAGACAGCACAACCCCCCCCCCTCCAAATGACCCCTTATCGGAAAGTAGACACCCTACGCTATTTGCAGAGAGGCATTTTGAGTGTTTTGCAGATCTCACTTTTTGTCACAAAGTTTTGAAAATTGAAAAAAAGAGGAAAAAATGCATTTTCCTTATTTTTCTTCATTTTCCAAAATAAATGGGAGCTGCAAAATATTCACCATGGATCTTAGCAAATACCCTGAGGTGTCTACTTTTTGAAAAGTGGTCATTTTGGGGGGGTGGGGGGGGGGGTGGGGTTGTGCTATCTTGGCATTTCATGGCCTTCAAAACTGTGATAGGTAGTAAGGAGTGAAATCAACAATTTACGCCCTTAGAAAGCCTGAAGGCGATGAATGGTTTTCGGGGTCCTGTATGTGGCTAGACTGCCAAAAAGTCTCACACATGGGGTGTCCCTGTACTCGGGAGAAGCAGCAGAATGTATTTTGAGGTGTCATTTCACATATACCCATGGCATGTGTGAGCAATATATCATTTAGTGACAACTTTGTGTAAAAAAAAAATAAAAAATAAATTGTCACCTTCCCGAAACATAGGGCAAAATATAAAATACTCCATGTACTCAATATTCCTCTCAGCAAATAGCTTTGGGTGTCTACTTTCCAAAAAGGGGTCATCTGGGTGTTGTTTCAACTGTCCTGGCATTTTATGTTCAATCTTAGCCACACATCACCCACTCTTCTATCCACTTGAAAACCAAGCCTTTTCTGTGACTTTTTGTTTACATGAAAAAATATTTTTTTTTTACTAATAAATTACTTTGAACCCCCAAACATTATATATATTTTTTTTAAAGCAGAGGCCCTACAGAACAAAATGGTGGATGTTGCAATTTTTTTTGTCACACGGTATTTGCGCACGGGTTTTCCAAACACAATTTCAGCGAAAAAATACATATTTTTTTAAATTTAATGCACAAATACACTATATAATTCCTAATTGTTTGGTAAAATTTAAAAGATGATCTTATGCCGAGTATATAGATACCAAACATGACAAACATGAAAAATTGAGCACGCCTGGGCAGTGGCAACAAACTACATACATTTTTAAAAGCTTTTAAAAGTCTTTACAGGTTACCACTTTAGACTTACAGAGGAGGTCTACTGCAAGAACTACTGCCCTCGACCTGGCGTTCGCGGTGATACCTCACATGCATGCTGCAATTGCGGTTTACATATGACACTAGACCAACGCTTGCGTGCGCCTTTGCGCACAAGCACGGGGGGGGGGGAAAGGGGGGATTTATTTTATTTTTTTGTAATTTATTTTGCTTTTTTATGTTATTTTGACACCTTTCCTTTCATTTTTTTTTTAATAATTTTTATTGTTATCACAGTGAATTAAATATCCCCTATGATAGCAATCTGTAGTGACAGGTACTCTTTTTTTAAAAAAAATTGGGGTCTTTTAGACTCTAGATCTCTCCTCTGACCATAAAGCATCTGACCACTCCAAGATTGGTGTGATAAAATGCTTTCACAATTTCCCAATGGCGCTGTTTATTTCTGGCGAAACAGAAGTCATGAAATGCTTGTAGCTTAGGCTATAGGGATGATTGGAGCCATTCTCATCTCTAATCAGGTCTATGGTTAGATAATTGAACCACCGACTACACTCTCGGGTAAAACGGTGGGACAGGAGAGCCAGAGAAAAACAGCGGAAGGTGGGGGGAAGTCCCCTCCCACTGCTTGTAAAAGCAGTCTAGTGGCTAATTATCTGCTGGGATCACTTTTACATGTAAGCCGACCGCTGGCTGTAAAAAACGATACCAAGATGATGCCTAAATCTGCAGGCATCATCCTGGTACAACCACTCAAAGTCCAGCAACGTACCAGTACATTGCTGGTCCTTGTTTGGCATTTAGTGTAGGTTTTTTTTTTTTTCATGCAGCCTGTGGGCTGAACGAAAAAAAGAGAACTTAACAGAAATCTCCGCCAGAAAATGTGTAGTACACCCATCATTAGGTGTCCAAAACATCCAAACCCACTTTCTAATGATGGGTATACATGACAAATTTCATGTATACCTATTTTTTTTTTTAACTGCGGTGGTGAAATCCCCTCTTACAACTCTGCCATCAGAGGTATCCATATATGCTGAGTGCAAACGCTGTTTGTGTGAGAATATATAAATCAGTGTGGCAGCTGATGAGTACCTGCAAGGCAAACTGGTTAACAATAGAATAGAAAGAAAAGATTACATTGGTACCTGAAAAGTAAAAAATGGTTACCAATGAAAAACAGTAACAAAGTACAGTAAAAGTAAAGTAGGAAGAGTAGAAGTAGAAGAGCAGAGTAAGAACAGAAAAATAACTCAAACGACAAATATTTTTGGCTTTTTTATTTTATATTTTTTTTTTTTGTAATTTTTTTTGTAACTTTTTTTTTTGTAACTTTTTTTTTTCTTCAACTCAACTGCAACATTCCAAGTTAGGGTCTCTCAAAATGACGATAGCCATCAAACATCTTTCGAGACCCTGTGTTAGTGTGCCCTAGACTGTGTCGTGCTGTACCCTATGCTAATATTCCACTAGTGTGATGTAGTGACGGAAACAGTCCCCGATGCAGAGACCAGGTTTGTCAGGACAGTCGGGACAATAATAACGGGTGTCACGCCTAAATCCGAGCCGGCTTCAGACACGACATCTTCTTTGGGGGTTTCCTTTGGTAGGGGTACGCAGGAAAACTTGTGGAAAGTGCCTCTCATGCAGCCGGCTCACTGCATCTGGTAGGGGAAGTTGGGCAGGAGCACCTCCTGGATACAGGTAGGCTCCGATGATCTCTTCCTGTAATTGTAGGAACGATCCAAATTTGTCCTGACGCTTTGTATAGCTAAAAGGCGTTCAGCATAGCCAATTGGAATAAATAAACATACTTTTTTGTACCAGCGTCTGGCTTTAAGGGCAACTAAATACGGCGCCAAAAGCTGGTTGCTCAGGTCCACCCCTCCCATACTAAAGTTATCGTCGTGGACACAGAGGGGTTTCTCCAAAACGCCAATGGCCGTATGAATTTGGACTGTCGTGTCTGCGTGAAGGGAGGACAGAATGAAAACATTCCGTGTATCCCTCCACTTCACTGCAAGCAATTTGTCCATTTTCAAGCAGGCTCTCTCCCCCTGACTAAGACGGGAATCTACAAGCTGTTGGGGGAAGCCCCGGCGATTAGGTCGCACAGTGCCACATGCGCCAATTTGTAATTCGAGCAGGTGACTAAATAGTGGCACGCTTGAATAATAATTGTCCACGTACAAATGGTACCCCTTTCCGAATAAGGGTGACACCAAGTCCCAAACTATCTTGCCGCTGCTCACTATGTAGTCTGGGCAGTTGGGGGGCTCCACAGTGCTATCTTTTCCCTCATAAACACGGAAACTAACTGTATAGCCTGTGGCCCTGTCACACAGCTTATACAGCTTGACCCCGTATCTGGCACGCTTGCTGGGGGGATACTGCTTGATAGCAAGGCGGCCAGTAAACTTAATCAGGGACTCATCAATGCAGACAACTTGTTGGGGGGTAAACAAGGCTGCAAACCGCTGATTGAAGTTGTTTACAAGGGGCCGGATTTTGTGGAGCCGGTCATTGAAGTGCATGAACTGCAGAATTAGCTTGTATCTCGCCCTGGACATGGAAGCAGAGAACACCTGCATATGGTGAATTGATTTAGTGAACCAATATAACTGCAACTCACTCCATTTGGTTATGCCCATGTTAAGGGAATGGCCCAGAAAGGTTTTAAACTCGGAAACCGTTATAGGTTTGTAGCCGAATTGTCTGGCAAGGGACAAATTTGGGTTGACGGCGATGAATTGACCAGCATATAAATTGCTTTGGTCCACAATAGATCTGAAAAGATCTTCCGTGAAAAACAGCTCAAAAAAATTAAGGGGAGTAAAATTGGCTTTTTCCGCTTGGATTTCGGGTTGGGCAGTGAATGGGGGAAGTACGGGCGCTGTAGAATCAGTGAGCTGCCAATTTGGATATGCCAGCGCATCAGGGAGGGCACTATGGGCTCTACGGGCCTGTCTTTGAATTTTCGGTGGCTGCGGGCCACTACTTGTGCTAGCCACCGCACCAGCTTCAACTGCACTTATGGGACTCGCCACGTCACCAAGTGATACTGCAGTGCTGGTATGTCTAGGTCCAGCTGGTGCTCGCCAGTTCACCAGAAGTGTGAGCGGCACTAGTACCGACACTCTGCTCCATACGAGCACCCTGCAATTCCTGCACCTCAGCAACTCCAGAATGGGGTCAGGTATGCCTGATCCTACCAGGGACCCATCTGTCGTCTGAGCTATCCGTCAGGGAGCCACTGCTGTCTACAGGCTCGTATACTGACCCTGATTCTGCCAGTGAGGCTTCCCCATCGCTCTCATCTGACATTGTCAGTATCCTGTAGGCCTATTCATTAGTGTACGAACGTTTGGTCATTTTAGCAACTAAATTTACAGGTACACTAGTGTGACTCACAGGTAAAAAAGTACCTGGTTGTCGAGATCTATTTGGTCGCTACAAAAAAAACTGCTAGTGCTAGCAGAGATCAGGCCTGACTCTGCTAATGCAGCGGTTTTGTGTGTTGTGTTTTTTGGAAGTGACAGTAATCTATTGATTACTGCACTTGCCTGGGTGGGGTGGGCTGGGCGGAGGGGCTAAACACAGGTGCTGGCAGGTGTCGTGACCAATCCTGCTAACGCTGCGTTTTGGGGACCCTAAACTATTGGGGACGCTAGTATAGTTCTGATCAGATCAAAGATATTGTTCAGTTCAGATACTATACTAGTAATGGAGGTATATGTGTGTGTATGTGTGTGTATGCGGTAATCAAGGGGTTAACTAATATTTCTAACTATGCAGAGAGGATCCGCGCTGTCCTAGACTGACGCTGACGCTAACTAATGTCACCTGTGACACTAATAATAGTAATCAGAAAAAAAACTGTTCACTATAAAAGTGACACTGTGACAGGGCAATGAAGGGGTTAATTGGGAGTGATCAGGGGGTGATCAGGAGGTTAAATCTTTATCGGGGGGTGGCGGGTATCCTAAGCCTAAAAGTAACGGTAGTAAGCGCTAAACCAAGTCACAAGTCACACTATTGCAGAAATATAGACAAATGCTATATACTGTATATAGTGTGCAATGTGACAGGGAGTGTAGGGGTTAACTGGGGGTGATCAGGGGGTTAAATCTTTATTTGGGGGGGTGTCGGGGACCCTAAACCTACTTGGGACAGAAACAAACTCACTAGCGCTAACTTAAGTCACAATCACACTATAACAGAAATACAGAAAGCCACTATATTACCTGTATATAGTGTGCAATGTGACAGGGGGGAAGGGGTTAACTGGGGGTGATCAGGGGGTAAAATCTTTATTGTGGCGTGGCGGGTATCGTAAGCCTAAAAGTAATGGTCACAAGTGCTAAACCAAAACACAAGTCACACTAATACAGAAATTTAGAAACTGCTATATACTGTATACAGTGTGCGATGTGACAGGGGATGTAGGAGTTAACTGGGGGGGGTGATCGGGGGTTAAATGTGCCTAGCTAGGTGTGTGGAAGTGTGCTGTGTGCAGTACTCAAAAGTTTCAGTTAGTGTCCCATAGTCCACCGCAATATCACAGTCCAGCTATAGATTTCTGATCACCACCATTACTATCATAAAAAAATTCCAAAAATATATCCCATAGTTTGTAGATGCTATAAGCAAAAACCAATCAATAAATGCTCATTGGGATTTTTTTTTTTACCAAAAACATGTAGCAGAATACATTTTGGCTTAAATTTATGAAGAAATTTGATTTTTCATGTTTTTTTATTGAGGATGTTTTTTAGCAGATTTTTTATTTTTTTTCAAAATTGTCGGTCTTCTTTTTTTTAGCGCAAAAAATAAAAAATGTAGTGGTGATCAAAAACCACAAAAGAAAGCTCTATTTGTAGAAAAATTTTATTTAGGTACAGTGTCGCACGGCTGCGCAATTGTCAGTCAAAGTAACACAGTGCTGTATTGCAAAAGAATGGCCTGGTCATGAAGGGGGTAAACCTTCTGGAGGTCAAGTGGTTAATTTACCTTAACATTTTTTGGAGTTATGATGTAATATTAAATATGAATTAAATACCATACAAAACAAACATTTTTTGGAACAATATATATGGGGAATATCTTAAGAAAGCTTTAGTCACGAACAAAAAGTGAGGATGACCTACTGAAAATAAAAGCACCTTCAGCCTCAGTGGTGGCCATGACACAGTCTATCTGTAACCCTAACATGTATGTAACAATGACATTCCCTTATTTTACCATTTTTGGTCTCTTCAGTGAAATCATTTTCCAGACCACTTTTAGGTAAGTGCAAAATTGTTGGAGGCTTTCTAAGGCAGACAGTTGGAGGAAGCTGTTTAACATTGCTTGCTTGAGAAAGCCTCCAACACTTCCAGAAGGGTCAGAGGTAGAAGCAGTGGCGGCTGGTGCTCATAATTTTTGGGGGGGGTGCAAAAAGAAAAATGTAATAGGTATTGCTTCGCGCCAAAAAAACGCAGTAAAAAATTGCGTGACTTTGAAGTCATGGTACAGGCATGGCACAGGTGATGGTATAGGCATGGCACAGGTGATGGTACAGGAGATGGTATAGGCATGGCACAGATATGGTATAGGCATGGCACAGGTCATGGTACAGGAGATGGTACATGCCCCCTTTCAATGCAGAGACCTGCGTACATGCCCCCTTTCAATGCAGAGACCAGCGTACATGCCCCCTTTCAATGCAGAGACCAGCGTGCGTGCCCCCTTTAATGCAGAGATCAGCGTGCGTGCCCCCTTTCAATGCAGAGACCAGCGTACATGCCCCCTTTCAATGCAGAGACCAGTGTGCGTGCCCCCTTTAATGCAGAGATCAGCGTGCGTGCCCCCTTTAATGCAGAGATCAGCGTGCGTGCCCCCTTCAATGCAATGAGCACTGTGCTGTGCCCCCTTTAATGCAATAAACACTGTGCTGTGCCCCCTTCAATGCAGAATGAACACTGTGCTGTGTCCCCACAATGCAGAGTTCAGCGTGCGTGCCCCCTTCAATGCAACTGTGCTGTGCCCCCTTCAATGCAATGAACACTGTTCCGTGCCCCCATCAATGCAGAGTTCAGTGTGCGTGCCCCTTTCAATGCAGAGCGCCACAGCATTGTCCCCAATCACTGCAGAGCGCCACAGCATTGTTCCCAATGATTGCAGAGCGCCACAGCATTGTCCCCAATCATTGCAGAGCGCCACAGCATTGTCCCCAATGATTGCAGAGTGCCCACAGCATTGTACCCCAATGATTGCAGAGTGCCACAGAATTGTACCCCAATGACTGCAGAGTGCCCACAGCATTGTACCCCAATGATTGCAGAGTGCCACAGAATTGTACCCCAATGATTGCAGAGTGCCACAGCATTGTACCCCAATGATTGCAAAGTGCCCAAAGCATTGTACCCCAATGATTGCAGAGTGCCACAGAATTGTACCCCAATGATTGCAGAGTGCCACAGCATTGTACCCCAATGATTGCAGAGTGCCCACAGCATTGTACCCCAATGATTACAGAGTGCCCACAGCATTGTCCCCCAATCAATGCAGAGACCAGCGTGCGTGCTCCCTTCAATTTAATGCACTTACCTGGCGGCGGCTGGGCTCCCGGCGGCGCGTTCTCCCCTCCTCGATCCTTCGTCCTCTTCTGCGGCAGCGGGAAGGTGAGCGGCTTCTCCCTCGTCCTCCGAGCGGCGGTGACGGTGAGTGACTGACGCACGCACCGGCACCGCCCCATTGCGACGTGAGCGATCGGATGTCCTGGATGATGATTGGTCCAGGCTGGAGACTGGACCAATCACAGCCAGGATATCACGAAGGTGGGGGTGGCCAAGCGCTCTTTCCTGCGCCCAGGTTACACCCCCCCAAGGCAGCCAATCGGCGCCTTTCTGGGTCGTAAACCCCACCCCCCTTTAGCCACCACATAGGCCGGCGAACCAATTTTTTTTTTTCTATAACTTTATTGGTTTTTTTTGTCATTTTTTTTTTCCTTTTTTTAAAGGGGCGGCGCCCTGGCGCCCCCTATGCACGGGCCGCCACTGGGTAGAAGAAAAGTGCAGCAATCTTTACCAAAAAAAGGCAGAAAGGCGCCATCAGTAATCATTAATTTCATACAATGTAGGGAGATGTTCAGCCTGCAAAGTGTAAAGTGGTGACAGAATCACTTTAAGGGACTTTAAAAGTTTTCATTTTCTAATTCAATATCAGAGTTTCTATTTAAAGAAACATAAAGCTTACCAGATTGGTTTGACATTTCTCCTTCTGAACATGGAGCACAATTATAACAACATGGGTGATATCCTTCTCTTATGGATATTCTGAACCCTGGAAGACATTCCTCGGAGCATCGACCCCTTGGGACCTGAGATAATATGGAAAGATATGAACTATTCAAGAGCAAAACTACTGTAGGTGGGATTGAAAAACAGTTTGGACAAACACCTACATTTGCAGAGCGTTTGCCCCGCCGAACACCTTGCAATGCACTGAGTGCTGCATAGTTCATTCTGTGCCCTGATTGGGCAAAGCTTTGCCCAATCAGGGTGAAGTGTAAGCTGGTTGTTATGAAACTGCTTGGGTCACCCAAAAATCCCTGCCAGACTGTTAGAAACCGCTAATTGGCTAATTGCGCATGCACAAATTAGCTCCTGGCTAATACGCATTAGCCAATGCACATGCGCATTCGCTATTATGCATCCTCGCATTTTCACGCATTGACTCGGACGTTTTGGCGCCTATTTAAAGGCAGCTGGTGCATTTGCAATTTGCTGTTTTGTCTTCAGCTCTTCTGTGTTCCTGAACCTGCTTCCTGTTGATTCCTGTCTTATTCCTGTTGACCTTTGGCTCGTCCCTGACCTTGCTTGTTTGCTGCCTGTCCTGACCCCGGCTCGTTCTGACTACTCTTCTGGATGCTCCTTGTCTGCTCATCCATCTTCAGACCTTGACCGATTACCCTCTGGTGGGGCGACCCTGGGGATCGCGACCTGGTATCCACCTGCAGCCAAATCCATCCTCACCATCAGAGGTTCTGGTGAAGACCAGTGGATGCTTAGACTCCGCACCTCAGGCTAGCCTGTGCTACTCACCTCAGGGGTTTCCATCCAAGCTCCGCCCACCAGCAACGGTAAGCCTTTTCTGCACGACAGGCTTCCACCAGCCTTATAACACAGACCCTTATATGAGCCTGCTGCCTGGCAGGTCAGTAAAGGGGGGGGGGGGTGAGCAAGAGTCCCCTAAACCATACCAGGCCACATGTTCTCAACATGGGGAATGGGTGCTTTGGGACGGGGGGGGGGGGGGCATTTATTTTTTTTATTTTTCTATATTTCAGGTCGCTGTGAGGCGTATTTACATTGAGGGACATTGTATTTTTATTTTATTTTTTTGATAAAGAAATTGTGAAAAACTTGTCTCTTGTGTTTATTACTTTTTGACACTTTTTTTCCTGAATGAATCGGAGTACTATGTACCCCATACTCATTCACATGGGGGGGGGGGCTGGGATCTGGGGGTCCCTTTGTTAAAGGGGGCTTCCACACTCTGATAAGCCCCCACCCAAAGACCCCCACAACCACTGGCCACGGTTGTGGGGATGAGGCCCATGTTGAGGTCATGGGGTCTTGTATGGTTCAGGAGGGGGAACGCTTGCCCCCCCCCCCTTTTCCTGACCTGCCAGGCTGCGTATCTAGTTAAGGGTCTTGGAGGGATTCTGAGGAGAGCCCACGCCATTTATTTTTTTTTTTTACATTTTGGCGTAGGGTTCCCCTCCAAATCTACATCATTACTGAAGGTTTTTTTATTTTTTATGCTGGCAATTGAAACCATGAGTCATTTTAAATGGGATTTGACTTATTTTTTTTTCTTTTGAAATGTCATTTTTTCTGTAACATGTTTCAAGCATGCTAAAGATGCACAGCTTTACAAGCATATTAAGGGGACCCCCAGGCAGTATTTTTAAAGAAAGTTTTCATTTTAATTGTTGCACTTTAAGCATAATTACAATCGGTGCTCCTGAGAATTAGAAAAAAAGCCCTGTACATCATTTTGAACTGCATCATCTCTCAGGACTCTGTCTTGATGAACATCCCAACTTCATTATATCCCTCAAGAATGTGATCCACAATGTCTGCAGTAGGGATATCTTTACTTCAGGAGGTTACCATCATGTGGTGGAGGGATGTTGACAATCGTACTTTTAGAGACGGTTCACACTACTATCTCTAAGTCGCCTCATAAGGGGCGACTTGTTAGCGCGACTTTCAGCGCGACTTGTATGATAGACGACTTTGTACGACTTTGTATTTGGCCAATCAGAATATGATGTGTTGTCATTTCCTCATTGCCCACCAAAAAAAAGTTCTTAAAAATTGTCGTTTTTGATAGAGAGCAAATTATTGAAAAAATAAAAAAAAAAAGATTTCTTTGGATTTAGTATCTGGGGGGTCTAAAAAGTGTACCTGTGAAGTTTCAGCTCTGTAGCATGTCCGGAACCAGAAAAAAAAGATAATTTTTCTTAGAATTTTTATTAGAGCAGGGTAGTGGCTCCGCTCCTGTCACACCTATAAGTGTGTGTGTGTATATATACCCCTACACAGAAGTTCAGATGTCATGCCTGCCTCCAAAGACGTCCACAAAAAAGCCCAATAAACGCCTGAAACAAAAACGTCCAGGTGTAAAAGGAGCAGAGTCCCATCCCTGCTAACTACACTGCATATCCCTTTCCTCACACTAAGTGTCCACCAGTGCCACATATCAGTGCCACCTATCAGTGCCACGAATCAGTGTCCACCAGTGCCACTGCCCACCAGTGCCACGTATCAGTGCCACGAATCAGTGTCCACGAGTGTCACGTATCAGTGCCACCTCTCAGTGTCCACCAGTGCCACATATCAGTACCACGTATCAGTGCCACGAATCAGTGTCCACCTGTGCCACATATCAGTGCCACGTATCAGTGCCACAAATCAGTATCCACCAGTGCCACGTATCAGTGCCACGTATCATTGTCCACCAGTGCCACGTATCAGTGCCACGTATCAGTGCCACAAATCAGTGTCCACCAGTGCCACATATCAGTGCCACCTATCAGTGCCACGAATCAGCATCCACCAGTGCCACTGCCCACCAGTGCCATGTATCAGTGCCACGAATCAGTGTCCATGAGTGTCACGTATCAGTGCCACGTATCAGTGTCCACCAGTGCCACATATCAGTACCACGCATCAGTGCCACGAATCAGTGTCCACCTGTGCCACATATCAGTGCCACGTATCAGTGCCACAAATCAGTGTCCACCAGTGCCACGTATCAGTGCCACGTATCAGTGTCCACCAGTGCCACGTATCAGTGCAACGTATCAGTGTCCACCAGTGCCACATATCAGTGCCATGTATCAGTGTCCACCTGTGCCACATATTAGTGCCACATATCAGTGCCACAAATCAGTGTCCACCAGTGCCACGTATCAGTGCCACGTATCAGTATCCACCAGTGCCACATATCAGTGCCACGTATCAGTGTCCACCAGTGCCACATATAAGTGCCATGTATCAGTGCCACGAATCAGTGTCCACCAGTGCCATGTATCAGTGTCCACCAGTGCCACTGCCCACCAGTGCCACTTATCTGTGTCCTCCAGTGCCACTCACACAGACCAGGCAGAGATAATGGTATATAGGAACTGTAGGCATGGCTGCAATGTGGGGAATACATGGTTAATTTTCCTTCTTCTTACTGGAAAGTCGGATCTCAAGTCGCTTCAAATAAGATAAGGAGGCGACTTCCATTTAAGTCTATGGGACAAGTCGGATACAAGTCGCCTAAAAGTAGTACCAGACCCTTTTCTGAAGTCGGAGCGACTTCAGTAGTGCCAATTAAGATGGCACTCATTGATTAACATTGCTTTTGTTATGTCAAGCGACTTGGGGCGACTTGAGGGCACACAAGTCGCCTCACAAGACGCAGAAGTGTGAATGGACTCTTAATGAACAATAGATATCCGATATTGAGTAATGCTGACCATTAACTAAAGTATCCAGAAAGGAAGTCCAGAATCTCTGGGATTTATAGCACATATTCTTGATACAAAGTCCGCTAACTGCTAAGCGTAGAAAATGTTATGTGTTGGCAGGTGATATTTCTCAGTCAATGTATAAAATTGTTCAAGGACCCCTGAGGACATATAAACAAAAACAGGGATTCAATCTTGGTTAGCCCTTTAAAAAAAAAAAAACACAGTCTGAAGGCTTCATGTTGTGCAGCTTGCGGGAACATCGGGTTACCATTGATAGGTAAGTGTAGTTGGAGACGAGCGGGGAGAGATTCAGTCATTTCCTGACTTCCCTCCATGTGATGATAATATCCCAAAAAAAATTTTGGGGGAGCATACCCATGTATTTCCAAAGCTGCTGCAGCTATGAACTAAATGACATGTATATTAAAAAAGAATAGCGCGCAAATGCAAAAGAAATTACTACCAAATCTGAAGAGAGTCCATAAATAAAAATGGGGGTTTGGTCCCACCATATGGCCATATCGTGCTCAAGCCCACTACTGCGTCAAAGTACCCCATTATCAGTGGGTCCTACACTATCCATGAAAAAGAGATGAATCCAGCCTTTCTAACCCTTGGAGATAATACTCCTTGCTGGGAAAGTAGTGCATTTGGTAGTGCATTTGCACATCTTTCCCAGCAAGGAGTATTATCTCCAAGGGTTAGAAAGGCTGGATTCATCTCTTTTTCATGGATAGTGTAGGACCCACTGATAATGGGGTACTTTGACGCAGTAGTGGGCTTGAGCACGATATGGCCATATGGTGGGACCAAACCCCCATTTTTATTTATGGACTCTCTTCAGATTTGGTAGTAATTTCTTTTGCATTTGCGCGCTATTCTTTTTTAATATACATGTCTTTTGGTTCATAGCTGCAGCAGCTTTGGAAATACATGGGTATGCTCCCCCAAAAAAATTTTTGCCTGTTTATTATGTATTCGGTCTGACCAGACTATCGAGGTTGAGCAGCCCTCCCCACCCCCCCACACACACCTGTACTCAATCAGTGTCCACCATCAAGTGGATATAGGAGGAGTCCCCTGTAGTGCATTTGCACATCTTTCCCAGCAAGGAGTATTATCTCCAAGGGTTAGAAAGGCTGGATTCATCTCTTTTTCATGGATAGTGTAGGACCCACTGATAATGGGGTACTTTGACGCAGTAGTGGGCTTGAGCACGATATGGCCATATGGTGGGACCAAACCCCCATTTTTATTTATGGACTCTCTTCAGATTTGATGATAATATCCCGCAGAGGAAGGTGATGCTGAAGGGGTTTGGGGAAGAGACATCAACTTGCTTTGGAGCAGGGCAGTTAGATTAAGGGATGCAATAGTCATGCTCTTGAGAGGATTAAGCTGACTTCACCTAATATAAATCTGCCCTCTAAAATACAGTCCCTGCCTCATGCTGCCAAACAGATCAGATCCATCACTCTCATCTTTGTCTGCCTCCTCCTCTGTCCACTAACTCACTCACTGCCCAAGAGATTGCAAACTATTTTAAAAACTAGATTGGTAAAATTCTTGATGAGACCTCCACTGCCCATCTATACCCCCCCCCCCCCCGACATATGATGTCTACAAACATATCATCTTACCACAAAGAAGTTGCTAAGCTTTTGTCTGATGCCCACCAACCCCCCCCCCCCCCATGGACTCCATTCAAGAGGACCTTCATGACCCCTGGCGTTGTTTGTATCCCACTGGAAGGGACTTTACTTTCTTTTCTAATCCGCAATCTTCTTATTCCAGAATTGACTTTTTTCTGACTAACCGTAAGCTCTTACTAAAAGTAACTGGTGCAGAAATTGCCCATATCTCCTGGTCTGACCATGCGCCGATCTTCCTTGAGATTGCGGATGGTCACCCCAGATTTAATACATTTCTACTAGCTGATCTGACCTGCACTGAGGAATTGAAGGCCCGTCTTAAGGAATTGTATTTCTTCAATGCAGAAGGATCGGAAGATATCTTTAACCTATGATGTGCTCACAAGGCATTCGCTAGGGGATTGCTGATATAGATGAATGCCAGAGATAAGAATATAAAAACCCGGTATGTCCCTTCTCTTCTAGCAGAAATTGCTTGGTTGGAGAAATTGCATAAAACCACCCTGCAGGACTCGGTTCTCACCGAACTCACTAAGGTTAGGTCAGATCTCAGACTAGCCCTATTAGGTAACCATGACAAATATATCCTGAAAATAAAAGCATCTTCCTACTCACAGAGGAACAAGGCGGGGAAATGATTGGCCAGACAACTGCAGCGTCAGCGCAATAAGACCCGTATCTCCCAACTGACTCACCATGTACGGGCACCTTGGCCATAAGTCCGCATGACATAGCGCAAACCTTTTGAGATTATTACTCTTCACTATACAACCTGAAGGATGACCCTAGTGTGCACCAGCCCTCCCTAGAGTCAATTAATGCTTTTCTGGACAAGTTTAAACTCCACTCAATAGATGCCCCGACCCTGAAGACACTTAATAGTCCTCTAGAACCTCAAGAAGTTGCCAGGGTAATTAACCACTTAAGCCCCGGAAGATTTTACCCCCTTTCTGACCAGGGGGTATTTTGCGATTCGGCACTGCGTGACTTTAACGGACAATTGCGCGGTTGTGCGACGCTGTATCTAAACGAATTTGGCGTCCTTTTTTTCCCACAAACAGAGCTTTCTTTTGGTGGTATTTGATCACCTGTGCGATTTTTTGATCATGCGCTATAAACAAAATAAGAGCGTAAATTTTGCAAAAATAGCAATATTTTTCACATTTTTTTATATGAAATTCCCCTCCAAAAAAATGTAAAAATCTAAATTTTTTAACATTTTCGGCCAATTTGTTTTATGCTACCTATGTTTGGTAAAAAAAATCGCAAAAAGCGTATTTTGATTGGTTTGCGCAAAAGTTATCGCGTTTACTAACAAAGGGAAAGATTTTTGTCATTTTTGTTGTTTTTTTTTTAATGCGTAATGGCGGTGATCTGCGATTTTTTTTGCGGTACTGCAACATTGCGGCGGACAGATCGGACCCTTGACTGACATTTTTGACACTTTTGGGGTTACCAGTGACATTTCTACAGTAATCAGTGCTATACATATGCACTGTTACTATAAAAATACACTGGCAATGAAGGGGTTAACTTTTTCTGAAAGGGAGGGGCTATGTGTGTCCCTAGGGGCGTGCTTTCTACTGTGATTGGCTGTGGCTTCAGATGTATGAACAGTGATCAACGGTTCTACATAGTAGAACCGTATGATCATCCTTCATACACAGGGGAGAATGACAGGCAGCTTGTTTACACAAGCCGCCTGACTTTCTCCCTCTCCCCCGACGATCGCAGAGTGACCGGCGGACATCGGGTCCACCGGTCACACGCGCGGGGGGGTGCGTGACTGACCGCGTGGGAGCACGCCTCCGGCGGCGCGCGCTCGCTCCCTAGACCCTCACAGGCTAGCGACATAGACCTACGTCGCTTTGCCTGTGAGGGTCTGACTGCCGACGTAGATCGGCGTTAGGCAGTCGGCAAGTGGTTAAAAGTCTCCCAATCCATAAGTCGCCTTGTTCAGACAGCCTATCCCTTGAATATTATAAAGCATTTTCTGAAATTCTCACATCTTACTTGTCAACTATTTTTAATAAGGCGATCTCCTGGAAGCTGTTATCACTCTCCTGAAGCCGAGTAAAGATCCCACCCTCCCTCAACACTACTGGCCTATATCTTTGCTAAATTCAGATGTAAATATATACGCAAAGGTACTAGTGAATAGACTCTTAGATATCACTCCAACCCTTATTGGCCCAGAACAGGACGGTTTTGTTGAAGGCAGACAGGCGCCAGATGGCACAAGGAGGATGATTAATATCATACACCAGGCCGGGACTCGTCAACTGCCTTCCGTGCTCCTCAGTTTGGATGCGGAAAAGGCTTTTGATAGAGTCCATTGGCTATACCTGGATAGGGTTTTGAGCAAGTTTTGTATTGTAGGTTGTCTCTACTCTGCCATAATGTCTTTATCCAAAAACCCTTCTGCAAAAGTGTTTACCTCTTGCTCTCTATCTAAGTCCTTTGATCCATCCAACGGCACTAGGCAGGGCTGCCCACAGTCCCCCAAAATTTTTACTTTGGACATTGAGCCTCTAGCCACAGCTATCAGAGCAGACCCGCTTATTAGAGGGATAACAATAGGCGAACGAGACCACAAATAAGGGCTCTTTGCAGACGACATAATTTTGTCGTTGTCTGATCCAAAAGCCTCCCTAGCCCAAGTCCAACACGTAGTGGATACCTTTGGCCGGGTATCTTATTATAAGCTTAACACGACCAAATGTCAAGCACTCCCACTTTACATAGCCCATGATACTCTCCTGCTTGAAAGTACAATTTCCCTTTCATTGGGAACAAAATGCCATCTTTTATCTAGGCATCCAGCTGACACCGTCCACCTCCAAACTATATGGGGCCAATTTCCCACCCCTACTAATAATGTTAAACAGATAGACAAAGCACAACGGTCCTTGCTAGGCAAAGAGGCTGCATTTAGGATGCAGCTCCTTCCTAAAATATTATACTTCTTTCACACCCTCCCAATTTCCCTACCATCCAGCTTTTTAACAAAAACGAATGCCCTCCTTAGGACCTTGATATGGTCCCGTAAAAGACCTAGAATAGCCCTTAAAACGCTGGTGAATCTGCGGTCCCACGGAGGTGTAGGGCTCCCCAACCTCCTCTTCTATCATAAAGCCTCACTCCTTGCCCAGATACAGTATTGGATACAGGCACCAGCTGACAAACTTCGGATATCCACGGAAAGATCCCTGCTAGCTCATCGGGATCTGGGGGGGGGGGCACTATTAGCCACCTCATTCCTTTCCTCCTTGACACACCAAATTCAACATCCTATCATCAAAGCTACTTTGGATGCTTGGCGGTCTATGCTTACCATCCACCATCAAAGTCTAAATAGGACTCCTAAATAGGAGTGCTCTAGATATCCCGTTAGAAGCTTACAAATAGATCATCCCATTCTTTTCAATATCGGATTGGAAAAAGAGAGGTCATAATTTCTGGTAAAGCGTTAAAGATAGCTCCCACCCCACTGATAACTAAAAAAAATTGCACAAATTCGCCATTTTCACAACACTAACAAACTTGCTTTTCAGTTATCTATTCCCACTAAGGCATGGGATTTTCTCAGGGGCCGCGTCAAACCAAATATGCGGGGCATCTCCTTCTTTTATGACTTTTATATGACTGCCCAAGTAAATTCGAAAGGAACAAGCAGGGATAAATGGGAATCTAACCTCCAAGTATCCTTTACAGATTTTCAATGGCATAAGGCCATCATGATCAATTATAAACTGTCTAAATGTGTTGATCATTGGGAACAATTTCTGAAAATATACCACGGATGGTACCTAACCCCCCACAGGCTCTCTAAAATCTATCCCTCCTCCAGCGAACTGTGCTGGAGACTTGCAAAAATAAAGGTACTTTGTACCATATCCTATGGGATTGTGTTGTTATTCAATCATTCTGGATAGCAGTGGGGGCCTTGATTGGAGAAATTCTGGGCTCAAACTTCTCAGTCCTGCCTGCCATAGCACTATTGAACTTGGGAATCGATTCTATTCCTCCTCGGTATCAGACTGTAGTACTGCATATCTCATTCTCTAGACTTACCATCACCCATCATTGGAAGTCACCTACGTCACCAAATGTACAGGAACTCACTTCACGGATTAACACCCAATGCCAATTTGAGAAATTATTAGCCATTAAAGACCATAGAATGCCTATCTTTAGCAAAAGATGGGTCCACTGGTTGTTACACCCAGGTGCCGCCAAAGGCCTCAGCTCTGCTAAACTGTATGGCCTTACCAACAAAGAGTATCCCCCCTCCTTTTCTTTATCTTCTTTCAGTGCCACGAATATCAACTGTTGACTTGAATACTTGCCCTCCCATACACAAGGAGGTCCACTGACACTTAGATCTCAGAGGGCCCCCCCCCCACCTGAACACAGTTTGCATCCATTTGGGGTGTTTGGGCAGGTCGGCCTTGGGCCCGCTAGAGGCTCCAATCTATGGGATATTGTACCATTTTTGGGTTTGCTAATGTTGTGCATGTTTTACCTTGCAGATTTAAAGTTGGGCTGCATTATTGCACCCTTGTACTACTGGCTATATTGTTGCAATCTATGATTTTGTTTCCCTTTGGTGCTGTTATGATTTTACCTGTTCCTTCTCCCTTGTTTGTTACGACATGAAATAATTTAAATAAAAATATTCAACATTAAAAAAAAAGAATTGCCGGCAATGAAAAATTAAGAAAAACAATGGTGTGGGGTCTCCACCAAAATCCATACCAGACCCTTATCCAGGAATTCAGCCTGGCAGGTCAGGAAAGGGTGGGTGAGGGATTGCCCTCACTCCTGAACCATGCCAGGCCACATGCCCTCAACATGGGGGAGTGCTTTGGGGCAGGGGGAGTTCTGCCCTCCCAAAGCACCGTGTCCCCATGTTGATGAGGACAAGGGACTCCTCCATACAACTCTGGCCATTGGTCTGGGGGGGTCTGCTGGCTGGTGGCTTATTGGAATCTGGAAACCCACTTTAATAAGGGGCCCCCAGATCCCAGTTGCCTCATGTAAATGAGTATGTGGTACAAAGTATCCCTAATCATTTACCATAAAAAAGTGAAGTGTAAAAAAACACAGTAGGTATTTTTTGACAAGGCCTTTGTAAAAAAAAAAAAAAATGTAAAAAAATGTCCCCCAGTGTAGATTCATTGTTAATCATGATGCCGGATGCCACAGCTGACCCAAAGCTCTCGCCAACAGACACCTAAACAAACTAATAGGTACTTAATTTATTTAGCAGTGGGAGTTTGCAGAGCTTTCAGACTCTGGAAGCCTTCGTCAGAAGCAGGGCTTTTTCCTTCAGGTCAGCTGTGGCAGCGGGCATCATGATTGACAATGGATCTACACTAGGAGACTTTTTTATTTTTGTTTTACTAAAGGACTTGTCAAAAAGTGCCTCCTGTGTTTTTTTACACTACACTTTTCTTTTGGTGAATGAGTAGAGTTACTATGTACCCCATACTCATTCACATAGGGTGATGGATTTGGGGGAGGGATCTTGGGGTCCCCATGTTAAAGGGGGCTTCTAGATTCATATAAGCCACCTGCCCTCAGATCCCCACAACCACCAACCAGGGTTGTGGGGAAGAGGCCCTTGTCCGCATCAATATGGGGACAAGGTGCTTTGGGGGAGAAAGACCCCCTACCCCAAAGTACCCCCCGTGTTGAGGGCATGGGGCCTGATATGGTTCAGGAGGGGGACATTTGCCCATTCCCCCATTTCCTAAACTGCCAGGCTGCATGCTCAGAAAAGCATCTGCTAAGGATTTTGGTGGGGACTCTGTCATTTTTTTTTAGATTTTGGCATGGGGTTCCCCTGAAAATTCATACCAGGCCCAAAGGGGCAGGTATGGATTGGGGGGGGGGACCCCACTCCATTTGTTTTCTTCATTTTCATTGCTGCCAATTCATTTTTTTTACATTCAGCTGTCAGCAGGAAACCCCGCTGACTGATGATGACTCATCAATTGTTAAGGATGCCATGTTGTTTTCTGGTTATTAAGGTTGCCGGTGGCTGCCTACACCTTACAACCAGCTATTTACAATATTTGTTAAGAACAGTAAATTACTGCTGGCTTTCACTACTAAAATACAGCATAACATCATGAAATAGTGCATGTGGAATTTTAATAGCGTTTTTTAGTGAATGCCAAAAAATGCTGTGCGGCATCATACCACATACTTGGATACGGTAAGATAACGCTTTGTGAATGGAGCCCACTGAATGTAATTCTATGAAGGACTTTGATTTCCTTAACTAGTTGTCCACCAGTATGTATGACAATGTAAAATGCTGGGTGTGATATTTTGTTACAGAAGAGGGAAGGGGGACAGGGACAATATTTTGTTATTCGATTTTTTTTATTTAGTTGCATTTTAGGAGCCACTCATTCAGAAATCCAGGTAGCTCCAAGGGGTTTACAAACTTTGTTTTTTCTATCTGTATAACTGCCAATTTCTGATCAGGGGGAATTACTACTCCAAACAGTCATATTAATTCAGAAGGCCTAGGAAGAATCTGGCCATGGATAGTAGTGGTGACCATTCCATTTCAAAGTCTTCTTTGCATAGAAGTTGTGGTCCTTCTATGAGTGTCTATTAGGAATGGGCCGAATGACCCCCTGTTCAGTTCGCATCAGAACTTTCGAACATAGCAAAAGTTTAGAACCGAACAAACAAACCATTTTTGTGCCAATTTTGAAGGTTTATATACAAGTAAGTTGGCATACAATGGTTATGGGGGTTCGGGTACTGCCCTGGGGGACATGTATCAATGTTCTTTTTTTTTTAATAAACATTTTATTGAAAACTTTTATAAACATACAGGTAAGGTTACAAAGAGTGTATAAAAATCCAAGATCAAGTGTCAACAAACATCATTAGTTAGGACAATAACAAGTACCAAATGATATGGAACTCATGACTAGTAAACAAGTGATGTTCAATTGGGGGGAACACAAAAGCGAACAGCAAAAAAAAAAATGCCCCAGGGATAGGGCGGACTAGAACTGAAGGTGTTAGTACTCCCCATAGAAAAATTATACCTCAGAACCCCTTGGCCGGATCACGGTTGAAAGGTGGACCCTGCAATTGAAATTAGGGGGGTCCCCAGGCACACGATCGGGGGGTCAGGCATCCCTAGAGGGAGCACACTGTGCCCAAGACCCCCGAGCATGCCCCCGAGGAGGTTGAAAGAGGACCAACCTAGGGACATAATGATCGGGGAGGGGTTATGCCGATAAGTAAGCCGGGGAGGGCTGGTACAAAGATAAGGGCAGATGGTTAACTGGCGGTTCCTATTAGCATGGTACTACAATACTGCAGGAGGTGAGGGAGAGGTATAAGGGTAGGACGCTGGGGTAGGGAACGACGAGACAGAGACACAACAACGGGAAATGAGGACAAAGAAAAAAGAGATAGAGAGGAGGGGAAGGAGAAAGAAAGAGAAGAAAAAAAAAAAGGGAAAAGATGGGGGGGTGGGGGGCTAACAGGGTGTGGAGGGGGAGGAGAAGAACAGTGAAAGCCCATCATATTCGAGACAAAGAGGAGAGGACGCAGCAGGTTAGCCTGAAGCTCCCATTAATTCACTGTATTTGGAGGAGAGGGAAAAATGGAGCCAAGTGGCCCACGTGGTATAAAATTTATCAGGGGAATCGTGAGCTTTGATGGGTCAGGTCTTCCATCTCCGCCACCCTCTTCACTCTACGGAGCCAGTCCACAACGGTGGGAGGGGAGGGAGAGAGCCATCGACAAGGAACACACATTCTCGCAGCATTAATGAGGTGTAGGGTCAGTGATTGCTTATAAGCTTTTTGTGGTATGGACGTGTGATGGAGGAGGTATTGAGCTGGGGAGAAGGCTGGGGAGTAGGTTGTGATGTGCCTGATAAGAGAATGGACCTCCTGCCAAAAGGGTTTCATTAGGGGACAATCCCACCAAATGTGGAGTAGGGTACCAGTGTGGCTGTTACACCTCTAACACATGGGGGAGGCCGCCGATGAAAACTTGTGTAGGATATCGGGGTTCCTGTACCATTTGGAGAAGATTTTAAAGCCACTTTCTTGCACAAATACATTCCTGGAACCCTTGTGCATGTGGATGAAAATCCTATCCCAATCCTCACCGCTAAGGGAGATGTCGAGGTCCTCTTCCCAACTATCGCAGAGACGAGCGATCCTAGGGGGAAGTCTTGGCCATAGGAGGGAGTATAAACAAGAGATTAAATGACGCTGGGGTGATGTTCGAGTGCAAAGGTCCTCAAATGGGGTAGTATCCCTATGCCAGGCATTGAGGTCCTCGTGTGTAGTAGGAAGTCTCTAATTTGCAGGTAGTTGAAGAACGAAATTTTACACTTGGGGAATCTCCTTGATAGGCCTGAGTGCGTGAGAAGGGAGCCACCCTGAAAAAAGTGAGTAGCCCTATGCGGGATGTCCGACAGGGGTACATGCGGATCAAGGCGTACCACACCTGGAATGAAGTCCGGGTTGTGGCAAAGGGGGACCATCGGGCCCGGTCTCAAAGATATGTCCTGAGTCTTAAAGAGCTGACAAAAAATAAGTAGGGTGGGGTGCGTAAGGGGGTGTTTCGCGCACGGCGCCGGAGTTAAGTTGGGGCTAGACCACGGTAGGAAGTGTATGGGGTAGGGGGACAGAGTCTTCAAGGTTCACCCAGTCCTTCGTGAGGCGACCATTGTGCCAATCCACAATCCTAGACAGGTGACAGGCCCAATAGTACCTTTGTAAGTGAGGTAGGCCCAGTCCCCCGGACGATTTCGGTGCGGTTAGGAGATCCCAAGATAACCTAGGGCGCTTAGAGCGCCAGATGAAGGCGGAGCATAACCGCCGATAAGTTTGAAAAAATACAGGGGGGATTTTGATAGGAATCGTTTGAAGGACATATAGCAGCCTAGGGAGGATGTTCATTTTTATGACGGCCATTCTACCAAACCACGAGAAGAACCTGCGCTCCCATTTAGTCAAATCAGATTTGACTGCCATGAGTATGGGGCCGAAGTTCTTTGCATATAAGTCGGAAAGCTTGGCAGGGATCGGGATCCCCAGATAGGTGATGGCCTGAGATTCCCACCGGAAAGGGAAGTTGCGTTGGCAGAAAGATAGGAGGTGCGCCGGTAGGGAGACATTCAGATCCACAGATTTTGTGTAATTTATCTTGAGGTTTGAAAGATCTTGGAACATGTCCAGGTCCTTCAGGAGGTTTGGCAGAGTGGTAGCTGGTCGTGTGAGAAAGAGAAGGAGATCGTTGGCATATGCCGCGAGTTTGTAGGACTTGACTCCTACAGTCACGCCACTAATGTCCGGGTTTGAATTGAGTCTGTGGTGCAAGGGTTCTAGGGTAAGAATAAAAATAAGGGGGGATAGGGGCAACCCTGGCGCGTACCATTCGACACAGAGAAGGCATCCGACAGGTGGTCATTAACTCGCACTCTTGCCGTGGGACCAGAGTAAAGGGCCCGAATAAAGTCCAGCATCCTACCAGAGACACCATTGGCCTCCAACGTTGCGATCATGTAGTTCCACCACCCTGTCGAATGCCTTCTCTGTGTCGAGTGACAGGAGGAAGCCCGGTGTTTGGGAAGAGGTGAGCCAAATGGATATTGAGGGCCTTAATGGACCTGGTCTAGGGAGATGACGTCGGGGGTAAGGTGTAGGAAGCGGTTCGCCAAAATTTTTGCGTAGATTTTTATATCCACATTGAGTAGAGAGATGGGCCTATAGTTGGTCACTAAGGAAGGGTCTTTATCGGGCTTAGGGATTACAACAATGTGGGCTTCCAGGAGGTCAGGGCATAGGGTCGGAGAGTCTGGGAAGGCATTAAAGAAGTGAGTCAGTGGGGACGAAAGGAGCTCTGGATAGGATTTGTAATATCCCACCGTGAGCCCGTCGGGGCCCGGGCACTTGCCCGGCTTGAGTTGCTTGAGGGCCAACGAGATGTCATCTGCAGTTATAGGGGCATCCATGGATTATAGATCCTCGGGTGAAAGCGGAGAAGGGGAGTATTGTTGCAGGAAGGACTTAATGTGATCGGCCCGGTCAACGGACGAGCGTCGGTGAGGGGCTGGGGGCAAGTTATACAGAGAGTGGTAGTAGGAAAGAAATTGGTTCGCTATGTCGGTAGTAGAGGACACCTGTCGACCCCTGGAGTCCGTCAGGGAGTGGATTGTTCTAGCGGCTCTCCGAGATTGGAGCGCCCTCGCTAGCATGCTACCCAATTTATTGCCATATTCGTAAAAGTTACGTTGCATCAGGGCAAATTTATGTTTCGTGGATCTACCTAATTCATCCAGGAGATCCTGCCTAGCCTGTGTGAGGGCCGTCAGGGTTTGTTCCAAAAGAGAGCGCTTATGGGAGCGTTCAAGGGCTTGGATGCGAGCAGTGAGAGGCAATGTGCGCCCTCCTTTCTTTGTGTCTCTTTGCTGCCAGGGCAATAAACCGCCCCCTAACTACACATTTGTGTGCCGCCCAGAGGGTGACCGGGGACGTCTTAGGGGAGTAGTTTTCCACAAAGTATTGACACAGAGTGGTGGCAATTTCGGTGTGGCAATGTGGATCCGACAAGAGTGAATTGTCTAGGCGCCAGGTGCGGGAGCGTCGGGGGTCTGACCCCAGCTGGAGTGTGATGGAAACAGGGTGGTGATCCGAGAGTACCATGGGGTCTATGGATGTGCGCAACAGGGAAGGGAGAGCATTTTGGTATATAAAGACGTAATCGATCCTAGAATATTTTTGATGGGGATGGGAAAAAAAAGGGTAATCCCGTACGTCAGGGTTCAGCGTACGCCATGCATCATGCAGCAGGAGGTCTCGCAGCAGGGTCTTAATAGCACGTAATGCCGAGTACGGCAGCGTGGAGGAGCCCGACGATACGTCGAGTAAAGGGGAGAGGGCAACGTTGAAGTCGCCCCCCCACCACCAACGTCCCAGCCTGGAATTCCGTCAGGAGGGAAAATGTACGCCGAAAAAAAGGGACCGACTGTGTGTTTTTGGCATAAATATTCGCGAAGAACATTTGTCCTTTAATGGTGCATTTAACGAAAAGAAACCTGCCATTAACGTCTGCTTTAGTGTCAATCAGAAGCAGCGGGCACGACTTGGAGAATAGGATAGAGGTGCCTTTTGTCTTGGTGTCCGCTACAGCAGCATGGAAAACCATTGGGTAGTGATTACTTTGAAGCTTGGGTATCGCATCTGCCCTGAAATGGGTCTCCTGCAGAAATACTACGTCCGCTTTGGAGCGGCGCAGCGAAAGAAGCAATTTGGAGCGATGTTCGGGTATGTTAAGGCCGCGAACATTTAGGGAGAGGAGCTTCAGCACGTCCTTGGGCAATGTAGAAGCAGGGGCATAAGGCCGTGAGGGCTTAAAAGGGGGAGCCATCTGGGTCGAAGAGAGAGCGGGGGGATAAAGAGAGAGGGTGAGAGCAGAGGAAAGAGACAGAGAGAGAAGAAAGACAAAGCAAAAAAAAAAAAGGGGGGGGTGTAGGAGCAGGAGGGGAGAAGACACACAGAGAAGGAAGGGGAAGGGAGGGAGGGGGTGGGGGGTGACAGGGGGGGGATGAGGTAGGGCTAGGTTAGGTCGGGGAAGTGTCCCGGTATCTGGGGGACCTGCCCACCAGCAGCGGGGCCACAATACCAAAGGTGTAGTGAGCCTTGCACTGAGACAGGTAGCCGAGATGAGAGAGGTATCAACAAGGGACACTAAGGGTGGTTGGAGTAGACCTAACTGTGACAGCAAACCAGGGGACCACTCAGGAGTGAGGGATCCCACCAACAACCAGTATAGGGATAACAGTGTGGAGGCCATGATATGGGAGGGCATTGAGCATGTAGGCAAGTTAAGTATACCTAACAATCGGGACTCCACAGGTGGCAGCACACAACTGCGATACGCAGAAGAACAACCTAGCTAGGGAACTGAAATAACCAAGCTAAAGAATCTGGGACGTGGGAGGGTGAGGGCAATGTATGCAGTGAAAGAGCCTCTCCGAGGAGACCAACAGGTGAGGGGAAAAATGTGTGTTAACTAACAAGTACCATGACCCCCTGTGACCCGAAGCCTATATTAGCAAAACATAAGGTCAAAAAAGGAAAAAGATGGTTAAATAACTAGGCAATGCAACATAATAACAGTTTAAAGGAACACCCATGGTAAGGCGAGGCGACCCACCTCCCCGTCCCCAAGCCAATAGAGGAGGGGAGGGAGGGAGGCAACCCCATCCCTTTCCTGCCCAGCACGGGAGCAGCGCGACACCCCGCCACACAGCTCGAAGCAAAAAATATAGGTCCCCATAGCATGCAGAGGCACGGCCCCCACCGGGTGTCAGGCCAACCCGGCGAGACGGGCGGTGATACAGGGACATGCCCTGAGCACCTATAAAAAAGAAAAAAAGGGGATGGGGACATATGTGGGGAATGAGGGGCACCCCAACACCCCCTCTGTGTGACAGGGCTGGAAGCGCACCCCCCGAACCAGGAGGATGAGATCAATGAATACACAGAAAAACAGGCATAGATAAAGGTGCATAACGAGGAGGGTGAGGATGGGCAGCGCCAGGACGGGCCGGTAGGACCATGTAGCTATAGGCGCATGCCGATGTCACCCCAGGAGGTGAGGGCAAGGAGAGGTCACGCCCTTAAAAACCAAGGTCAACCCTGGGGAGGCCCCCCACACGGGGGTGATCGGCACAGCCACCCCTGCCACCCCCAAAGGAGCGGGGGGGAGACAAGACCGAGTCCCCGGGCGAGCCGCCCCCCGCAGTGGAGCGGACCAACAAACAGAACATAGCAACAAGGTGGAAATACTGAACCATATCATACAAACAATAAGTGAAAACAGTCCGTATAGGGGAGTGTGAACCTTTTCACCCCTGGCGGGTGGAAGAGCAAGAGAGGGGACAGAAGTGTGGGGGGGGGGAGCCAGGGGAGAGTGAGGCCAGAACAACACGGTACCCCCCCCCCCAAGCTCTTAAGGGTTCAAAGGGCCAACTGGGGACAGTGTAGGAGGATCACCTTTGCAGGAAGAGTGTCTGTAGATGTTACCTGATGGCTGGGGTAAAGGCAGCAGTCAGCAGAACGTTCCATGGGTGTAGTTCACTAACAGCATTGAAGAGAGCCTGAGTAAACAAAAAGGGGTGAGAGGGGGAGCAATGGGGTGAAGGACATCACATTTGTGGCCGAAGGTCATCCAATGGAGAGGCAAGCGAAACAAGATGAGAAGGGCAATGGGGCAGAAGGCGAGAAACAGTTTCAGTACCCTCTGTGAGCCCATCTTTGTTGCGGTGGTTTGGAGGGGCTCGCTACCAGTGAGGCATCTTGATGGGCGGCGGCAGAGCCGTTCCCGGAGGAAGAGCGTCAGCGTCAGGAGCGTGAGTCTTGTGCGTCCATTGGTTCGGCATCACGGGGACCCTGCATGCGTGGGCCCCCACAAAATTCCGCATACCAATTGGGTAGGTCTACCAGCGGAATGTCCAGGGTGGAGCAGAATTGTGGCAAATCTTCTGGTACTCGAAGCAGAGCCGTTCGGCCGAGAGTGGTCGCCGAGAGGCAGAAGGGGAACCTCCATTTATAAGTGATTCCCCTAGTGCATAGAACTTCCAACAGGGGTCGCAAGTAGGGTTGAGCGGACACCTAGATGTCTGTGTTCGACGGGTTCGGTCGAACTTTAAAAAAAAGTCCGGGTCCGTGTCCCGGACTTTTACCGAACTTTTCCCGGACACCGAACCCCATTGAAGTCAATGGGGACCTGAACTTTAAGGCACTAAAATGGCTCTAAAACACCAAAGGAAAGGGCTAGAGTGCTGCAAATGGCAGCAAAACGTAATTAAGAGCATGGCAAGTGCTCTGCAAACAAATGTGGATAGGGAAATAACTTAAAACAACAAAAAAAACAGAAAAATAAAACAATGTTCTTCTTCATCTCTGAAGGACGAGGCCCATATGGAGTAGGAGGGAGGTTGAGGTGGTGGTGGATGTGGCGGTGACATAGGCGTGCGCACAGGGTGTGCCGGGTGTGCCTGGGCACACCCTAATCACCTAGGGCACATAGCATTGCCAGTGAGGAGATGGGAAAGATCTCCCTCGGACCTGCTCTGCTCTATTTCTCTTTGCCTACAGGTACATGGCCCCGATACATTACTCTCCCTGCTGGCAAACACATGCATGTGTATTTCAACTTTGGGGTGCACACCTTAATGCAATAGGCTGCGCACACCTATGGGCGGTGTAGGTGGAAGCGGCGGTGGAGGAGGACCAGGGCCGGATTAAGAGCATCATGGGCTTGGTGCTGAGGATTTTGAAGGGCCTTAAGGGCCGTGCCTTGGCATGCACCCAGAGCAGGAAGGGTGCAGCCATGCATGCCTAATTCAACATGGGATGCTGTCTCTGAAGCCCATAAACACATCCATGCATCGGCAACTGTCCCTCCTTGTCCGGCCTTCGCGCTGTGTGGGGAGGTTCTGAGGGTGCTGCCTGGGGAAGCGAGCATAGAAGCCAGACTTCTGTGTTTACAAGTGACAGAAGAGCGGTAACAGTGAATATGGCCAACCCGGGGCCTATATAAAAGGTAGGGGCCTGGAGCTGCAGCTCCAATAGCCCCTACGTTAATCTGGCCCTGAGGAGGAGGACGAGGTAGCCAACACTGCTTCTTTTCACAAATTGTAAATGAGGCTACACCCCAAAAGAGTGAGAAAGAGCAAAAATGGAACAATGGGTGGGTAAGGTCGGTATCCATTGCTATTCTGCATAAGGTACGGAAAAGTCCCGTGGGATCCATGCCTGGTTCATTTTAATGAACGTGAGCTTGTCCACATTGTCTCTGGACAGGGGGCTGCGCTTGTCTGTTATAACGCCCCCAGCCGTGCTAAATACCCGTTCAGATAATACACTGGCTGCAGGGCACGCCAGCACCTCCAAGGTGTAAAGGGCAAGCTCAGGCCATGTGCCCAATTTGGAGACCCAGAAGTTGAAGGGGGCAGACCCCTCATTCACTACATGTAGGCGTGTGCACACATACTGCTCCACCATGTTGGTAAAATGCTGCCTCCTGCTAAGACGTTCCATCTGAGCTGCTGGTGCTGCTGTTTGTTGTGGCGTGCTGACAAAGCTTTTCCACATTTCGGCCATGCTAACCCTGCCTTCTGAGGTGCTGGCGGTGCCCTGGTTGCGTTGGCGACCTCCTCCTCCTCCTTCACCTCCTCTGCCTTGTGCTTCCACTGCGGCCCCGCTGTCAGATGGGAATGCCAGCAGCATGGCGTCTACCAGCGTGCGCTTGTACTCGCGCATTTTGCGATCGCGCTCCAGTGAGTGAATTAAGGACGGTACGTTGTCCTTGTAACGGGGATCCAGCAGCGTGGCCACCCAGTAATCAGCACAAGTTAGAATGTGGGCAACTCGGCGGTCGTTGTGGAGACACTGCAGCATGTAATCGCTCATGTGTGCCAGGCTGCCCAGAGGCAACGAAAGGCTGTCCTCTGTGGGAGGTGTATCGTCCGTGTCCTCTGTATCCCCCCAGCCACGCACCAGTGATGGCCATGAGCTGGCCTGGGTGCCACCCTGCTGTGAACATGGTTCCATCTCCTCCTCCAGCTCCTCCTCATCCTCCTCATCCTCCAGAACTGTGCCCCTGCTGGACAATTGTGTCCCTGGCGTTTGTGTGTGCAGGAACCCACCCTCGGAGCCCCTTGCGAATGACTGCCCTGAAAGCCTTGGAAATGTTACCTCTTCATCCTCCTCCTCCTCCTCCTCCTCATCCTGTGCCACATCCTCTTCCATCATCGCCCGAATTGTTTTTTCAAGGAGGCATAGAAGTGGGATAGTTAAGCTGAGAACGGCGACATTGCCACTGGCCATGTTGGTGGAGTACTCAAAACAGCGCAACAAGGCACACAGGTCTCGCATGGAGGCCCAGTTATTGGTGTTGAAGTGGTGCTGTTCCGCAGAGCGACTCACGCGTGCGTGCTGCAGCTGAAACTCCACTATGGCCTGCTGCTGCTCGCACAGTCTTTCCAGCATGTGCAAGGTGGAGTTCCACCTTGTGGGCACGTCACATATGAGGCGGTGAGCGGGAAGGCCGAAGTTACGCTGCAGCGCTGCCAGGCGAGCAGCAGCAGGGTGAGAACGCCGAAAGTGCGCACAAACGGCCCGCACTTTCTGCAGCAGCTCTGACATATCGGGGTAGTTTTTAAGGAACCTCTGCACCACCAAATTCAGCACATGCGCCAGGCAAGGGATGTGCGTCAAACCGGCTAGGCCCAGAGCTGCTATGAGATTTCGCCCGTTATCGCACACCACCAGGCCGGGCTTGAGGCTCGCTGGCAGCAACCACTCATTTGTCTGCTGTTCCATGCTCCTCCACAACTCCTGCGCGGTGTGTGGTTTGTCCCCCAAACAGGCAAGTTGTAAAACTGCCTGCTGTCGTTTACCCCTGGCCGTGCTGAAGTTGGTGGTGAAGGTGTTACGCTGTCCGGTGGGGAGGAGGCGGTAGAGGATGAGGAAGCGGAGTAGGAGGAGTTAGGAACAGGAGGCAAACTGAAGCGCCCTGCAATCCTCGGTGGTGGAAGGACATGCGCCAAATTGCTATCCGCCTCAGGCCCATCCGCCACTGCATTTACCCAGTGTGCCGTTAGGGAGATATAATGCCCCTGACCGTGCTTACTGGTCCACGTATCGGTAGTTAGGTGGACCTTGGCACAGATGGCGTTGCGCAGTGCACACCTGATTTTTTTCCCCCACTTGGTTGTGCAGGGAAGGGATGGCTTGCCTGGAAAAGTAGTGGCGGCTGGGCACGACGTACTGTGGGACAGCCACCGACATAAGGTTTTTAAAACTGTGCGTCTCCACCAGACGGAATGACAGCATTTCAAAGGCCAATAATTTTGAAATGCTGGCATTCAGGGCCAGGGATCGCGGGTGGGTAGGGGGGTACTTCCTCTTCCTCTCAAGGGAGATGGAAAGCTGAACGCTTCCACGGGACATTGTGGAGATGGTTGTTGGTGACCCAGGTGGTGGTGTTGCTGACAGATCGTCTGTTTGCGGGGTGGCAGGTGCCGGTATCACTACAGATGTGGCTGGAGCGGCCGAGACTGCAGCAGAAGAGGAAGCAGGATGAGCCAGAGACTTTTCTTGGTTTTGAAGGTGTGTACTCCACTGCAGCTCGTGCTTTGCACTTAGATGCCTGATCATGCAGGTTGTGCTCAGGTTGAGAAGGTTTATGCCTCGCTTCAAGCTCTGATTGCACAGGGTGCAAACCACTCGTGTCCTGTCATCAGCACATTTTCTAAAGAACTTCCACGCTAGAGAACTCCTTTGAGCTGACTTTGGTGAGCTCGTTCCCTTGCTGCATTGGGCAGTAGCGGGCGTAGTGTCTAGGGCACGGCCGCTCCGCTTCTGCACCCTGCTCCCTCTTCTGCTGTGCTGGTGGCTCTGTGCGACCACCGCCTCTTCCTCCAAACGACTCAGGTCACCTGCATGACGTTCATTCCATGTGGGGTCGAGGACCTCATCGTCCTCCACATCATCTTCCACCCAGTCTTCACCCCTGCCCTCCTTGTCAGTCTCCACAATGCTGAACGCCGCAGCAGTTGGCACCTGCGTTTCGTCATCATCGGAGACGTGCTGCGATGATCCTTGCATGTACTCATCTTGAGAAATAAGTGGTTGGGCATCGCTGCACTCAATCTCTTCCACTTCTGGGGCAGGGCTAGGTGGATGGCCCTGGGAAGCCCTGCTGACAGAGTCTTCAAAAAGAAGAAGAGACTGCTGTATGGCTTGGGGCTCAGACTGCTTGCCTGATTTGCAAGGGGGTGAGGTGAAAGACGGTTGGACATCGGCTGCAGGTGCCAACTGTGACCTTTCTGCAGTAGACTGGGTGGGAGACAATGTGAAGGAACTGGAGGCACTGTCAGCAGCAAACCAATCTACTATCGCCTCCACTTGTTCTGGCCTCATCACTTCTAGGGGCGTATGATGCCCTACCAAATACTGATGCAGGTTCTGTCGCCTACTCACACTTGAGGAAGGTGTTTCACTTGTGCGTGTAGCTGGCACAGATCGACCACGTCCTCTCCTTGCAACAGGAGCTCTACCAGCAGCACCACGACCCAGGCCACTGCCCTTATTTGACGGTCTCCTCATATTTCTGTAATTTAAGATCTTGCCCTAGAAAGGTTTTTATTGAATAGCGGAATAGGAAATATGATCCAAAAAAGTGTATGTATCTCACACGTACACCACCACACTAGGCCCCAATTACTATTGTTTGTACCCCTAAAAGGATGGTTGAGCAGTAGGAGGAGGAGTATGGAACAGGCAGCACCCTCAAATCTTCAGAAGTATGAGATGAACCCCAAAAACTTGGAAAGGTGGATCTCACACGTACCGACACAGACTATCACGCAATTTAATTGATCCCCAAAGGTTTTAATTGAATAGCGGAATAGAAAATATGATCAAAAAGAAAGTGTATGTATCTCACACGTACACCACCACACTAGGCCCCAATTACTATTGTTTGTACCCCTAAAAGGATGGTTGAGGAGTAGGAGGAGAAGTATGGAACAGGCAGCACCCTCAAATCTTCAGAAGTATGAGATGAACCCCAAAAACTTGGAAAGGTGGATCTCACACGTACCGACACAGACTATCACGCAATTTAATTGATCCCCAAAGGATTTAATTGAATAGCGGAATAGAAAATATGATCAAAAAGAAAGTGTATGTATCTCACACGTACACCACCACACTAGGCCCCAATTACTATTGTTTGTACCCCTAAAAGGATGGTTGAGCAGTAGGAGGAGGAGTATGGAACAGGCAGCACCCTCAAATCTTCAGAAGCATGAGATGAACCCCAAAAACTTGGAAAGGTGGATCTCACACGTACCGACACAGACTATCACGCAATTTAATTGATCCCCAAAGGATTTAATTGAATAGCGGAATAGAAAATATGATCAAAAAGAAAGTGTATGTATCTCACACGTACACCACCACACTAGGCCCCAATTACTATTGTTTGTACCCCTAAAAGGATGGTTGAGCAGTAGGAGCAGGAGTATGGAACAGGCAGCACCCTCAAATCTTCAGAAGTATGAGATGAACCCCAAAAACTTGGAAAGGTGGATCTCACACGTACCGACACAGACTATCACGCAATTTAATTGATCCCCAAAGGTTTTAATTGAATAGCGGAATAGAAAATATGATCAAAAAGAAAGTGTATGTATCTCACACGTACACCACCACACTAGGCCCCAATTACTATTGTTTGTACCCCTAAAAGGATGGTTGAGGAGTAGGAGGAGGAGTATGGAACAGGCAGCACCCTCAAATCTTCAGAAGTATGACATGAACCCCAAAAACTTGGAAAGGTGGATCTCACACGTACCGACACAGACTATCACGCAATTTAATTGATCCCCAAAGGATTTAATTGAATAGCGGAATAGAAAATATGATCAAAAAGAAAGTATATGTATCTCACACGTACACCACCACACTAGGACCCAATTACTATTGTTTGTACCCCTAAAAGGATGGTTGAGCAGTAGGAGCAGGAGTATGGAACAGGCAGCACCCTCAAATCTTCAGAAGTATGAGATGAACCCCAAAAACTTGGAAAGGTGGATCTCACACGTACCGACACAGACTATCACGCAATTTAATTGATCCCCAAAGGATTTAATTGAATAGCGGAATAGAAAATATGATCAAAAAGAAAGTGTATGTATCTCACACGTACACCACCACACTAGGCCCCAATTACTATTGTTTGTACCCCTAAAAGGATGGTTGAGCAGTAGGAGCAGGAGTATGGAACAGGCAGCACCCTCAAATCTTCAGAAGTATGAGATGAACCCCAAAAACTTGGAAAGGTGGATCTCACACGTACCGACACAGACTATCACGCAATTTAATTGATCCCCAAAGGTTTTAATTGAATAGCGGAATAGAAAATATGATCAAAAAGAAAGTGTATGTATCTCACACGTACACCACCACACTAGGCCCCAATTACTATTGTTTGTACCCCTAAAAGGATGGTTGAGCAGTAGGAGGAGGAGTATGGAACAGGCAGCACCGTCAAATCTTCAGAAGTATGAGATGAACCCCAAAAACTTGGAAAGGTGGATCTCACACGTACCGACACAGACTATCACGCAATTTAATTGATCCCCAAAGGTTTTAATTGAATAGCGGAATAGAAAATATGATCAAAAAGAAAGTGTATGTATCTCACACGTACACCACCACACTAGGCCCCAATTACTATTGTTTGTACCCCTAAAAGGATGGTTGAGGAGTAGGAGGAGAAGTATGGAACAGGCAGCACCCTCAAATCTTCAGAAGTATGAGATGAACCCCAAAAACTTGGAAAGGTGGATCTCACACGTACCGACACAGACTATCACGCAATTTAATTGATCCCCAAAGGATTTAATTGAATAGCGGAATAGAAAATATGATCAAAAAGAAAGTGTATGTATCTCACACGTACACCACCACACTAGGCCCCAATTACTATTGTTTGTACCCCTAAAAGGATGGTTGAGCAGTAGGAGCAGGAGTATGGAACAGGCAGCACCCTCAAATCTTCAGAAGTATGAGATGAACCCCAAAAACTTGGAAAGGTGGATCTCACACGTACCGACACAGACTATCACGCAATTTAATTGATCCCCAAAGGTTTTAATTGAATAGCGGAATAGAAAATATGATCAAAAAGAAAGTGTATGTATCTCACACGTACACCACCACACTAGGCCCCAATTACTATTGTTTGTACCCCTAAAAGGATGGTTGAGGAGTAGGAGGAGGAGTATGGAACAGGCAGCACCCTCAAATCTTCAGAAGTATGACATGAACCCCAAAAACTTGGAAAGGTGGATCTCACACGTACCGACACAGACTATCACGCAATTTAATTGATCCCCAAAGGATTTAATTGAATAGCGGAATAGAAAATATGATCAAAAAGAAAGTATATGTATCTCACACGTACACCACCACACTAGGACCCAATTACTATTGTTTGTACCCCTAAAAGGATGGTTGAGCAGTAGGAGCAGGAGTATGGAACAGGCAGCACCCTCAAATCTTCAGAAGTATGAGATGAACCCCAAAAACTTGGAAAGGTGGATCTCACACGTACCGACACAGACTATCACGCAATTTAATTGATCCCCAAAGGATTTAATTGAATAGCGGAATAGAAAATATGATCAAAAAGAAAGTGTATGTATCTCACACGTACACCACCACACTAGGCCCCAATTACTATTGTTTGTACCCCTAAAAGGATGGTTGAGCAGTAGGAGCAGGAGTATGGAACAGGCAGCACCCTCAAATCTTCAGAAGTATGAGATGAACCCCAAAAACTTGGAAAGGTGGATCTCACACGTACCGACACAGACTATCACGCAATTTAATTGATCCCCAAAGGTTTTAATTGAATAGCGGAATAGAAAATATGATCAAAAAGAAAGTGTATGTATCTCACACGTACACCACCACACTAGGCCCCAATTACTATTGTTTGTACCCCTAAAAGGATGGTTGAGCAGTAGGAGGAGGAGTATGGAACAGGCAGCACCGTCAAATCTTCAGAAGTATGAGATGAACCCCAAAAACTTGGAAAGGTGGATCTCACACGTACCGACACAGACTATCACGCAATTTAATTGATCCCCAAAGGTTTTAATTGAATAGCGGAATAGAAAATATGATCAAAAAGAAAGTGTATGTATCTCACACGTACACCACCACACTAGGCCCCAATTACTATTGTTTGTACCCCTAAAAGGATGGTTGAGGAGTAGGAGGAGAAGTATGGAACAGGCAGCACCCTCAAATCTTCAGAAGTATGAGATGAACCCCAAAAACTTGGAAAGGTGGATCTCACACGTACCGACACAGACTATCACGCAATTTAATTGATCCCCAAAGGATTTAATTGAATAGCGGAATAGAAAATATGATCAAAAAGAAAGTGTATGTATCCCACACGTACACCACCACACTAGGCCCCAATTACTATTGTTTGTACCCCTAAAAGGATGGTTGAGCAGTAGGAGGAGGAGTATGGAACAGGCAGCACCCTCAAATCTTCAGAAGTATGAGATGAACCCCAAAAACTTGGAAAGGTGGATCTCACACGTACCGACACAGACTATCACGCAATTTAATTGATCCCCAAAGGATTTAATTGAATAGCGGAATAGAAAATATGATCAAAAAGAAAGTGTATGTATCTCACACGTACACCACCACACTAGGCCCCAATTACTATTGTTTGTACCCCTAAAAGGATGGTTGAGCAGTAGGAGCAGGAGTATGGAACAGGCAGCACCCTCAAATCTTCAGAAGTATGAGATGAACCCCAAAAACTTGGAAAGGTGGATCTCACACGTACCGACACAGACTATCACGCAATTTAATTGATCCCCAAAGGATTTAATTGAATAGCGGAATAGAAAATATGATCAAAAAGAAAGTGTATGTATCTCACACGTACACCACCACACTAGGCCCCAATTACTATTGTTTGTACCCCTAAAAGGATGGTTGAGCAGTAGGAGGAGGAGTATGGAACAGGCAGCACCCTCAAATCTTCAGAAGTATGAGATTGTGTTCACTGCACCCCACAAAGATTGTGTTCACTGCACCTCAAAAAGGATTTTGTTCACTGCACCCCACAAAGATTGTGTTCACTGCACCCTAAAAGGATTTTGTTCACTGCACCCCAAAAAGGATGTTGTTCACTGCACCCCAAAAAGGATGTTGTTCACTGCACCCCAAAAAGATTGTGTTCACTGCACCCCACAAAGATTGTGTTCACTGCACCCCACAAAGGATTTTGTTCACTGCACCCCAAAAAGATTGTGTTCACTGCACCCCAAAAAGGATGTTGCTCACTGCACCCCAAAAAGATTGTGTTCACTGCACCCCACAAAGATTGTGTTCACTGCACCCCACAAAGGATTTTGTTCACTGCACCCCAAAAAGATTGTGTTCACTGCACCCCAAAAAGGATGTTGTTCACTGCACCCCAAAAAGGATTTTGTTCACTGCACCCCAAAAAGATTTTGTTCACTGCACCCCAAAAAGGACGTTGTTCACTGCACCCCAAAAAGATTGTGTTCACTGCAGCCCAAAAAGATTGTGTTCACTGCAGCCCAAAAAGATTGTGTTCACTGCAGCTCACACACAGAAAAATGGATGTGGATCACTGACACCTGCCTATCTCCTATCCCACACCACACAGCAATATCGATTGTAGTTTGTAGAACACAGTTTCCCTAAAATTCAGCAGCAGCAGCCTCTCCCTAACAGGATTGAGAAGAGATCGTAGATCAGGATTGAGTGTAGAGTCACCCCACCCCCCACACAGCAATATCGATTGTACTTTGTAGAAGACACTGACCCTATAATTCAGCAGACTCTATCCCTAAAATGCCTACAACTCGCCCTGCCTAAACACTCCGACCTGTCCCTCAATTCTATCCGGACACAAATGGTTTTTTCCTGCCTGTCTTTCCCTAATCAGCAGCCAGCACATTGATGTGTGCTCTGTCCCTGATCTAAGCAGCATAATGACGCCGCTGCGGCTGCCTCGAACTTATAAAGACTTGGTCACATGCTTCAGACGGCCAATCACAGCTACTGAGACATTTGCAGGCATGGCTGGGATGGCTTAAGGCACACCAGTTAAACGATTGTTGATTGGCTGTTGAAAGCCCGCCATGAAAAGAGCGCCAAAGCATGCAAAACCCGGAAATAAAACGACCGAACACGGATTTTTACCCGAACATACAGTAAAGTGTCCGTGTCCGTGTTCGGGTACAAAAAATCCAATTATTCGGTACGAACACGAATAATACAGTCCGTGTTCGCTCAACACTAGTCGCAAGTCTCTATGGTGCTGCAAGGTTATGTTAGAGAGATCTTGGTAAATTTGAATAGCTGTTCCCTCATATTCCAGGTGCGCCCTGGCACGGGCCTTGCGCAGGATTTCTTCCTTAAGTTTGTAGTCCACTAAACAGCAGACCACATCACCCGGGGTATCCCCCTCCCTGCCCCTCGGCCTGAGGGCTCTGTGAATGCGCTCCAGGTCGATAGGTGACTGCGGCGGGCAGTCCAACATCAGGATAAAGAGGCCTGTAACCGTGGGTGATAACTGGTCTTGTTCCACAGATTCTGGTAACCCCCGCACTTGCAGATTATGGCGCCTTCCCCTGTTATCCAAATCTTCCAGATGACGTTGAAGATCTCTCATCTGCAGGGAGTGGGTATCCAGAGTCTGTGTAACTTTTTTTTTGTTTAATAACTCCTTATTGATTTTCCAACATTATACAATATACAAAAACAGAATCAAACTCAAAATCAAACACATAAAAAAATATAAACAACAGAAAAAAAAAAAGAAAAAAGAAAAAAAGGGGGGGGGGAGTTCCAGTGTATCCTATTATAAGTATTTTGAACCTTTCAAGCAAAACCCGAACCATTAACTATGTCAATCATTGCTGACAGGGAGGTAGTAGCATGCAATCCTGCACTATATATCTTCCATTTATATCTGGGACATACTTTCCCCAAAATGGGGGTAATCGTTTGATCTAAATGTAGATTAGTTTTAAATTCTCTCCATTTAACCCAAGTTTTTTGGCCCCTATCTACCTATCCCCTTGAAATATGGGTGAGGTCCTCCATCAATGCCACAGAATCAACCTTTCGGCACCACTGGCGAAATGTAGGTGGTTCCGGGTTTCCCCGTCTAACTGGTATCAGGGCCTTCGCTGCGTTAAGTAGATGGGGTAAAATAGAATGTTTATATCATTTTATGGGTTTTTTTTTTTTTTTAATAAATTTTATTGAAATTTTCGCAATACAAATAGCCAAAAACAACCATGGTTAACCATAGCACAATGACAAGGCAAAGTCTGTAACAATCAAGGGATAACCATCAGTACAATGAAATAGGTGCAGAACAAACATAAAGTGGGGTGGGAGGGAGGGGGGGGTGGATAGGGGGGAAGGGACAAGGAAGGCGAGCAGGACATCATAGCATTACCAAATACCAATGGGCAGCAGGATGAACCACCTTAGTGGGGGGGGGGAGAGTCATTGTGTCGAGGCAGATGATGGAGGTGATTGAGGTGAAGATGACCTCTGAGGTTTAGCTAAGTATCCGGTATGGTAGGTGGGGCGGTCCAGCAACTCTAACAATTCCTGGGGTGACAACACAGCTTTGGCAAAAGTGTCCCATCGAGAATTAAAACGAGCACGGGCCCTGAGATTACCAGGATCAATACCGAGTAGTTCATTGTATAGTAGCAGTAACAGGGCTTGCTTAAGTTGGGAAATTTTAGGACACTGTGGGGAGATCCAATTTTGCAGAATGCATCTCCTGGCCGTCAAGAAACACAACAAAGTCCATTCCTTATGAGGAGTTTTTGGTTCCGGTGGTCTGGAATGGATCTGGGAGTCCCAATAACCAAAGAGTAGAAGAAAAGGGTCCTTAGGGAAAGTCAATTGAGTGATTCCAAAGACAAAGGCCAAAGTTTGGTCCCAAAATGTGGATATGGCTGATTTTATGGGTTTTACTGTACAGTGGAAAAGGACCGTCCAGGGGTCTCTTGGTAAGGAGGAGCCCGTTATCCTCGTAATAGCGGCCAAAATATTTTCCCAGTATGGTTTTATAAATGGACATAGCCACCATATATGTGCATGGGTTGCCACTTGGCCGCATTTTCTCCAACACAATGGTGATTGTGAGGGAAACATAGCATGCAATTTTGATGGTGTAAAGTGCCATCTTGTTAACAGTTTATAATTTACTTCTGCTGTTTTAGTTGAAAGAGAGGAAGACACAGCCAGCTGGAGAATCCTAACCCTCTGCTTATCTGACAGGGGTAAAGCAAAGTCATTTTCCCATTTCACCAGATATTTTGGATAGTCCGGATAGTACATACTCAGCAAAACTTTATAGAAAACAGATATAGCATGCCGAGGAATTTCTTGTGCATGTAATATTGCTTCAACAGGATTAAGATCTGTCAGTTCACGTATTGGTTGTGGAAGAGAGTTTAGAAAACTCGTCAGCTGACTGTATCTCCACTCATCCATCCGTGTGGCTTCCTGCGAATATATAATTTCTCTTAATGCACTGATCTGGTTATTTTTAATTACATGATATATACGGAGCTCCTCTCCTGGTTTCCACTGCCTGAAACCCGTATCCATAAGACCTGGGGTAAACAAAGCATGGCCTAATATGGGCATAAGTGGTGAATTATATGCCCACTTATATTTTTTATGTATAAAATCCCAAATGGCCAGTGTGGAGGTAGTAATTGGTGAAACTGTGGGCAACAGTGACCTATATTTATATGGGGGAGGGCAAAGCCCCCTTTTGTTTTAGCATGATAAAGGGTCATTTTAGCAACCCGGGGTTGTTTACCTTTCCAAATAAATTTAGACAATAATCTTTGTGTAATTGTAAAAAAACTCTTTGGCACTCCCAACAGCAACATCTGAAATACAAATAAGATTCGAGGCAGTATAGACATTTTAATTATATTAATTTTCCCCAGCCACGAATGTGGAATAGATGACCACCGCTGGATTAGATCTTTAATATCATTCAACAATGGAATAAAATTATGTCTATACAGCATAGAAACTCTGGGTGTGAGATAAACACCCAGATATTTCATCCTGTTTGTTTGCCAACGGAAAGCAAAAGACGATCTAAATAAAGCAACATCTGAAGGGGACATATTTATGTCTGTGTAACTAACGGATCTAAGCACTCTGCCATGCTGGGAGGTGGTCTGTTCCACATCAGACACCCCACCGTACAGGGCCTGCATGTCCTCCCGCAGATCCATGATGGAGGCCCCCAGAGTCTCTTTTATGTCTGTGGCCACGGCACGCAAATCATCCAACCACAGGGAATGTGGGGGTGCATGCGGAGGTGCGGGGGTCTCTGCACCCGAGGCAGTGACATCAGCATAGGAGCGAATGGATGGCTGGGAGGCTGAGGTGGCAGGGGAAGCGCGGCCTGCAGGCGCCATGTTGGTGCCCTGCGTCCAGAATATCTCCGGGACATTTTGGCTGATCCGTGAGCCTATGTCCCTCGGGGATCGGGATCTAGAAGCTGAAGAGGCCCTGGATGTGGAGCCCATGCTTACCGGGCAGTAGAGTACTGTGGAGTGGCTCCGGCTCGTATGTAGCTGGTTTGGTCGGTGGGATCTCCCTGCCTAAGCGGCCATCACACAGCGCGGTCGAACCATGCCAAGGTGGTCAGCAAGGGAGGTGGCTATGAGGTGAGAGGGGTGGCAGCAGCACTGAGTTCCGTTCCCCGATCCGGTCCCGAGCGCGCGATCACGCTATGCGGCAGGAAAGTCCGCGGCTTCGCGACGGGCACTAGGCCGCAATTTCAGAATGTCCCCAAACTCGCAAATCTTGGTCTCAAAATGTTGCTGGGGGTCAGATGGAACCCGGTGGGGTGAAGAAAGGCCCGTAGAAAGCGCCCTGCTGTAGGATGGCTGCAGATAGAGTCCGGGGTCGGCGGAGCTCTCACCTCGAGCATCTGGCTCCAATGGCTGCTGGACCGGAAGTCGACATGTATCAATGTTAAAAATGTTTGTAAAAAATGTTATTTTAAATGAGCAGTGATTTACTGATGCTTAAAGAGGAAGCATAAAAATGAGAAATAACAATAAAAATAAAAAAATTCCTTTCAATATAGTGCCTGGGGGAGTCTACCTGTAAAGTGAAACATCTGTACTGTGTATAGAAGCTGCTGTAGAAATAATTGCATTTATAAAGCAAAAAAAAAACGTGTTTCCTCGTAAAAAGCTACGTCTGGGAATAGACAAAGCCTTTTACAGGGAAACGTGTTGGAAGGAGACAGGGGTTGAGACGTTATGTTACTGTGATCCGGGCCTGCTGAGGGTATCCAGAGTCCTATCTTCCTCTAAGCTGCCTGACTGATTTTATACAAATATAAATGCAATAGCTGTTTTAATAAAATTTCAAAGCATACATACTGCACCATGAGTTCTCCTCTTTGCTTGTCCATATATCACATCTTGTTTGAGATAGAGGTGAGAGCCGGGTGTTGAGGCTGAGCTGCATGTGATCCATTCATCTGAGTGGTGTAAGGGCCTGTGATCAAGGATCTGCATGTAATATTTCACATCCAGAACTGTATATGATCTCCTATAATTTAGAGATCATTTAATTCTGGTAAGAGGCACATCTCTTCACATGGGTGGAGCACTGGAGAATTTTGCATATCACTGGGAAGCGGTGTATTTTATTTGCACAATTATTTGGAACCAACACCAGGACATTGATTTTGTTTGAATTTTACTGCTAACACGAAATTTTTTTTCACTAATTTAATATATTTTTGTTTTTGTATTTTTTCACTTATTGATTTATTACCGAATTAACTAGCATATGGGATAGATAGCGAATGTTGAAACTGTTTTATTTTGGGGGCGTGGCCGGCAGCCGGAGGAGATGGCTGCGTGAGAACAGAGCTCCGTCTCTCCCGGTCTCTCCGCTGACTTACAAGCGACGTGGGTAAGCATCTCCAGCTCCTATTCCCTACATAAGACACCGGGGACCCTATAGACCGTAATGGGGAAGCGCAAAAACCACGGGGGACCCCGTAAGCTCACGGACTTCTTTGCATCCACGAGTACCCCGCACTCCCAAGATGGCGCCAAGGCCTGTCCGCAGGCCGGGGGACACGGGCGGGACGCAGGATCCATCTCTCCCTCCGCTAGCAGCAGGTCGTCCCAGGGGATCTCCCCGTCCCAGAGCCTGCACAAATCTGCACCCAGGAGGTCGGAAAGCCACAGGTGTGCTGGGGACAACCGAGCAGGGGACATATCCCTAAGCAGCACTCTGGAATTCTATGAAAATATTAAGGATTTCCCCACTACAGGACAACCCCTCACGGATGTCACTATGAAAGAGATGCTCCTCTCTATTAATGGCGCTTTTCATAGAGAAATTGTAGCCTGTGTTAGTGGCATCAAAACGGAAGTTGTTGAACTTGGGGGCAGAGTGGATCATATAGAGACTAAGATGGAGGAGTTTTCTATTGCCCACAATGAGCTTGTGGATGCTCATAATGAGTGGGGAGATGATCTGGAGGCCTTGAGAAGCAAAATGGCGGACCTGGAGGATAGGGCCCGCCGGAATAATATTAAACTTAGGGGGGTTCCAGAGTCTATCCTCCCTTCTGAACTGAGATCTTATGTGCAAGCTATGCTCTTGGCCCTTATGCCTGAGACTCCGGCAGCAGAGGTGGTGGTGGACCGGGCACACCACTTACCGAAACCACAACACCTGCCAGATAAAGTGCCAAGGGATGTCATCGCCGCATCCACTTTTTCCATGTCAAAGATGACCTCATGAGGTTCTCACGGAAGCATTCCCCGCTGCCGGACCCATATCATGGACTATCCGTTTATGCTGATCTGTCTCAATTTACCATGAACGCTAGGAAGAAGCTGATCCCATTAACCAAGCTGCTCAGAAACAACCATATAGTATACTCCTGGGGATTTCCTACCAAGCTACTGATCATCAAGGATGGTCGCACGCATGTTATTCGTTCAGTGGATGAAGGTTTCGCATTGACCAAGCAGTGTGGCCTCCTTCCGGATCCGCATACCTCTCCTCCTCGCTTGGATCTGCCATCTCGCCTAGAACCGGAGTGGCGCCAAGTCAACAGATGAAACTTTGCGACCATCTAGTTACCTGCAATAGTTCTTCTTTTTTGTCTTTTCAGCAGGTCTATTGAGGTTCTCTGTTTTTTGTTTTTTGTTCTTTTTTCTCCTGACCAGCAAGCTGGAGTTCAGGAGCTGACCTGGTGACCGGTGCTAATACCCCCCTCACCATTACCTGCGATTGGATCGCATGATGGGGTTCTCCCCATGCCTCTGTTTCCTTGTTTCCTGTTACTTCCATGTTTTTTTCTTTTTTATTTCTTGTTATTTTAGCCTCACTGCTAGCTACTTATACCTGGAAACCACCTGTCCTGTGACCAAGGATGTCCACCGCTCATCCATCCCGGTGAAGAGACGTTGCTCTAACTTGAACTCTCGGTGCATTGTCTGCAGGTACTGCTTGTGCTTTGACTCAGTATTGTCTTCCCTCTCCACATCAGTCATTATTGACAGGGGAGCCCTTTTAGTTTCTCTTTTTTTTATCTTGTTTTTGTGCTACTTATGGGACTGTCCGATGACCTGATCTTCATGGTACCCCTTTAAATAGTTATCCAAATACTTACTATTAATGCTCATGGACTTAATAGTCCGTTCAAACGTAGGTCTTTGTGGAGGGAGGCTCGTGCCCTCAAGGGCGATGTTATATGTTTTCAGGAGACCCACTTTATGCGATCCAACTCACCTAAGTGCACTGATAAATCATATCCCCATATCTTTGTTTCATAGGGCGACTCCAAAAAAAAAGGGAGTGCTCATTTCCATTAAACATTCTGTGGCCTTTCATTTGCACGAGTCTATTTCGGATGTGGCAGGTCGGTCCTTAATACCGATTTGCGATATCAACAATATTACCTATACCATTGTAAATTTCTATGCCCCAAACAAGGGCCAGATCAAATTCTTAAGAGCATTGGTGAAAAAGGTGGATCGCGTGAAGAAGGGTCTTACTGTATATTGTGGTGACTTTAATTGTGTTGTAGATCAAGCTCTGGACTGCTCTCCAGCTCAGGAGCGTGTGAGAGCTACTTTGCAATGGTTCTTGCACACCTCTGATCTGTATGATGTGTGGCGTTGCCTTAACTCCATGGAAAGGGACTTTACCTACTATTCAGCCCCTCACAAATCTTACTCGAGATTGGACTTGTTTGTGGCTGACTTACAATTCCTAAGAGCTGTTGAAAAATCTGTGATTCATCCCATATCCTGGTCTGACCATGCCCCGGTTTCGGTGGTGGTCTCGGAGCCTCACACAACTACCCCTGTCCATTTATGGCACAACAACGTCTCGTTGCTCCGGGACCCGAACCATCGGGAGCGGTTGGGTGGTCGAATCCGGGAATATTTTACTGACAACGACACACCTGAGATATAGGTCTTCCAGTTGTAGTGTGCTCATAAAGCGTACTCGTGGGGGATTCTCATTCAGCAGGCATCTAGAGTTAAAAAGGCACAAACCCTGGCTCTCCGTACTTTATTGTAGAGACTTAGATCACTAGAATCGGCCCATAAAGCGGACCCCAATCAGAGCCTATTGAATGAACTCACGGAATGCAGACTGCAGGTTAGATCCAAGCTTTTGGATGAACATTAGCACCTCCTCTTCCTTAGTCGGGGAAAATGTTAGAAAACTACTTGAAAAAAAGACAACAAAAGATTAAGCTGTCCTCCATCACAGACCCTAATTCTCGCACTCAGATGCACCACCCTAATGAGATTGCTAATGCATTTTCAAATTACTATACTTCACTATATAATCTCAAGGATGATGGGGCTACCCCACAGCCTACAGATTCTCTTATTGACACTTTTTTGGACTCACTCCAACTCCCCACTGTCACAGACCACATGCTACAATCCCTAAATGCCCCCATAACTGAGGAGGAAATACAACTGGCCATAGCTTCCCTACCCCCCAATAAATCTCCCGGGGCGGATGGCTTCTCAGCTGAATATTATAAGGCATTTCGTCAAATCCTCTCTCCATATCTTTGCAAGATGTTTAACGCCTCTGTCCAGCGCTCCTCCTTCCCGGAGGAGATGCTTCAGGCAGTGATCATGGCACTTCCAAAATCTGGGAAAGCTCCTCAAAACTTTCGCCCCATTTCCCTTTTAAATACAGATCTCAAGCCTTATGCCAGAATAATAGCCTCCAGACTGGTGGAGGTAACCCCATATTTAGTCATGGCTGACCAGGTTGGCTTTGTGAAGGGCAGGCAGGCGCCAGACGGTACTAGGAGGATGCTGGACCTTGTGCAGATAGTTGAAACTCGGAAGGTGTCCTCGGTATTCCTGACGTTGGAGGCTGAAAAAGCGTTCGATAGGGTTCACTGGGGGTACCTTAGAGCGACACTCACTAAATTTGGGCTGCGTGGAACTATATTCTCTGCCATCTCGGCATTGTACACCAGGCCGTCGGCTAGGGTGTTTACGTCTAATGCTCTATCTAATAATTTTATCATTACTAATGGAACTCGCCAGGGGTGTCCCCTTTCTCCCTTGATTTTTTCTTTAGTTACGGAACCGCTGGCTGAGGCCATTAGGAGTGACCCTAAAATTACTGGAATTAAAGTAGGAGGCAGGGATCACAAAATCAGACTATTTGCGAATGACGTGATCCTTACCCTGACTTCCCCTGCAGAGTCCTTGCATAACTTACAACAACAGCTAGACAAATTTGGGGCAGTCTCATACTATAAACTTAATGTAACAAAGTCTATGTGCTTGCAGGTCTTCTTGTCTCCCCAGGTATTGAAGTCCCTGAAATTGAAATATCCTTTTCAATGGACCACCAAGTCTCTCCCATACTTGGGAATTTCTTTGGTGGCGCCAACGTCTCTTACCTATCAGACTAACTTCGCTAAATTGCAATCTGTGGTCACTGGGGATTTGCAGCACATAGCTTCCTATGAACTCTCCTGGTTGGGTCGCATTGCTGCTCTCAAGATGTTGGCGCTTCCAAAGATTTTGTATTATTTTAAAAAACTCCCTATAGTGTTGCCGGAGTCCTTTTTCCGCTGCATGGATAAACTGTTTAGAAAATTTCTCTGGGGGGGTAAAGTGCCCAAAATCCCATACTCAACGTTGATCAAATCTAGATCTTAGGGTGGTGTTGGTTTCCCACGCCTTAAGTCCTACCACTCCGCCGCCATATTGGATCAGGCGAAGGCTTGGTTTGACCCGGATTTGGATAAATTGTGGGTATTACTGGAGAGAGCGATGGTAGCCCAAAGAGATCTACCGTCTTTGCTCCTTGCTGGTTTGACAAGGAAGGAAGTGTATACCCCCCACCTGTCCTCTTTGCGTGCTACCCTGAGTGCTTGGGGGGAGGTGCAGAACTTAGTGGGAATCCCGAGAGTTAAGAGAGAATTGACATTAGCTGCGTATGAATTCCTTCTTCCCTCTTTGAGAGTTCCGCGACAGACATTCCCGGACTCCTTTACATACCGTGATATCCGTAAGCAGGTCCAAACTCTTTCTTCTTTCTTCTTCCATGCACAACTACACCATTAACACATTAAGCATCCTAACCCAACTATTGAGGTGCCCTCTGAAATCTGGGACTACTTACATACAGAGTACCGCAAAACAAAAGGGCTGTCCTGGTTCTACCACAAACTACAACTCCACTATGGGAGGAGTAAGTCTGCTAACGTGTTGGCTTGGGAGAGCGACCTCTCGGTGACATTTTTGGAGCGCGACTGGCGGCTGGCCATTCGCTCCTACTATAAATTTACGCATTGCACTAATCATTGGGAGGTGGCTCTCAAAATCCTCCACCGCAGCTACCTGACGATGGCAAAAATGTTTAAGGACACCTCCACCTCATGCTGGAGAAGTTGCGGGGATAAGGGTACACTATTCCATCTACTGTGGCAGTGTAGGAAGCTTCGAGTTAAATCGTATTATTCCTATGAAAAGTTCTTTGCCAACTCCAATGACCGGAGCCTGCTGTTTGATCAAGAATGGAATCCTTGGTTACTGAAGTACCCGAACTGAGGGAGATTCCTTCACTTCGGGTATAACCTTCAAATGACAAATATGTGAATGATGACAAATGCTTATATAAGAGGCTGTTGTTTTAGACTGTCCTGTTGATAGTCTTTCTGTTAAGATTGTATGATTATCTCATGCATAATGGGCTATATTGCAATTTACTTATCACTAATTCTTGGTGCACCCCTTGTTAGCTTACGGGAAGATGGGGAGCACCCTGGGGCTGGGTCCCGGCTTCTGTGGAGAGGGGCATGCCCAGCCACAGTATTGTTCCCTTTTGGGGTGGTCTGGGGTGGCCCGACCCTCCTGCTCGAAGTGGGGGCCTGTAACTTGGGTCGAATCTCCAGGGGGTCTTGAAGTTACGGACTGTGGGGTGCGCTAGGTTCGTTCTCATAAAGCATTGTACGGCATAACCTTGTATGTATGCTGCTGTTCTAAACTATGTACAAGTACAATGTGTTTAATGTTTATTATATTGAAAAACTTAATAAAAACTATTGAAATAGAAACTGTTTTATTTTTTGCCTGTTTCCGGTATTTAAATTTATAAAGGTGCAGCAATCTTATCCTTTTTCTTTTAGATTTTAAGCGCAAGGTATATCCTACACCATCATTCAGCACGACGACGCGTTGTTGGCCCTTAATTGGGCTATGAGCAGGAGGGATGATTTACCATGGGAGCAGAAGGTGTTCATACGAAGAGCCCTTGACTTTTGTTTAAGTCACAATTATTTTTGGTATGGGATTAATTTCTTTAGCCAAAGGACTGGTGTAGCCATGGGCGCTAAATTTGCCCCCAGTCTGGCCAACATATTTATGGCAGAGTGGGAGGACAATTTCTTGTTCAACACAATCAGACCCGAATTAAAGTACTATCGTCATTTTATAGACAATATCATCTTTATTTGGGAAGGGCCCGAACAAAATCTTGTGTCTTTCATGCAACATCTAAACACAAACCAGAACAATATCAAACTAGACTTCCACTATAGTCAGAGTGAGATTCACTTCTTGGATGTAACGATTAAAAGGGATGTGAATGTCTTAACCACCAAGGTATTTTTTAAGACCACCGATCAAAATAGTTACCTCGCTATTCAGAGTGGCCATCACCCTAATTGGCTCAAGAATATTCCTAGAGGCCAATTTATGCGCGTTAGGCGCAATTGTACATCCACCACTGACTACATGGACCAGGCTGGTGTTCTGAAAGAGAGGTTTGTGGCCAAGGGATATGAGGAATCTGTCTTGGATAGGGAAATTGTCAAAATTCTGGAAGCACCAAGACCACTGACCCCTAGAGTAAGAACTAGGGAAATTGACAATGACCCCAAACAGTGGAGTTTCCTCTCTGATTTTTCTAATGATTATAAGAAAGTAGAGGATATCTTCAGACAACACTGGCCGATACTTTTGATGGACAGGACCTTGGGCCCTGCCCTACCGAGCAAACCTTCCTTTATTTACCGAAGAGCCCCTAATTTCGGAGATCGTATGGTGAGGAAAGTGATAGATCCACCTAAGATTTCTTTCTTCCCAGACTTGAAGGGGTGCTTCACGTGTAGAAGATGTAGAGCGTGTACTTTGGCGCCGACTAACCTGAGAAGACGTGAGTCCTTTCTCGTCCCTGCCATTGATAGATCTTTTAAGATCAAATCATTGATTACATGCGACACCACGCATGTCGTCTATGGTCTTATGTGCCCATGCAAATTGGTGTACATAGGGAGGACTAAACGAACTTTGAAGATCTGGGTGGGAGAACATATCACCAACATAATAAATGGCAAACGAGAACATAATGTGTCAGCTCATTTTCGACAGCACCATCAGAGGGACCCGAGTGGCCTGTTATTCTGGGGCATTGAACGGGTTACTGCACCGTGACGAGGGGCAAATTGGGTTAGGGAACTCTCAAAGTGTGAGACAAAGTTGATCTTCCTGACCCAATCCCTCGCTCCGGTCGGATTGAATATTGAATTGGACATCAACTGCTTCATCAGTGATTCCTAATTTCTGGGTGTGTCTATTTATTTACGTATTTATTTATCTATCCATTGAGATCAGGAGACTTGTCCCCGTGAGGAATCATGACTGACTATGCTTTTAGCATGATCCGGTATTTATTCCTTTTCAACACAGTTTACAGTATTTTAATAGTTGACATATATTTTAACCATTTGGTGTTTTTAACAAAATATCCTATGTTTTTACATGCTTTTTTACATGCCATATGAGATTTTATAAGATGATTTTTATGCATATTTATTGTTTTAGAATCAAGGTATACATTAAATATGGATCCCGGGTTCTAATTAGCAATATGATTAAGCAGATTGGGGTTATCGTATTGCATTATGATTTGGTGTTTATGCATTCACCATCATTGATTGTTAGGAGAATCGCAGGTAATGGGGCACCCGGAGTGACTGTTTGCCTCTATAAGAGTATTTATGGATGACACATTCGCGGGATTTCCTTCTGATTCCTGGTGTCTGCAGAGGTGGTTGTAGTTTGTTTCCGGGGGGTTGGACTTAAGGGCTCTCTGGACGGTATTTACCTTCCGGTGGTATGGGGCTCGTCGTCCTTCCGGTTGACCTACTTGCCTTGTGATTGGATGCGGCGCTGTTGTGCGCAGCATAAATGGGCTGTGTGCGTCGTTCTGGCCGCGCCCTCAGTTGAAGTCAGGAAGTGACGAAACGCTTCGGGGCGTGGCCAGACGACGCACCCAATCGAGGCTGACGGCTGTGGAGGACTTCCGGAACTACCCGATTTGACGTGGAAACATGTCTGTGTAGCAGGGAATGCCGACCGCAGTGGCCGCATAAGAGTGATGAGCTTACCTCTGTTTTATTACAAGTGAGTGCAATGCACTAGTGGAGGCATATCTTTTATTTCCACATACATGTGAGGAAGAGTGAGTGATCATAATTGAAGTGGACCACGGATTATCCCTTACTGGTGCCTGTCTTATCCTGTGGCTGTGTGTTACAACGGGTGGATATACACATGTGAGGTGGGCTCATTTATGAGAGTAAATGGGCATGGTGATCCGGTGAGTGGCCATTTCTTACCTTCCCCCTGCACTTGGTGGTGGAATAGAGGTGACCCTACAAGACCACACGGGACATTGAATACCTAGTGAGATGTGCCTACATGACCATATGAGGAAAGATTAAACCTATTTGTGTCATTGGTGATCTGGTGGTCAATGGAACTGGTGTTTATCATACCACACTGAGAATTACCCTGCGGGACCAGTCACATAATGTTTTGAGGACTGTTTTCAGTACTACACTTCATTTTGGGTGATTTGCAGTTGATTCTATGAGACATCTTAATGTTGTTTCTATTCTTTTATTAAATTTTATCATCAAATATACTCGTTATTTGTGCAAGTAGCAGCAATATTGGTTTAAACTACCACCAGCCTGGTGCTGGTGTTTCCTAAAGCGCGGAGATAGTTCTACAGTTTGGGCGTGAGGCTGAGGATTATTATTTATTATATCCTATATATATTGGTCTTATTACAGTATGTGCAACTGCCTCCTCCCAGCCACGTATATTACTCCAAAGGGTTCTGGGCATAGAAAACCATCTCTTAAGGTTTGACATATACCTTCCTCAGCTTCAATGCCTCCAAAACTGACAGAATTCTCATCCTCCTCCCTCTCTTCTTGTGTGTTTTGTGGCATAGGAACAATGGTGTCTGCATAAAGCGGTCCTGCGTGGAGTGTCCTGTCCATAATGCCACGCTGTGTCTGCTCCATCAGGGACACAACAGGAATTGTGTCACTGATGCATGCATCATTACGGCTCCCCATCCTTGTGGCCTAATCAAATGGTGACTGTTGTTGTGCCATACTCACACAGATAATCGTTGATGGCCCTCTGCTGCATGTGCAGCTGCTACAGCATTGCCAAAGTTGAGTTCCACCTGGTGGGCATGTCACAAATCAGGCTGTTTACTGGCAGGTGGAATTCCCGCTGAATTTCAGCCAAACGAACACTGGCTATGTATGACCGCCTGAAATGGCTACATGCTCTTCTGGCCTTCTGAAGCAGATCTTCCAAACCTGGGTACTTATTTAAGAAATGGTGCACCACCAAATTGAGGACATGTGCCAGGCATGGCACATGTGTCAACTTTCCCTGTCTAAGGGCAGACAGGAGGTTTGTGCCATTATTGAACACCACCATTCCTGATTCCAGCTGGCATGGCGTGAACCACCCCTGGGCCTGCCCCTGCAGAGCTGCAAGAATCTTTGCTCCGGTGTGGTTCCTGCCCCCTAGACACACCAATTGAAGCACTGCATGGCACCTTTTAGCCGGACTCATTGAATAACCCCATTTAGCCTGACTCATTGAATAGTACCTTAGGGAGTACTTGGGGTTCATAGGAGAATTAAGCAGAGGAGGGCATGGAGGAGGAGGAGAAGAGGGGGGTAGAGATGACAAATCTTGCATCATCACCACTAGCTGTATGGAGACGTGGTGGCATAAGACTCTGCAGCACTGAGCCCTGTCTTGCATAATTCCCAATTGCAATCAGAATTACCCAATGTGCTGTGAATGAAATACAGTGTCCTTGACCATGCTTGCTGGGCCACGTGTCACCAGTAACATGGACTTTGTGGCTGACTGCCTTGCCCAATGATGCCACAACATTCCATTCCACGTGATGGTACAGAGCTGGAATGGCCTTACGTGAAAAGAAATAGCGACTGGGAACCTGCCATTGTGGTGCTGCACATTCTGCAAATTCATGGAAGGGGGCAGAATCCACTTGATAGAAAAGCAGAAGTTGTAAAGCCAGCAGCTTTGACAAGCTTGCATTTAGATACTTGGCATGTGGGTGGCAGTGACTGTATTTTTTTTTCGCTCCAGCAGATGGGGCAGAGAATATTGCTGGCTATACTCTACAGCTGGTGGTGTGCTACTGAGAGATGTGCTGCAAGGACTTGGGACACCCTGCGTTATACCATCATCCTTGTCAGTGGAGGCTGCTGAGAGGTCATGAGGTATAGCAGAGGTAGACTGAGGCAAGTAAGGAGGAAGAAAGGAATTGAGTCCCTTTTTTGTGGCTTTCAGGTGCTGTTGCCAATGGGCTTAGAGGTGGGAGGTTAAATGCCTTGTCAAGCATGTGGTACCCAAATGGCTGGTGTTTTTGCCATGCTTGATGTACTTTAGACAAAGTTTGCAAATTGGTACAGAGCGATCAGCTGCACATGTGCTAAAAAAAGGCCCAGACAGCGGAGCTGTTGGAAGGGTTGCGGGAGATAACAGCTCCACAATGTGATGGAATAGGTTTGCTACTCTCTACTGTTCCATAACGGCTGCCTTGTTGGGGCTGTCCCTTACTCTGACTTTCCTCCATAAAAGTCACGCCAGTGACCTCATTATCGTCATTTCCTCCATCCTCATTACCACTGTAGACAACTTGACAATACGCTGTAGCTGGGGGAGCATGACTACCAATTTGTGTACCAGTGTTCTCGACTCTCTGTAGGCTCATGTTCCTACCTTCCTCAACCTCAGAACCAACAACTTAATCAAACAATGGCATCCTCAAGGAGCAATTGGCTGATGCTGTGTTCATAAAACTCAGCTGACTCCTCCATGCCTAATGCTGGGGCTATAGCAGGAATAGCTGTGGACAAGGAGGCAGACTAAGGCACTCTGGCATATGCAGTGGACTGTGCACTAGTTTCTGCTTGGGTGAAGGAGGATGAGGATGGTTTAGTAAGCCAGTCCACCACTTCCTCTGCATACTGTGGCTGGATAGCACGGCAACATCACTAAACAGGGGGAAATGATGCCTTGCCCGAGGACTGACCACGTTCACCTTTGCCTGTGAAAACATATGCTGCTGGCCCCCTCACAGTGCCATGGGAACATCTGTCACGCTTTGTTGGCCTCTTGGACATGATGGGGGGATGCTTATTACCAAAATGTAATAACGATATGGAAATGTGTACGTGGATGCACTTTAATCAATGGAAAGTGGTGTTTGGTGCACTTTAACCTGAGTAGTAATGCATAAAAATATACTGCATTACACATGCACTAACTCACTGAAATATACTGAGTAGACATGCAGTAACGCACTGAAATATACTGCGTTAAATGTGCAGTGACACACTGAAATATACTGCGTTAAACATGCAGTAACTTATTGCATTAACCAGCCCTGACAAAATAAACTGACACTAATGCAAAAACGAATAGTCACTAGAGATGGACGAACATCAGCCGGGGCGGTTCGCAAACGCCAGCCGCAAATTTTCTCAAAAGTCCGCGGGCCCCATTGACTTTAATGGGAGGCGAACTTTAAAAACCTTTAGGTCATATTTGCAGCCACAAAACACGTACTAGCTGTGCATAAATAGTCCCAGAACATGGACAATGTCATAACAGAAGTATTGCAATTGAAAAAGTTGCCCTAAATTTTTTATTTATTTTTTTACAGCAAAGATATATATATATATTTGTTTTCATAAATCAGCCAGAACTGACAGCAGCCGGTAAATACATTGTCTAATACATATAGGGTCCATTCACACATCTGTAAAATGGGTCCGCATCCATTCCACAATATGGCGGAACCTTTACAGACCCATTGTTTTTCATTTCCAGTCTGAAAAATTAGGCATTCACAGGATAAAGAAGTAAGTGTCGGCCATTCCAGGCCCCAAAAATTAGCCCACATGCGTTTACCTGACAGCTTAGAACGTAGTATTCTGTGGCTGAAGGTACATTAGGCATTCACAGGATACAGAAGTAAGTCTCGGCCAGTATTGGACCCAAAAATTAGCCCACATGGGTTTAACTGACAGCAAACTGACAGTTTTTGATGGCTAGAGGTACAGTAGGCGTTCACAGTATACACAAGTAAGTGGCGGCCCTTTAAAAGCTCCAAAAATTTGCTCACATGGGTTGAACTGACAGCAAAGAACTTTGTTTTTGATGGCTAGAGGTACAGTGGGCATTCACAGTATACAGAAGTAAGTGGTGGCCTGTATAGGCTTCAAAAATTAGCTCACATAGGTTGAACTGACAGCAAAGAACTTCGTATATGATGGCTAGAGGTACAGAAGGCGTTCACAGTATACACAAGTGTCGGCCAATATAGGCTGCAAAAATTATCTCACATGGGTTGAGCTGACAGCAAAGAACTTTGCCCCAAAAATTTGCCATTCAATGGACATGAAATGCCTTTTATGCCGCTGTATGTAGCGAAGCCAAGGACCAGGAATTGTTGTGGGTGGATGGCGGTCTGGCGGATATTTGAGGCCTGGCATGAGGAATTTCGATGAAACCTGGTCTACTGGTCACATGTGTTGAATTCCTCAGAGATCCATGCCTCATTCATTTTTATAAATGTGAGGTAGTCTACACTGTCATGAGCTAGGCGAGTGCGCTTATCGGTCACGATAAACGTGCTGCGCTGAACGTCCTTTCGGACAGGACACTGGATGGGGGGCAAGCCAACAGTTCCATTGCAAATTGTGCAAGCTCTGGCCAGAGGTCAAGCCTGCCCACCTAGTAGTCCAGGGGTTCTTCACTCCTCAGAGCGTTCACATCGGCCGTTAACCCGATGTAGTCGGACACCTTTTTTTACGCTCCAACATTTGAGCCACAGAAGCCTGCCTTTTTCCAGAACAACGTGACAATGGCATCATGGAAGGTGGAGTGTTGGACAACTGTGAGGAGACAGGAGAAGGGGGAGAAGAAGGAGAAGAGGCTGGACGGTGAGAGCATGGAGTGTGGCTTTGTGGGTTCTGACAGTTATTATCCCACTGGGCTTGGTGATGGGATTTCAGGTGCCTTCTTAAGGCGGTTGTCCCTAGGTAAGTGTTGGGCTTACTGCGACTTATGCGTTAACTGCAAAGGCTGCAAATGGCAACACTGGTGTCAGCAACGGACACATTAAAAAAAGCCCACACTGCGGAGCCATTTGCCGGCGTCCTGGGAGCGCCAGATGTGACTGTACATGGTTGATGGCTCGCTCCTGATACATTTGCAGTCTGCTTTGTACCTCTTGTGCAATGCAAGTTCTGCCTGCCTCTCCTCCCTATCTGCCGGTCCGTCAGTCCGCCAGTTCTACAAATAATTCGCCAGTAACTGTTGTCACTGTGTGTAGCACAGTTAACACAGCAAAAGAGGCCAAATGTTTGCAGGACTAAAATACACTCTTAGAAAATTATACTGTTAAATAACACCCCACTTCAATATGTGGCATGGGGGGGCACAGGTTTATTACACCAGTTCTACAAATAATTGGCCAGTAACTGTTGTTACTGTGTGTAGCACTGTTTACACAGCGAGAGGCCAAATTTTTGCAGGACTAAAATACACTCTTAGAAAATGTTACTGTTAAATAACACCCCACTTCAATATGTGGAAATTGGGGGGGGGGAGCATTGGTGTAGCACACCAGTTCAAAAAATTGGCCAGTGAGTTTGGCGCTGTGTGTGCCCAACTTCACTCAGCAAACTAGGCAATATTGTTGCATGACACAAATACACTTGAAAAAGTTCTCAGATAACACCCCACTTCAATATGTGGTATTGGGGGGCCACAGGTTTATTGCACCAGTTCTACAAATAATTGGCCAGTAACTGTTGTCACTGTGTACCACTGTTTACAGAGAGAGGCCACATTTTTGCAGGACAAAAATGCAATCTTAGAAAATGATACTGTTAAATAACACCCCACTTCAATATGTAGAAATTGGGGGGGGGGGAGCATTGGTGTAGCACACCAGTTCAAAAAATTGGCCAGTGAGTTTGGCGCTGTGTGTACCAGACTTCACTCAGCAAACTAGGCAATATTGTTGCATGACACAAATACACTTGAAAACGTTTATTCAGATAACACCCCACTTCAATATGTGGCATGGGGGGGGGGGGGGCAATTGGTCTATCACACCAGTTATAATACATTATAAGTGCTTTTGTCACTGTGTGTACTGTTGCTGCAGAAACGCTCAGTCTCACCACCACACCTGTCACAATGCTGCACAGTGCACAATAATAGTACTAATCCACTATATTATGCTTTCAACAAAGTATATTATACCATGGATTACCCCCCCCCCCCCTTTTTAGTGCACTGCACAGCAATACCAACAAATTTGCAGCCCTTTACATGACTTTTGTGGACATTAACAGAGCAATTTGTGTGTGACTGCAGCCAATCTCTAACTGCCCCTAAATTAACCACTGGATACCTGCCCCTATAGTAAAGAGACTGTAATAGACCCTATAACAACATTGGAGCATTTTAAATGATTTTTGTGGACATTGACAAAGTGATTTCTGTGTGACTGCAGCCGATCTCTAACTTCCCCTAAAGCAACCACCGGATACCTCTCCCTAAACTCAAAAGATACGACTAGACCTATACCGAAATACCAGCCCTCAAAAGGACTTTTATGGACATTGACAGAGCGATTTGTGTGACTGCAGCCGATCTCTAAATGCCCCTAAAGCACCGATTGGATACCTCTCCCTAAGCTCAAAAGATACTAGTAGACCTATACCGAACAATACCAGCCCTGAAAAGGACTTTTATGGATCTTCACAGCGCTATATGTGTCTAGCAAGCTCTTCCTAATGAGCACAGCAGACCTCTCCCTACACTGGCAAAAAACGTGTCTATTTATAGGGTAGGGCAGTGATGGCAAACCTTGGCACCCCAGATGTTTTGGCACTACATTTCCCATGATGCTCCTGCACTCTGCAGTGTAATTGATCATCATGGGAAATGTAGTTCCAAAACATCTGGGGTGCCAAGGTTTGCCATCACTGGGGTAGGGGGACTGTCCATGTGCTGGAATATTTCAAGTGTCACGGGTCAAAGTTCGCCCCAATGTAAACAAATATGGCCGCCGCGAACAACGCCATGTGTCTGAAAATTTGCCGCAAACCGACCACCGGGCGAACCGCAAGGCCATCTCTAATAGTCACTACACTCACACTGACTGAACTATCACTAGATTCACACTAAACTGATATTCTACACTGACAATAGAATCAGAATAGCACACTGTAGCACACTAGTGCTCTAGTAGCACTGAACAGATCCCTGTTCTATCTCTCTCCATGTCGACATCACACTACAAATAGCCGCTGTTGAAAGACTTATTTTTAGTGTGGGGTGGGACTAAGAACAGTGAGCCATGATTGGATAGAGTCATCATTACTTTCTCCAATTATGGCTCTGACAGTGAGTGCTCTGTGCCCTAATTGGGCAAAGCTTTCATTGCTTCAGCCAATCAGGGCTTCCAATGCACTGTGCGGCAGCGCAATGCATTGTGGTCATTTGGTCATCCAGTGGGCCGAACAAACGGTCGAACGCCCCAATAATTTGGGTGTTCGTCGGACGAGTGAATAGCCAATGTTTGGCCCGAGCTCATGCTAGTGCCAAACCGTTTACCCATCCCTATTGTTTATGTCCCGGCCTGGGAGGTAGCTAGTAGTAGTCAGTCACATTCAGCTGGACTTGTTCTGTAATGTAGAAGATGTCTTGTATTTCCTCTATTTTTCAGTTATAATGAGTGATGGGAACATATCCCGACATTTATATCAACACAGCTATTGCTGACACCTTCATCTAATAGTCAGGGAAGATGTTGGCCATCCAAGAACAGGATTGTAGGAGGGGGTTAGGTTTTGTCAGTAGACGGGCTTTAGGGTCAAAACTAATGTGTTTATTGTACAAATTGTGAATCAGCTTCCCCAGTGTAACTCACCTTGTCTCCTTTCCATGATATTCGCTCTGATTGTAGTGTAAGTTGCTGACCCTCTGAAAGGGACCCATCAAAGTGGCCCACGTGCTCCCAATAGGTCTTATTTATATCTTCAATTCTTGAAATCCAATTTACAATTTCCAGTGGGCTGGGCAGTTCTCCTTTATCATTAAACATCATGACCCTGCCATTCGGATCCTTGTACTGGACTTTCTTTACATAGCTGGACAGCTTAAAAAATGACAGAAATGATTATAGGTAACAAACATATAGAACGTTTAATAATTTATTGATTATAGATTGTTTATCTAGTTATATCTCATTTAGAGAATGCCATCGGGATGTGATGACCTGTTTGCTGAGCACTTATAATCAGATACATTTTATTAGGACTATTAATAAGTAATTTGTTTTGTGAATGCGATCGTTCCAGAGATAAATCAATAATTCTCCCCCTTTACAATACACTGGCTCAGCCTCATCTTGAATATAAAGTTCAGTTTTGGTCACCAATCCTCAGGAAAGATGTCAATGAATTAGAAAGAGTTCAGCAAAGGGCAACAAAATTAAAAAGGAGGACACAGGAGCTCAGCTATGAGGAATAGAATAGAGTTATTCACTCTGGAGAAGAGGAACTTAAGAGAGGACATGAATAGAATGTACAGATATATTGAAGGTGACTTCAGTAACTGCGACAAACTGTTTTCTGTAAGGTCCCTGAAGAGGACACACGGCCATGATTTGAGGTTAGAAGAAAGGAGGCTTACCTTTAGATTGTGGAAAGGGTTCTTTAATGTTAGAGCAGTAAAAATGTCCTTAGGAAGTGGTACAAGCCGAGAGTGCTGATAACTTCAAAAAAACTTTTAGATGTCTTTCTCAGAAATCAAAATATATGGGGCTATGGGAACTTTTAGAGAATAATAATCACACATGCACTCACACACACACAGGTTAAAATGGAAGGACCTGTGTGTTTTTTAACCTTTTAACCACTTGACCCCCAGAAGTTTTTACCCCATTCATGACCAGGGCATTTTTTGCTATTTGGAATTGTGCTACTTTAACTGGTAATTGTGTAATCATGCAACAATATGCAAATCAAATGTATGTCATTTTTTTCTCTCAAATAGAGCTTTCCTTTGGTGGTATTTGATCACCACTGTGTTTTTTTATTATTTAAATGAAAAAAGACCGATAATTTTGAAAAAAATATAAAACATTTTTTTAATTTCTTCTACAAAATATATCCAATAAAAATAAATTTAACTAATCAGAATTTTTTTTATAAATTTTGGTCAAAATGCTACATGTCTTTGGTAAAATAAAATAAAAAAAAAACAATAAGTGTAAATTGGTATAAATACTGTTTTTTTTTTATATACTACAATAGTAATGGCAGTGATCAGTGACTTATAGTGGGACTGTGATAGTATAGTTGGGCAACTTGACACTAAGGGGTTGTATTACAAAAACTGGAGAGTGCAAAATCTATTGCAGCTCTGCATAAAAATGAATCAGGTTTTTCTCAAACCTTAATTGAACAAGCTGAAGTTAGAAGGTGATTGGCTGCCATGCACAGCTGCATTAGATTTTGCACTCTCCAGTTTTAGGAAATCAACCCCTAAGGGCTCTTTCACACAGGCGGACCGTTCAGATCCGCCTTTCCTTTTTTTGGTGGATCTGAACGGTCCCCCCATGCATCCCTATGGGGCATCGGATGTCAGCGGAGACATGTCCGCTGACATCCGATCCGTTCCGTCAAATCTGGACGGATGGAAACCCTATTTTCCATTCGTCCAGCGGATCGGATTAGATGGGATCGGATGGGAACGGACCGACGGTCCGTTCTCATCCGATTTCCCCCATAGAGATGCATCGGGAACTGACAGCTGTGTCTCTGCACACAGCGCGGAGACACAGCTGTCCTCCTCCTGCTCAGCGGGGGATCAGCGGATCGATCCCCCGCTGAGAAAAACGGCACTGGGTGAGAATTGAAATACGGACATTACCAGTGACACTAATTCAGTGATCAGTGCCAATACTATACACTGTCACTGTACTAATGACACTGGCTGGGAAGTGTTAACATCTAGGGGCAATCAAGGGGTTAACTGTGTGCCTCACAAGTGTAATGTGTGCAATATGTGCTGCTTTTACTAAGGCCTCTTTCACATGGAGCGGACCGTATTCCGATACGCTCCGGCACTTTTTTTTTTTTTACAGACACGGGTGACACTTGTGTCATCCGGTCCGTATGTCCGCATATCATCCCATCCGTTTGCGGATGATATACGGACATAATGTATGTCTGGGATTGCGGATGACAGCGGATGACACCGCTGACATCCAATTTTGCGTCCTTTCCGTTTTTTAAACGGAAGAAAAATAGGGTTCTGTTCCATTCCAAAAAACGGAACAGAACTGAAAGAAACGCAAATCCCATTGACATGCATTATGTCCGTATATCACCCGCAAACGGATGGGGTGATATACGGACATACGGAACGCCCGTGTGAAAGAGGCCTAAGAATATATTTGTGTAGATGAGTGTACCAAGAAGGAACAAGTGCACCACGCCCTAAAGTAATTATGAAAAGTTATTATTACCAAGGATTTTGGGGCTTTTAAGGTGCCAAATCAATCAAAAAACACATTTAGTAAAATGAACAATATTTTATTATGAAAATTATTTTAAAATCTCAAAAAATAGAATTTAAAAACAATTTACAATCTTACTAAGACAATACCACAAGCGATTTCTCGACATGTTTCGCTTTATATGTATAGCTTCTTCAGGAGAATTGGTTTGGAGAAGTGCTCACATAAGCTATTAAAAGATAAAAATACACAAATTTGCATAACATACTGAAAAAATCCTAAATTTCAAAAGAAAAACTAACCAATATACAAAAATTATTTTCCAATCGCATTTTAAACAAGTATCAGTGCTTAAAATTGTTGGATCCATTATGGAAAAATCAATAATCCCTTTTGCAGTATTCTATGGGAATCCTGGGATTCCAGAACTTTATCAATGAAAACCCTTTAAGGACATTTAGGATTTGAAATAAATGCTATGGACCATGGATATCAGTAAACCATAAGGGGTGAATATGGATCAGAATTTTATCACCTAGGATGGATATAAGAAATTATCAATAGGACATATATTATTATCACTAAACTCATTAACACATACTAATTATTAGTGCTTGAAGGATCCAAATGTTAGGATAGGGAAAATCAAAAATAATTATCTTATTTTGTCTGTTGATCATAAACCTTAGAATATAATGGATGATGAAATACAGACACAGACCATGAAGAGGAGGTCAATTAATAACTCCCCTCTCCGTGAGTCACCATCTGCTACGATGGTCACACGCGCGGGGGGGGTCTGTGACCACGCGCGCTCCCGCTCCCGCGTGGTCACAGACCCCCCCGCGCGTGTGACCAGCGGACCCGATGTCCGCTGGCCACTCGGCGATCGGCGGGGGAGAGGGAGAAAGTCAGGCAGCTTGTGTAAACAGGCGACCTGTCATTCTCCTCGCTGTAAAGACACTGATCACATGGATCTACTATGTAGATCCGTTGATCAGTGTCCTTACAGCTCAAGCCACAGCCAATCACAGTAGAAAGCACGCCCCTAGGGACACACACAGCCCCTCCCTCCCAAATAAAGTTAACCCCTTCACTACCAGTGTATTTTTACAGTAACAGTGCATATGTATAGCACTGATTACTGTAGAAATGTCACTGGTAACCCCAAAAGTGTCAAAAATGTCAGTCAAGGGTCCGATCTGTCCGCCGCAATGTCTCAGTACCGCAAAAAAAATCGCAGATCGCCGCCATTACGCGTTAAAAAAAAATACAACAAAAATGACAAAAATCTTTCCCTTTGTTAGTAAACGCGATAACTTTTGTGCAAACCAATCAAAATACGCTTTTTGCGATTTTTTTTTTACCAAACATAGGTAGCATAAAACAAATTGGCCGAAAATGTTAAAAAATTTTGATTTTTACATTTTTTGGGGGGGGGATTTCATATAAAAAAATGTGAAAAATATTGCTATTTTTGCAAAATTTACGCTCTTTTTTTGTTTATAGCGCGTGATCAAAAAATCGCACAGGTGATCAAATACCACCAAAAGAAAGCTCTGTTTGTGGGAAAAAAAGGAAGCCAAATTTGTTTAGGTACAGCGTCGCACGACCGCGCAATTGTCCGTTAAAGTCACGCAGTGCCGAATCGCAAAATACCCCCTGGTCGGAATGGGGGTAAAATTTTCCGGGGCTTAAGTGGTTAATCATGCAGCGATCTACATTAATTGTATTGTGTGGGGGTGCAGTGCACAATCTTTATGCCCTGACCTGAGCCCAGTGAGGAGGAGAAAGGAGAAAAAAATACTTTTATCAGTCTGTTAGGTGGGCGGCGTGTGGTGCTGCACATTTAATGCAAGCTCAGTGCATATGTGTCTGCTTAATCTGCATTTAAAAAAAAAAAATTCCTTCATATTTAACTTTGAAATACAGTCTTTAGACAGACACTGCTTTTCTAACCTGCTCTTCAAAAAGCACCAATGTAAGGGGAAAATAATTATTTTTCAGTATTTAGGGAAAAAAATATATTTTTCAGTTTTTTATTCAAATGTTTTTTTTTTTTTTTTTTTTAATTTAATAGTGGAATAGAACAACAACAGTATCCAACCTGTTGCGGTGTGTAGCGGTCATTTACTGCAAGCTGAGTGCATATGTGTCTGCTTAATCTGTATTTAAAAAAGAAAAAAACTTTTTTCCTTCATATTTTACTATAAACGTTTAGACAGACACTGCATTTCAAATCTGCTATTCAACAAGCACCAATTAAGAGGACAATTATTTTTCAGCTTTTCATTCATATGTTATAGTGAGATACACCCATTGCATACTGTTGTATTGCGCTTTGCATTACAAATCCATTTAGGGGGAAAAAAAGTTAATTGCGGCCCTGTCTGCATATGTTACAGTGAGATACACCCATTGCATACTGTTATATTGCGCATTGCAATAAAAAAAACATTTAGGGGAAAAAAAAGTTAATTGCGGCCTAGGCTGCATATCTTACAGTTAGATACACCCATTGCATACTATTGTATTCCGCTTATCAATAAAAACACATTTCGGGGAAGATCCAAAATTCAATAAATATGAGGAGAAGGTCAAATAAGGACATGGCCCTGGTCATGGTGCTGCTGGTGGAGCTCCTGTTGCAGGGAGAGGACCTGGTCGATCTGTGCCAGCTACACGCACAGGTGAAACACCTTTCTCAGCTGCGAGTAGGAGACAGAACCTGCAGCAGTATTTGGCAGGGCCTAATGTGCCTCTACAAATGTTAAGGCCAGAACAAGTACAGTCGATAGTAGATTGGGTTGCTGACAGTGCCTCCACTTCCTTCTCATTGTCTCCCACCCAGTCTTCTGCTGAAAGGTCAGAGTTGGCACCTGCAGCCGATGTCCATCAATCTTTCACCTCACCCCCTTGCAAATCAGCCAAGCAGTCTGAGCCCCAAGTCATGCAGATGTTTCTTCTTCTTTTTGATGAGTCTGTTAGCATGGTTTCCCAGGGCCATCCACCTAGCCCTGCCTCAGAAGTGGAAGAGATTGAGTGCACCAATGCCCAACCACTTATGTCTCCAGATGAGTACATGGGAGGACCATCGCAGCACGTCTCGGATGATGACGAAACATAGGTGCCAACTGCTGCGGAATTCCGAATTGTGGAGACCGACAAGGAGGGCAGGGGTGAAGACTGGGTGAAAGACGATGTGGAGGACGATGAGGTCCTCGATCCCACATGGAATGAACATCATGCAGATGACCTGAGTAGTTTGGAGGAAGAGGCGGTGGTCGTACAGAACCACCAGCACAGCAGAAGAGGGAGCAAGGTGCAAAAGAGGAGCGGCCTTGCCCTAGACACTATGCATGCTACTGCCCAACACAGCAAGGGACCGAGCACACAAAAGCCAGCTCACAGGAGTTCTTTAGCATGGCAGTTCTTCAGACAATGTGATGATGACAGGACACGAGTGGTTTGCACGCTGTGCAATCGGAGCCTTAAGCGAGGCATAAACGTTCTCAACCTGAGCACAACCTGCATGACCAGGCATCAACCAACAACCATCTCCACAATGTCCCGTGGAAGCGTTCATCTTTCTATCTCCCAAACACTGGAGCGGAAGAGGAAGTACCCCCCTACCCACCCGCAATCCCTGGCCCTGAATGCCAGCATTTCAAAATTCCTGGCCTTTGAAATGCTGTCATTCCGGCTGGTGGAGACGCAGAATTTTAAAAGCCTTATGGCGGTGGCTGTCCCACAGTACGTCGTGCCCAGCCGCCACTACTTTTCCAGGCAAGCCATCCCTTCCCTGCACAACCAAGTGGGGGACAAAATCAGGTGTGCACTGCGCAACGCCGTCTGTGACAAGCTCACAGTGCTTACTGGTCCACGGATACGTGGACCAGTAAGCACGGTCAGGGACGTTATATCTCCCTAACAGCACACTGGGTAAATGCAGTGGCGGCTGGGCCTGAGGTGGATAGCAGTTTGGCGCATGTCCTTCCACCACCAAGGATTGCAGGGCGCTTCAGTTTACCTCCTGTTCCTAACTCCTCCTAATCCACTTCCTCATCCTCTACTGCCTCCTCTTCTGGTCAGCGTAATACCTTCACCACCAACTTCAGCACAGCCAGGGGTAAACGACAGCAGGCAGTTTTAAAATTTGCCTGTTTGGGTGAAAAACCACACACTGCGCAGGTGTTGTGGAGGGGCATTGAACTGCAGACCGATGAGTGGTTGCTGCCAGTGAGCCTCAAGCCCGGCCTGGTGGTGTGCGATAACGGGCGGAATCTCGTAGCAGCTCTGGGCCTAGGCAGTTTGACACACATCCCTTGCCTGGCGCATGTGCTGAATTTGGTGGTGCAGAGGTTCCTTAGAAATTACCCCGATATGTCAGAGCTGCTGCAGAAAGTCTGTGCGCACTTTCGTCATTCTCACCCTGTTGCTGCTCGCCTGTCAGCGCTGCAGCGTAACTTCGGCTTTCCCGCTCACCTCCTCATATGTGACGTGCCCACAAAGTGGAACTCCACCTTGCACATGCTGGCTAGACTGTGCGAGCAGCAGCAGGCCATAGTGGAGTTTCATCTGCAGCACACACACACATGAGTCAGTCTGCGGAACAGCACAATTTCACCACCAATAACTGGGCCACCATGCGAGACCTGTGTGCATGTTGCGCTGTTTCGAGTACTCCACCAACATGGCCAGTGACGATGACGCCGTTCTCAGCTAAACTATCCCACTTCTATGCCTTCTTGAAAAAACACTTTGGACGATGATGGAAGAGGATGTGGCACAGGATGAGGAGGAGGAGGATGAAGAGGTAACATTTCCAAGGCTTTCAGGGCAGTCATTCGCAAGTGGCTCCGAGGGTGGGTCCCTGCACCCACAAACGCCAGGGACACAATTGTCCAGCAGGGGCACAGTTCTGGAGGATGACGAGGATGAGGAGGAGGAGATGGAGGAGGATATGAAACCATGTTCACAGCAGGGTGGCACCCAGGCCAGCTCATGGCCATCGCTGGTGCATGGCTGGGGGGATACGGAGGACACAGAGGATACACCTTCCACAGAGGACAGCTTTTCGTTGCCTCTGGGCAGCCTGGCACACATGAGCGATTACATGCTGCAGTGTCTCCGCAACGGCCGCCGAGTTTCCCACATAGTAACTTGTGCTGATTACTGGGTGGCCACCCTGCTTGATCCCCATTACAAGGACAACGTACCATCCTTAATTCCCTCACTGGAGCGTGATCAGAAAATGCGCGAGTACAAGCCCACGCTGGTAGACGCGCTGCTGGTGGCATTGCCACCTGACAGCAGGGGCACAGTGGAAGCACAAGGCCAAGGCAGGGAAAGAGGAGGAAAAAGTCGTCAACGCTGCCAGGGCACCGCCAGAACCTCAGAAGGCAGGGTTAGCATGGCCAAAATGTGGAAAAGTTTTGTCAGCTCGCCACAACAAGCAGCAGCACCAGCAGCTGATATGGAACATCTTAGCAGGAGGCAGCATTTCACTAACATGGTGGAGCAGTATGTGTGCACACGCCTTGATGTACTAAATGATGGATCTGCCCCCTTCAACTTCTGGGTCTCCAAGTTGGGCACATGGCCTGAGCTTGCCCTTTACACCTTGAAGGTGCTGGCCTGCCCTGCAGCCAGTGTATTATCTGAACTGGTATTTAGCATGGCTGGGGGCGTTATCACAGACAAGCACAGCCGCCTGTTCAGAGCCAATGTGGACCCGCTCACGTTCATTAAAATGAACCAGGCATGGATCCCACAGGACTTGTCCGTACCTTGTGCAGAATAGACATGTATACCGGCCTTACCCAGCCATTGTTGGATTTGATCTTTCTTACTCTTTTGGGGTGTACCCGAATTTAAATTTTTTTTATTAAAAACCAAAACCAGTGTTGGCTACATTGTCCTCCTCCTCCCCGGCCGCCGCCGCTTCCACCTACACCGCCATATCGTCCGCCACCCCAACCTCCTACTCCATATGGGCCTCGTCCTCCTCCTACATCATTCAAGATTATTATTTTTTATTTTTATGTTTTTTTTATGTTAAGTTATTTCCCTATCCATATTTTTTTGCAGAGCACTTGCCATGATCTTAAGATGAGTTTGCTGCCATTTGCAGCCCTCTAGCCCTTGCCATGTTTGTTTTAGTGCTCAAAAGTTCGGGTCTCCATTGACTTCAATGGGGTTCGGGATCGGGGCAAAGTTCAGGTTAAGTCCGGTTCACGAACTCTGACTTTTTTTTAAGTTTGGTCGAACCCGCCGAACCCGGACATCCAGGTGTTCGCTCACTCTAGTAGTATTCAATTTAAACCTACCTAAATGTCCTTCGTTCTGTAACAAATCCATCCCAGAACGTTTCAGGGCTGATTGCACTGCTTTCCCGAGCCTCATTTATAGGGCTTTCACCTCCAGCGTCCATTAGGATGCCTTTGGAGGTGCGGACACCATTAATCGTTACTGCACATGCACAAGATGGCACCCAACCGTGACGTCATGTCAGCGTTTTGAGTCATCTTGGAACCTCCTGCCACCGACAGCGGCTGTTAATGCCACCGGGCAGTGGCTACAGTAGGCAGAAGGATATCCAGCAGCTATGTAAAGGAGCCCATGCTCACCAATCCAGCGGTCCAGCACTTTGACCCCTGAGACCGGAAAGCACAGGGTCTCCAGCATCTGTATGGTCACCCATCCCATACAGCAATACATAATACATTGAGCAGAGCCATCTAATGGATAAATCCCAAATTACAAAAACAAAATGAATTAAGCAGATCCAACAACAATTGAATTGGCACATAATTCTTGTCTAATTACAAAAATTTATACATTCAATATACAAACAAAGTACATTGACATTGGTGATTCATTTTCCCTCATGTTATAGACACGTAGAAATTACCTTATTAATTTGAGTAAACAAATTACAATTATTGAATTGTTCAATTATTAGTCAAATAGCGAACCTACATTACTTCAAAAAAGGTTTGAAGCTCATTAGAGACACATGGTCTCTTATTCTATGGAAAATTTGTCTTTTAGTTTTGCCTATATAGAACACCTGACAGTCACACACCATAAGATACACAACCCCAACCGTTTGACAATTTGCTGAAAAATTAGGGCTATACATTTGTCCATTTGGCAATTTGACCTCCTTCATAACCAGATGACAAAAATTGCATCTGCCACACGGCCTTGTACCCTTGTTTCTTGCATTAGAGATAGTGGTTCTAGTTTGGTAGTGACTTTTAACTAGGTGGTCTTTCAAATATGACAACCGCCTAAATGTAATGTGTGGTCAGGTAGTGACATATTTTGAAACAAAAATGGAAAAAATTCCCCTGATTGTGGGACTTTATATTCACTCATACAATTTAATTGCACATAACACTGTAAATTTTATAAAATATTAACATTTTATTGAGAAAAATATACAAAAAGACATATAAAAATGGCAAGCTAAGTGTAATACATCACATCAGCAGATAAATAGTGACCTCATGACCCCAGGGTCTTGACCCAACGCGTTTCGGAGTGACAATGATTACTCCTTCCTCAGGGGTGACCTTGGGCAATGGTCTGTAGACAATTCATTGAACAAAAAGTCATATTAGTGATAACATAATACAATAAAAAAGCTCATAGATTTAAACAATTCGTAGAACAAATTGGTCATCAAGACACAACTTACATATTCTGCTATTGATGATTTAGAACTATAAGCCTGCCGGCAAAAGATTAAAAACAGGTAGTCAGACTGCTCAAACCAATCACCGAGAATGTTGTTGTAGAAATATCAGGAAGAGTTCGTTAAATTGTACATAATCTCGAAAAGTCAAAACTTGATATTGTGTACTAATCAACCTTCTGCAGGCTGAAAGGGGACAGCTGAAACCCACAATTAGGTGATCCTGCTGAATAGAAATCAAAAGAAGAAGTCATATATTCCTTGTCTATTGAGAGTCCACTTTTAAAGTGTATATGTAAATCCCCAAACAATTAAGTAGGAAATGGGGAAAATCAAAAAGACTCCTTTCTAAGAGAGGAGGTTTGGATATATCCATATCTATGGTAACTTATTTTAATGGGATCTTGCTCCTATATTAACCCATGACATGAAACCCAGCTTTATATAGCAAATAAGTATCGCACTATAGTGGCATCTAAGAGGACAGGGGAACTATTACAAACTTCAAATGATCAAATCTGTAGTAGTAGCAACTAGCCTAGACATTATAGTCAGACTCCCCAGATATATTCCAGGTCTCATTCTATTATAAAAATATATGGTATCAGTTGCATAAAAAATATTACCTTGTGGGTGCTTAGGAACGCCAAGATAGTGTGGTTAGACAGCCTCCTACATTCACGGCAAGAAAGCAATGCAGCTTACTGCCATAAAGTTAAAGTCTTAAGTGTGTTGGATAATTGGTAAAAGTCAGCTGTGTATACTTATCTGATCCCCGATTGCATAACGGCTGGTCACCGAAGGGTTTCCTGGTGCGAAGGGGCCAGCCGCTTCCCCATGCCTCGCATGCAGATGCATGACGCTGTGGGAGTGCGACCGGCTCCTGCGCTCCACCGGCACGGACTGATTCCGTCAGCGTGGAACGCATACGGAGTTCAAATGAGTGTGCGCAATGGATCTCAATAGAGATATAGATGGATATGGCAACTGCTCAATCAGCGGATCGCCACAAGGTGGCGTCCGCTTTCCGTGCCGGGCTGTCCCCTATGCACACTTTTATGGGAAGACACCTCTCATTAAACAGTATGTTGCACGAGAGGTGCCTAAAATAACCCATATTAAATAGATGAAAAATGGCAAGAACTGAAACCCAAAAAAGGGTATAAAGATAATATGAAGAAAGCTGAAAAAATAAAGCGGATCTTAAATAAGACCCCTCTATCTTCAAAATAGATATTGGTAATTAGCACAACATAGGAACATGGTGAGTTGGTGAGAGCATGTGGATGACCTGAATAGGGAACAGTGTGAAAATGAGAGAAGATTTAATAACAATACTTATATATTTTCTACCAATAATTAAATATATGACATCATAAGTGGATGCATTTTAATAATAATCATAAAGAGATAACAATATACATGTCATAAATCCCCAAATATTGTACAATGTGGATAACCTAAAAAGAAAAGGAAATAAGAAAAAACTATTAGAAAGGGGGAAAGAAAATTACAAAGAAAATGAAGAGACATGATGTCAAATATTGTACAATGTACATAACCTAAAAAGAAAAGGGAAAAGGAAATAAGAAAAATATTGGAAAGGGGAAAAGAAAATTACAAAGAAAATGAAGAGACATGATGGGTCTCTACATAGAAAATAATCAACTATTTTTCCATGCCTCCAGATGTGAATCCTTCCAAAAAGGGCTTAAAGGATACCATTTCATTTAACCCAGGAGGTTCGGTGGCCTTTAGGGAGTAGATCCATCGCAGCTCCATCTGCAAGAGAACCTTATTCCAGTCTCCGCCTCTGGAGCTGGGATGGATCCTATCCAAAATCAAAAATTTGATTTTTGGAAATCTTCCAAGGTGAACAAGACCGGTATGGCGCCCGAGAGGGAGGTCGGGGTCACAAGTTTTCATGCTTGTAATGTGTCTATTTGCGCGTTTAAAAAATTCCAATTTTGTCTTACCAACATAAAAACAGCCACACTCACAGAGGAGTAGGTATATCACTCCGTGAGTGCGGCAGTTGGCAAAATGCCTAGGTTTGAATGTCTGTCCATTAGGTAAAGTGGGATTCTTAGAAGTAAGCATGAAGCCACAATAATTGCAGTTCCCGCACATGTAAGTTCCCTTGTATTTACATGGATCTTTGCCTTTTTGTGTCTTGAATTTGCTTTGTACCAATTTGTCTTTAAGTGCTGGTACTTTTTTGAATGTAAAATGGGGACATTTAGGAGCATATTTGCCTAGAGTAGGATCCAATTTTGAAACAATGTCATTAGCCACCAGTAAATGACAATATTTCTGCATTATATGTTGCACCTGATTATGATGGTTTGAATACTTCGTAATCAGTCTGACTTTATTCTCTGAGTCTCCTTTACATCTTTTAGAATGTATCAACTTCGTCCTATCCTGGCTGCCTGCTCTATGGTAAGCCCTTTTCAGACAGGATCTGCTATATCCTCTTGCCAATAATCTGGTTTGTAGGGCCTTGGCTTCCATGACAAAATCGGACTGATTGCTACAGTTTCATTTTAATCTTAGGTATTGGCTATATTGTACCAAAGATGATGGATGGGAACTTGCCGCGTGAAGAATGGTGTTGCCAGCAGATGGCTTTCTAAACATAGTGGAACCTAACCTATACTGCGATCTTCATTTGCAAAGATCTGGACAACTAGAAATTCAATGGTTTGTTGACTACATGATATAGTGAATTTCAAATGAAAATGATTTGTCCCTATAGCCTTTATAAAGCCCACATGATAAATACATCATCTATAAATCTCTGCCATATCAACACCTTGTTTGTATATTCCAATAAATCATCATCAGAAAAAAGTTCCCGCTCCCACCCCCCCAGAAACAGGTTCACATAAAAGGGGGCACACTCGGTCCCCATAGCAACTCCCTGCATGTGGAGGTAGTGGGAGCGGCCATACATAAACACATTGATTGACAAAACAAACTCCAGCAATTCCAGCACAAAGCCATTATATTGGTCTGCAGCTAGACCTTGTTAAGATAGGAAACCCTCCACAACTCGAACCCCCAAATGGTGGGGGATGGAGTTGTAGAGGGCCTCCACATCCAAAGCAACCAGCCAAGCCGCCTCAGGAATAGAAATTCCATCTAGGGATCATAGCAGGTCCACAGAATCCTGAACATAGGAACTAAGCGTTTTCACATGAGGATGAAGGTAATCATCAATTAATTGACTATCAGGTTCTGTTAAACAGCCATTGCCTGAAACAATTGGTCGACCTGGTGGATGAGTCTTATTTTTTTTTTAACAACATTTTATTGAATTTTAACAAGTGTATACAGATGCAGAAGAAATATGGAACAGTATGGTAGCAAGGTAAAAGGCATGACAAAGAAATCATCCAGGTCAATACAGTTAGGTTGGCGTCAAACTTCTAAATATAAGTATATGTGATGTGTACATCAAAGTTTCATAGAGTTGAGATAGGGGGGGTAGGTGGAGAGAGACACAGAAAGGGGGGGGATGTAGGGGGGTGGAGGGAGTGAAGGGAGGGGAGGGAGGATGCTTGGTAAGAGAAGCTGATGTAACCTATGGCGGTGATGTATAAATTTACAGAGTACCCGGTAGGTTGAGCAGGAATGGGGGGGGGGGGAGAAGGGTTTAGATCAGAGGGATATGCAAATCAAGTTACTTAAATCTAGAGAAAAAATGGTAAATGGTTGAAACAGGATAGCAGAGAGAGCAGTAGGTATTTCTCAGGCAGTATCCAGATGGCCGGACGAGGTGGCAATATTCCTATGGTGTGAAAGGGAGGAATCAGGAACGTTGAAGAAGGTATTCCATTTCCTAAGAAACAAGTCAGGTCGAGAGTACCTGTTTTGTTGAAGGTCCATCCAATCCCTGCATAGTAAGAGCTGTAGTTCGCTGGTGACTTCCAACAGGGTGGGAGGAGACGTTGCTGTCCATTGTTTTAAAATGGCTCTCCTAGCGATCATGAGACAGTTCAATAGCCAAGGCTTGAGGAGTAGGAGTTGTTTCCTTTGGGGTTTGAGTAGGGAGGAAGATATGTGTGTAGTTCTCCAAACAGAAAAGCATAAATATCTTTAGAGAGTAGGAGACCAGTAGAGTGTGCTATGAATCTGAGAAGCTTGTCCCAGAACACTGAGATCGTCGAGCATGACCAAAATGTATGTAGCAGGGACGGTTGGTGGTGGGCACATAGTGAGCAATGGGTTTGAGCGGGGTTGGTTGACCATTTTAAGCATGGAAGGTATGCCCCATGGATTATTTTGAACTACTGTTCTCTCCAAAATTCATTTTGGACGTATGAGCAGGTGTCATTGTATCCTTTCAGAGCTCGGGTATGTGACGTTGGGGGAGGAAAGTGCTGTATTCCATCGTTTTGCAACTTGCGCAGCAGTGGACTCGTAGAGCGCCTGGCCTAGAAAGGAGTATATGTGAGAGATCTTGTGCAAGTCTCTCGTGACCCATATGTTCATTATTGAAAGGTTGAACCCGCACAGATTTCTGTACATTTAGAGATTGAATAAAGCTGATACATTGTTGGATGTATAAGTGATGAGATTGGGGTATCCCATATGTGGCTTGTAGTGTAGAGACCTCTGCAGGTCGACCCGTGAGAGGGTCATACAATTGGTAAAAGGTTGTCAAACCACGTTGTGCCCATGTGGTAGCTATGTGGCCCTGCTGCCCCTGGGGGAACAAAGGGTGATGGTGAATAGGCAAGTATCTTGAGATCCGCTGGGGGACCCCCAATTTTTTTTTCTCGTTTCCTTCCATGAGGAAACCGCATCTCTAATTAAGGTAGTATTTCTGAGGTCAGGGGGGAGTTCTCTGCTCCCGCAGTGCAGCAAGGCCACCAAGTCAAAAGGATGGGCCATTTGAGACTTAAGTTCAAAGTTAGTGTATCTGGACTTTTGTGTTATCCAATCCAACCCACCCCGGAGAAGACAGGATAAATTATACATCCGTATGTCAGGGAGATCCACCCTTCCTGCTCGCTTGGGGAGGTATAATTTATGCAGAGCTATGCGGGGGCGGCGTCCCTGCCATATGAATGTTGTCAGAGCCTTATTATGACGATGAATGTCTTTATGTTTCAGTAGGAGGGGGATTGTTTGTAGAGGGTAAAGACGTTTGGGGAAGCTCGACATTTTGAATAGGTGGCATCGGCCTTTAAAGGAGACGGGGAGTGTCTGCCAGTTCTGTAATTGGGCAATTATTTTGTCCAGGGTGGGAGTGAAATTCAATCTGTATAGAGAAGAAGGGTGTCTGCCTACCTTGATGCCAAGGTATGTTATATGGGATTGCACTATCTTTAGGTCAGAACAGGAGGCCCATTGTGGGTGATGCATGGAGTGAAGCGGGAGAATCTCACTTTTAGAGAAGTTTATGGGGAGCCCCGGACAATCACGGAAGTGGGCAAAAATAGTTTGTATAATAGGTAAATCATGAGCGGGGTCAGACGTAAAGATTAGGACCTCACCTGCAAATAGCGCAGTTGAGTATTTCCAGTGCGTCTATAGGGATCCCGTGAAGGTGTGGGTGTGTAGAAAGTCTCCTCGACAGGGGTTCCAGAGCTAAATTAAATAGGAGGGAGGAGAGGGGACAGCCCTGTCTAGTGCCTTTGTAAAGTTGGAAGACATCCGAGGTGTGTCCAGCTACAACTAAACTGGCTGTAGTGGCCTGATACATTGCCCTGACTAAGTGGAGGAAAGCACCTGAAAAACCCAATTTAGTGAGAACCATATCCAGCCAGCGGAAATTGACGTTGTCAAAAGCTTTCTCAGCATCAAGGGTGACAATGGCAGTGTCTGCGGCTGGATTGACCTTCGCATATTCATGTGCTGTGACTACCTTCCCTATATTTGAGGTTGCGGATCTTCCCTGGGTGAAGCCAGCCTGAGCTGGATGGAGGAAGGAAGGGAGTATGGTTGCTAGGTGGTTGGCTATTATTTTAGATACAATTTTTGCATCCAAATTCAGTAAGGATATTGGGGCGATAGGAACCAGGATTTGTGGGGTCCTTCCCTTGTTTATAAATCAATTTAATGAAGGCTTGGTATCCAGTAGGTAAATAGTGCCCACCCTGATATGAGGTTTTAGTGTGTGCGCTATTGTATCCATTGACAGTGTGTAAAATTCTGCAGTATAGCCATCAGGGCCTGGGGCTTTGCCTAAAGCTAAGGACTTGATGGTGTCAGTGAGTTCCAGAAGTGTTATCGGGGGGGCGTTAAGGTTTGCTAGTTGTTCGTCAGAGATCGTAGGGATGAAAAGTGAACGTAATAACGAGTCAGCTTCTAGTTCGTCTTTGGATTCCTGACCATAGAGGGTTTCATAAAAGTGCTGAAAGACATGTACTATGTCTTGCGGGGCATCCACTAGTGTACCCTGGGGAGTCATCAAGACTGCCATGTGAGTGGGGGTATAGGGTGGCTTACACAAAGAGTCAAGTCATTTACCTGGTTTATTACCGTATTTATGAAATGTCCAGTCTTGAACTGTGGCATGTATGTTCTCCTGTGCCGCAGCCCATGAATCAAAGTCAGACTTCGCTCGTTTCCAATGTTCCCTGGCAGCAGGGGTGTTTGAGAGATTCAAGAGCCGTTGTGCCTCCCAGAGGGAGGTACTGGCTTCCACGTATGCTTTAGCATGGGCTGAAGCATAAGAGAGAATACGACCCCTAAGAACATCTTTTCCTGTTTCCCATAGGAGTGTGGGGGAACAGTCAGGGGATGAGTTGGTTTGTAGAAAATCTGTCCATGTATTATTTATAGTCATTTTAAGTGTTGAGTCTTTTGCTAGGTATGAAGGAAATCTTCAAGAAGATTTCTGATTCGGAGGTATGAAGTGTAAAAGATCAATGGAAACCGGTGCATGGTCTGATACCGCTATATCATTTATAAGAGGATGGGACATATGATGAAGTAAAGTTGCATTGGAAAATATATAGTCTTTTCTCGTCAGGGTGTTATGCGGGTGGGAAAATAAGGTATATTCTTGGGCGGATGGGTGAGCGAGTCGCCATGCATCCGTAAGATGTAGGCCCTCAGCGAACATTAGGAGTGGAGAGGGTGTCAGAGGAGAGCAAGGCGAAGCGCACTTGCTGCCCCCTGATTTGTCTTTCTCTACATTCAAGGTGGTGTTAAAATCCCCTGCAACTAGGAGCGGGAGATGGGCAAATTGAGCCAGCTGAGAGGTGAGCACTTGAAAGAAGGACTTTGTAGGGGCATTTGGAGCGTAGATGCCTGCCAGGGCCCATTCCTTTGACATAATGGATAATTGCAGTATGAGAATGTGCCCAGAGTTGTCTGAATGAAAGTGACTGAGGGTACAAGCCAATTTTTTATGTACAAGGATTGCTACTCCTGCCTTGCCCTTAACTGCTGGAGAACCGTATATCTGGTCTACCCAAAGCTTGCACATGCAAGCAAGATCTGTTTCTGGTAAGTGTTCGCTAATGGGGAGATCTGAGACCCTTTACAGTCCAACTAATAATTTTAAGTGTCATGGTGGAAACCATTGGGGATAAATATGCTCTAGTAATAACAGCCGGTAGGGATGGAAGGTATTATTGTAGATAGAATGGCAGCCCAACCTGTGGTGAAGTGTGTGCCAATATGTACATGTGATTTCAGGAGAGTGCATCCTTCTGGGGGTGGGAGGGAAGAGAAGAGACTCAACCTGGGTCTAGGAAAAAGTAAAGAAGGGTACATACCAAGTGAAGTCTGGACTTCTCTTTTTTTCCCCATGCAATCAATACACTCGATGGGGAACAGCGTTACCGGTAGTCTACTGCTGGCGCCCATAAGCGAGACAGTGTTTAATTACCAACCACTGAAAGGTAGGTCTGACACTGTCGATTCCGAAAAGATTAAACAAAGCGGTTTACTTATGTGCAAGGATGTGACCCAGGGGTATGGGGAGAACAGAGAACCCTGTGTGAATGGTAGCTCATCACAACAGCATATAAAACAATTAACATTATAATACAAATACCTGAGTAATAGTGATGGAGCGACTAGTAGGGCACAGAGACACTGCGCTGGTAACAGTCAGGTGTAAAAGTAGATGGTTAAGAACGGTGGGGAGGAGCATGCGAGGGTAGACAAAATGTGTCATACCTGGAAAATGAGAGGAAAACAAGCAAAACATTGCTGTAGTGACCATCATGGTCTAGGCCTGTCATTTAGGCCTGACAGCCTCAGTTTTTTGGCAGGGCCCTTCCTGGGGCTGCGCTGCTCCCTAGGGCCCGGGGAGCTTTGACGGGGGGCCCCTGAGGGATCCATGGTGATATGTAGATAGGATTGCAGGTAATGGCTGGCTTCATCAGGGTGGGTGAAGGATTTCTGTTCACCGGATGAGTCAGAGAAACGAAGGGTGGCTGGATAGACCAGTGTAAACTTGATGGCTTTATGATGAAGAGCCTGGTAGATAGGTTGAAAGGCTTTCCTTCTTTTGGAGACGTCTTGGGAGTAATCCACGAACATCAATAACTTGTGAATAGATTGTTGGAGAGGCATGGACTTTGAAGGCACTGAGTAATTAAAATAACAATTTTATTAGTACACAACTAAAACATATCAAAAATATGAACATTTCACCTCAAAAAAGGCGTAAATACTGTATATGCAACCACTGTATCAAATTGGCAAAGTACAGACATACAAACAAATATTGGTAAATGCGGTAATTAATGAATACGCCACATCAAGGGGATCTCGTAAAGGGTGACAGGTGTGTGGTCTGCCGTCCAACGAGATCAATCGATGTGATGATGGATATACAGAGAATTCATAGAGCCAAATTTCTTGACATGTTTTGCTTGGATAGCTTCTTCTGGAGCTAGTAGTAGAGTGCTCTGTATGAAAACGTAGGCATAGTATCATGCACAAAGCCAAGGTATGATAATAACGAGGAGGGTGGAGTACAACGGCCAGGAGCAAATTAGAGGTAATTAGACAAAGATACCAATACTATCCATATAGGAGTAGGTGTCTGAAGTGTGTTTGAAAAAACCCAAATTCGGTCCAGCCAGTATACGGATTTGTGTACAGGGTAATAGAACAAAACTGTCTGTCAAAAGATCAGCAGGGGTCGCTGTGTCAGCTCCTCAACGAGTCTCCACCCTCCCCGGATGGGGATATACCGCCAAGTACTTGTGGCCATCAAATTGCAAGGATTTAGAATTCCTGAAGGACTTCAGAATGTTCACTCTGTCCATATAGTTAAGGTATTTAACGATAATCGGACGAGGGGTGCGGCGTTCATTTGAAGGGGCCCCCAGGCGGTGGGCTCTTTCCACAGTGCAGGGAACAGTGATACCCAGGGCGGCAGGGATTCTCCTCATGCCGACATCATGAAGGGAGTCCGCATTGTATGTTTCCTTTAGCCCTATGATCCGCAGATTGTTCCGTATGGAATGATTTTCCAGGTCATCCAGCTTCCCAAGGATGTACCGCTGTGTCTGCCTGGCTTGCTGATCACTAGTAAAAGAGGACTGGACTTCATCTTCTAGGTCTGATACACGGTGTTCAAGCTCAGTGAGCCTGCCAGAGTGCTCCCCCAGCTCCTTCCGGAGCTGTGTATTGCCCAGGGTTATGGCTTTGTCCACTGCTTCAGTGATAGTAGGAGATAGGAGGGTAGCCACTGCCTGTGCTAGGCTGTTGACCTGAGCCTCAGGGATTACGGAGGGCAGAGTGCCTTGTGAGGGAGGAATTTGAGGCCTGGTCCGCGGGCTCTCCTTGGGGGGTCTGAGGTGGTAAATGGCCATGTAGGATGTATCTGTCCATGAGTACCCAATCCCCGAAGCAGTATGCAGGTGTCTGGAGGGTCGGATGGCGAGGATGGGCTGTGGATTGGCTTTGTAAGCGGATGATGCTGGAGCCGCAGTTCCGAGCATCTTCTCACATGAGGCGCCGGAACCGGAAGTTGAGTCTTATTTTTATCTTAGGGAGTGCATACATAGTTGGCGTTTTAGGCGTTTTAACTGTCAGGAATTCTAATGTTTTCTGATCAATCAAACCATTGTGAAAAGCCCTAGCAATCAGCTTTTTGTACTTGATAATCATTCAATCAATATGATCACTAGAGGTATTTTTATACCATTGTTTATTATCAAGAATCTCCATAACCATTCTCTTATATTGAGTTTTATCCATTACCACTAAATTACTGCCTTGATCAGATTGTTTGATCACGATCTCATCATTATTTTTTATAGAGAACAAGGCTGCTTTTAAGGCTGGAGTTAGGTTTGATACAGAACCTGATTTCCATTTTGTTTTTTCAATTTCTTTTTTAACTTGCTGAGTAAATGCCCAAATATGTGGATTGGCATCAAAGATTTTCTTCCTTCAATCTCATAAATTTGTTTAACCTTTTGCAAAACTCTTACATCTATGACCATATCATATAACTCTTTTCCTATTTTAATGTGAGGAAGAGGTAAATTATATCTTTGATATGTTAAATTATATTGTTCTGTAATATAAATTATTAATTAATAAATACAATCTCTTCCATCCCAAGAAATTTAAATAACTAAATTATTGATACAATATAAGCCTTTATACATTATCTTTCACACCAAACAATTATACGTTTGATAAGTAATCCACTCATCTGTAGACACATGAAAACATAACTTTTCATTATTCAATTGCCATGTTAATTTTTTATTTTTTATTTTTTGTTCCAAAAAGCTTTATTGAACAAAGAAAACATTAGAAAAGGGTACAACAGTTAGATCATTCCGATCAACATTCTCGGTGATCCAATAATAATAATTTTTATATATTCTATCTATGTATTCTTTCTATGACCAACATTCTATATTATTAAGTTCAAGAGTAACTCTGTTTGGACATATTAAATCAGATCATTCTCTTCCACACAAGCCTGTATATATACTTTAACAATACCTTTTTCTGTCTCGATATAATTAGCATAGCAAAGTGAACTAGCATCATTACTAGCTGATGCTGTGATATCAATCTTCCAAAGATCTACTAAACTAACAAAGATTGTGCAGGAGAAAGTTTCAAATTTCAATGTCAACATGGATTCACTAATTTTTCCTACTATCTCGTCACTACCAACAAGATTAATACTCATATTCTCCTATATCAGACAATTAATGGGTAAGAAATGTAACCCCATGTGTAAATGTCAAATATGAAAAAAACATAAAATTAAAAAATAAAAAATTCATATATGAGAATCGCAGTCCAACTCCCCCTTTCATAATGATTGAACGATCAGAATGTCTCTTATGATTCAAGTCCATATGAAGAAATCAAAATCCATCCAAAAAAGACAGTCCTTGATAACGCAATCGAGAGGGAATAAGAATGAGATAAAAAAATAAGAAGTAGTGAGGAATAGAAGTATGATTGTGGTTGTCTCATGGTCATAGTAGTCTTCAAAAGTCTAGAAAATATAAAATAATATTCTTTACACTTCATAACCAAAGACATATCTAGGAGAGAAAATAAAAACAAGCATCACATTCTTGATTATATATTTTTCTTACATTGATCAATATGGATTATTCTAGGTTTAGAGTCTTTTTTACCTTTTTTTACCAATTCTCTAAACAAGAAGAACTGTAGTGCCAATTGCCTTAAAAATAAGAAAAGGACCTTCCCAATTGGCATCCCGGGTACCTGCAGATCTATAATTCTCAACCATAACCTGAGCTCCTGGAATACATTTCTGGACATACTCATCAGAAGTAGAAATCTTATCCAATGCATCATTTCTATTCAAATCTCGCAAAGATCTAGCAATATTTTGAGCAGAAATCTTCTGAAGTTCCTGTACCTGTTGCAATGTTTGCAACCACACTTCTTTCTGTACAACAGGTTGTAAATGACTAGGTATGCTAATCTCAAAATTAGAAGAACAGACATTCTTTGTCCTGTCATCAACTCAAAAGGTGACAAACCTGTAATAGAAGATACTGAAGCTCTTAAGGTCAAAAGTATAGCAGGTAAATGAGTCACCCAATCTTTACCTTTTTCTTGAATCATCTTAACCAATTTGGACTCAATAGTACAATTCATACGTTCTACAATTCCTGAGGACTGAGTATGATAAGGAACATGAAAACGTTGTTGAATGCCTAAAATTGCACACATGGCCTTCATTACCTGTCCTACAAAACGGGAGCCGTTGTCTGATCCCAACCCATTGGGATATTACATAAGTCCATAAGTTGTTAAAGCAGTATTATTTGTTTATAATTGGATGCCTGGATAGATTAGTACAGAGGTTCAGAGTACCTACATCCCTAGAAAATGTATCTCATGGTGGGTGAAACTGAAGACCAACCTCCCAGTAGGTTTTTAGGGGGAAAAAAAAATATATGGGGGGGGGGAAAGGGGGAATTTTTGGGACTTTACTGGTACAGTAGTCAAGAATATATAAAATATAAAATTCTTTATTACATATGAACATTAAAATCAATCCAAACACATAAAGGACAAAAAATACAATAAACTATAAATGACAGAAGGCTGTGTTAGAGCCAATGTACAATAGGTGAGCATATGGCTAATGGCGATCCAAACAGGAAGGATTTCCAAAAATTCGAGGTATATCTAACTCAACCTCAACATGTTTCGTGGTGAACCACTTCATCAGGAGGATTTACTGTATGTAGATAATGCTCATTCTAATAATGACAAGAACATTTGGTCAGTGATTCTATCTCAAAATTCTTATACAGTCTGTAGTCAGTATACAAATAAACAACATTATATATATATACATATCAGTATGGGAGGATGCTTTTACCTTATCGGCTAGGCTCACAGGGGTCACAGATCAGGGCGTGCAACCATCAAATCCTCTCGCCGGCGAACATGGGCGACACTGGATTTAAAGATTTAGAATCGGTTCACGTAACAATTTGAAAAATAGAAAATAGAAATAATGGAAGTGTGGAGGGGATAACGGTGATGCAAACCACACCCAGCTGAGTGAAATAGAGCAGAAGGAACACCCCCCATGAGATACAGTATTATTTGTTGCTGGAATTACCTCAATGCATTTAGGAAAAAAAAAATCAACTACAACAAGAGCATATTTGTATCCCCTTTAGCAGGTGGAAAAGGACCAATATAATTATTATACAGGATTTATATAGGGCCAACAGTTTGCGCAAATCAATTTGTATAAATTGCTAAGGTCCATCAGTGAAAGGTACTCTTTTTTAATTTTGGTTTTCATTTTCCTTTTGGATTGTTCTGTAAACAAATAAGACAAGACTCAGAAGTTTGATGACAAAGGGCTCTAAGATGAGGATTCCAGAACCTTACTTTAATTAGCTCATACAAAGAGTCAGGTCCTGGATGTGCAAATAGGGAATGATTGAATTCTAAAAGAACTTTAGCCATCATTGTTGGAATATAGGGAACCAGTTGACCTTCAATATTTTTACAATAAACTTTATCTCCGCTATCAGTCTGCACTTATTCTAACTAAGATAAAAAATGTAGTGTCCCCCTCTGTATCCTGTGATCAGATTAAATCTTGCAGCCTTGTCAGATTCTTGTTCTTTGACTACTAAACTCACAGTTTCTTCTTCCATGTCAGGATATCTATCTATGCCTGTCAAAGAAGCTTCTTTTGCAGCTTTGTCAACATAGACATTTCCTATGACATGTTCATCAGTAGACAACTTTTGATGTGCTTTATCTTTGCAAAAAGACCACTGATTTAGTTTGGGCTTTCCTATATGTTCTATTTCTGAAAGAACCTGAGCATGTTGAAGCGGTTTATTTTGAGAATCAACCATGTCTCTCATGGGCCATATAGAAAGATACAGTGTGAGTGAATGAAACCACATATGCGCTGTCACTAAAAATATTCAGTGCTCCGTCTTCTGACTATACAATGCACAAGGCAACCTCAAGCTCAGCTCTTTGTGCAGACATATATCCAGGAAGCTTATATTGTCTCCACTGTGCCAATATCTGGATCCATCTATATAAGCACAGGAAACTATTCCTGACAAATGTCTACTAAAAGAGTGAAGGGGTGACCTTTTCATGTACAATTACACAACTGTGGCTCTGTCTCTCACTTTGCGTCATTTGAGCCAGGAAATTATTATCTCCCACTTCAACTGACAAGCCTTTCTCTTCAACATCTGATTGCCACTGAGCAAATCTTTGTGAATTAACACTCCTTGTTTTCCCTTGTAATAACACTTTTCAGTGTAACCTGAGGTGTTAGCAAAACAAGTGGTGCAAAACCCACAATGTGTCTGACCTGTAGCATTTTACAATGCACACCTAACATTTTTACTGATGAAATTGTCTCATCATCGACATGCACTTGAATGTAATATGGTTCAGAGATCTATATTAATCAAAAATACTGAATTTATAAGGGCTTTCTTTAGATCTTCAAATGATTGCATACAAAGCCTTTCTTATTATTAACAATATTGCCCTATATCCTCAGTAAGCCTCCATAATTAATTCAGATTCACCCAGACAAATGCTTTGTCTGCAAAAATCTCAATGAATTCTCGAGAAAAGTTGAGAAGGCCTAAAAATCTTCTTAAAACAATTACAATAATAGGTAATAATAGCTTTTAATTTTTTTTTTTTCTTTTCATCCATGGACTTTCTTCCAGGGATCTGGAGGGATCGACAGAAAAGCCTGTCATTCTCTGAGCCACAGAAGAAATGAAACCTGTCACGTGATATATAGCTAGTCTGTGTAACTAAATCTTTGCTTCTCTGTATGCTTTAAATGTCACATTATTTTCAGAGAGTGCAGAAGATAATCTTTTACAGTCGGTAGCTGTTACACTTTGCATCCCCATACACTGTTGGTAACAATCTCATTTATCGTTTTTAACAGATTTTGATTGTACATCTGCAAAAAAACTTGTACACTGCTTTTTTTTCCAAATATTCTTTATTGAAATTTTAGCTTATACACCGCTTTTTAGTATGACTTTCCTGATTATAGCAAAAACAAAGAAATTGTTTGGAGACTGATTTTCTTGTGAAACTCACAGACTCGGGCCCGCCCATGAACTGCGATTGGCCTATTCCCCGAGAAAAACCCCTCCCACAATCATAGTTTTTACTCTCATCAGAAATGCTTATTGCAAAAACCTTTAACAGTTGACTTTTAGAAACTTCAGGTTGCACAAAACATTTACATTTCAACATTTGCTGGGTAGCCTCAAGTAAATTAGGAGAATCGACTACCTCTAATTTATTAAGGTTTGGAATATTTTCTAAAAATGACCCAATCAATAACTTATTGTTTCCTGCAACCTCATCTGTAGGATTGTTGTTAAACACTAAAGACCAAGTTCTTTCCCATTTATCTAATTTGCATCCAGTTCTTTTCACAAGCTCAATTAATGGATTCTCTTTAAAGCTTTGTTCTGCCCCTTGTATGTGTTTGGAATGACCACCTGTAATAACACAAATTTTCTTTTCACTTTCAGGGCTTAAATATTCATAAAAAGACATCAACAGTTTACATGCAGCATTAGACCGCATTCACACTGAAGCGGCACGACTTCGGGGGCGACCTGTGAAGTCGCGTGCACCGCGACTTCGGCGCGACTTGCACGGACTTCATATAATGAATGTCTATGCAAGTCGCCTCCAGGTCTCCCCCAAGTAGTACAGGACCCTTGTTCTAAGTTGGAGCGACTTGTGTCGCTGCTATTAGAACGGGTCCTGTACTACTCAATGGACCCGACGGTGCACGACTTGCCAGGCTGACCAAGTTGCCTGGCAAGTCGTATTAGTGTGAACCGAGCCTTAAACTTAGTTGATTCTTTGCTAAACATTTTGTTGTCAACACTCTGGCACTGATCAATAAACCTCTGCATGTCTGTATTCTATATAGGGAATGTATCAGGTCCTGATAATAGAGGATTGTGTTTATACTTTTGATCTTGAGATCTTAACCATTCCATTTTATCTGCATATATGAACAAACGCAATCCCCCTTGTTAAAGAATGACTTTGCGCGCTTAATGAAAAACAAGAGATGAGTAATGTCTTTTCATTTTCTTTTGCTTTTTCTTTCTTCTGTCCTTGGACTTCCGTCTTCAATATTCAGAATCCGACTTTTAAACTTGTCTCATTCAAAGGGAACATCTGCCGGTTTCCTGGTGGGATTTTTAAAATAATAGCGTGAAGTCTCAGTCCCAATTAAAGCCTTTTCCTTGGGCCTCCAACCGGATATCCTGTGAGAACGTCTCACATGTCCTGGCTACCAGCTTCCTCCTGGTAGGAACTATAACCTTGGCAGAAATCATCACATACATAACGTTATGACTTTAACCTTGAAAGCCTTTCCTGGACTTTGAAATTCTTGAAGAAGGCTGTCCAGGTGACAATGTCAATCAACCCTGGACAAGCTGGGTCTTGTTTTATTTTTAATTGATTTTTTTTTCTTCTGCTTGCTGAAGTGAAAGCTGCCAACTGCAAGATGCTGGTGAGAAAAACAGACAAAAAAAAAACTCACCCCCCTGGAGCAGGATCGGTAACTGGAGGCAAAGACAGACTTTTTTCCAGGGCCGCAGTCTCCACCAAAATGTTAGAAATAGACTTCTCAGCTGTCACAATTCTTCAGAAAAGTTGTTTATTCTTTTTAAGCAAGCAGGGCATATGGTACAATTGAACATAGAATAGTCTCAAAAGGAGAGAAGTACAGATGTTACGTGTCAGAGGTCTCTCTTCTCTAGTTATCCTTTCAATTTGGCATTCGTTATGCTGTTTGTAAATTCAATGTCAGCAAAAACTATATACCCAAGAAGGTAGTTCTTCTAAATATAAAGGTAACATTCCAACTCTTACATATATGCTTGACACATAACCCCTCCCAACATCCTAACATAGAAACTCAGATCTCAGAATAGAAATGCATACATAGCAAGATGGCTTCTCTGTCCTTGACAAAGACAAAATGAAGTAACCTTCCTAAGAACATCATTACAATATATATTTCAGAGACTTTTATTATTTAAACTCTAAATCTCTAACAAGGACCAAGTTGATACATTCTAAGAGATCTAAAGGAGTCTCAGAGAATAAAATCAGACTGATTCCGAAGTATTCAAACCATCATAATCAGGTGCAACATATAATGCAGAAATACTGGCATTTACTGGTGGCTGATGACATTGTTTCAAAATATGTCACTACCTGGCCACAGATTACATTTAGGCGGTCATCATCTTTGAAAGACCACCTAATTAAAATTCACTACCAAACTAGAACCACTATCTCTAATGTTAGAAACAAGAGTACAAGGTGGTGTGGCAGATGCAAATTTTTGTCATCTGGTTATGATTACTAAGGAGGTAAAATTGCCAAATGGACAAATGTATGACCCTAATTTTTCAGCAAATTGTCAAACGGTTGGGGTTGTATATCTTATGGTGTGTGACTGTCAGGTGTTCTATATACGGAGAATTAAAAGACCATTTTTTCATAGAATAAGAGACCATGTGTCTCTAATAAATAAAAAAAGTTGGAAATCCTGATTAGTAGACATATCGGACTTTATCACAATTTTGACTCTTCAAAAATGCAATTCTTTGCTCTTGATGATGTCCCTATACATGAGAGGGGAGGAGATATTGATCAATTACTATTGCAACGTGAATCCAGATGGATTTATACCTTATCAGCCACAAAGTTTCCTGGGCTCAATGAGTCCAAGAGCTTCAAATCTTTTTTGAAGAAATGTAGGTTCGCTATTTCACTAATAATTGAACAATACAGAAATTGTAATTTGTTTAATCAAATTAATAAGGTTATTTCTACATGTCTATAACATGAGGGAAAATGAATCACCATTGTCAATGTACTTTGTTTGTATAGTGAATATATAAATTATTGTAATTAGACAAGAATTATGTGGCAATTCAATTGTTGTTGGATCCAGTAATTAATTTTGTTGTTGTAATTTGTGATTTATCCATTAGATGGCTCTGCTCAATGTACTATGTATTGCTGTATGGGATGGGTGACCATACGGATGCTGCGGACCCTGTGCTTTCCGGTCTCAGGGGTCGAGGTGCTGGATCGCTGGATTGGTGAGCATGGGGTCCTTTACATAGCTGCTGGATATCCTTTTGCCTTCTGTAACCGCTGCCTGATGGCATTTACTGCCGCTGTCAACGGCAGGAGGATTCAAGATGGCACCAAGTGACTTACATCGCTGACGTTATGTCACAGTTGGGCGCCATCTTGTGCAGTAGCGATTAATATTGTGCGCAGCACCGATGGCACCACAGAGGGAGTCCTGATGGACGCTGGAGGTGAGGGGCCTATAAATGAGGCTCGGGAAAGCAGTGCAATCAGCCCTGCAACATTCTGGGATGGATTTGTGACCAAACGAAGGACATTTAGGTAGGTTTAAATTGAACACTACTATTGTCTGTGGTCACTATTTGATCATGTGTGTTCAGTTTTCAGAACATAGTTCAATACTACAGGGCCCTTCTTCCTTTTTGTTTTCTTTATTTTAGGAGGGTGATATGGTGGCAGATGGTGACTCACGGAGAGGCGAGTTATTAATTGACCTCCTCTTCATGGTCTGTGTCTGTATTTCATCATCCATTATATTCTAAGGTTTATGATCAACAGACGAAATAGGGTAATTATTTTTGATTTTCCCTATCCTAACATTTGGATCCTTCAAGCACTAATAATTAGTATGTGTTAATGAGTTTTGTGATAATAAGATATGTCCTATTGATAATTTCTTATATCAATCCTAGGTGATAAAATTCTGATCCATATTCACCCCTTATGGTTTACTGATATCCATGGTCCATAGTATTTATTTCAAATCCTAAATGTCCTTTAACCCCTTCCGTACCGCGTCATGTAAAATGACGTCGGCACAAATCCTTTCTCGATCCGGGCGGACGTCATATGACGGCGCCCGGATCTCCCTGCTACTGCGCGCCCCCGGGGGCGCGCAGCGCGGCGATCGGGGGTGAGGCTCGTCCCTCGGACTGAGCCCAACCCCGATCAAGGTAAACAGCCAATGAAATTGGCTGTTTACCACGTGATCGGCTGTGTCAATCACAGCCGATCACATGAGCGGCTCCAGCGCGAGCCGCTCGTTCCTTCCTTAATGCGCGCCCCCGGGGGCGCGCAGCGCGGCGATCGGGGACGAGGCTCGTCCCTCGGACAGAGCCCATCCCCGATCTAGGTAAAGAGCCAATGAAATTGGCTCTTTACCACGTGACCGGCTGTGTCCAATCACAGCCGGTCACAAATGTCATCAGAGAACACGGTAACTAGCTGTCACCGTGTTCTCCTCCTCACACACTGATCCTGTGTGAGGAGGAGATTGTGGTAACAGCTAGTTACCAATCATAGTGCACCCCAAACACACTGATTGCCCCCCCCAATAAAGAGCACCTGTCACTAGCCCATCAAAGTACCCGAGTACCTGTCACCAGCCCATCAGGTACTCTGATGACAGGTACTCGGGTACTCTGATGGGCTGATGACAGGTACTCTGATGGGCTGGTGACAGGTACTCAGGTACTCTGATGATGGGTACTCGGGTACTCTGATGACAAGTACTCGGGTACTCTGATGACAGGTACTCTGATGACAGGTACTCGGGTACTCTGATGGGCTGGTGACAGGTACTCTGATGGGCTGGTGACAGGTACTCGGGTACTCTGATGATGGGTACTCGGGTACTCTGATGACAGGTACTCGGGTACTCTGATGACGGGTACTCGGGTACGCTGATGATGTGTACTCGGGTACTCTGATGACGGGTACTCGGGTACTCTGATGACAGGTACTCGGGTACTCTGATGACAGGTACTCGGGTACTCTGATGACAGGTACTCTGGTACTTTGAGTACCCGTCACCGGAGTACCCGAGTACCCGTCATCGGAGTACCCGAGTACCTGTCACCTACCCATCAGAGTACCCAAGTACCTGTCACCTACCCAACAGAGTACCCGAGTACCTTCCACCTGCTCATCAGAGTACCTGACACCTGAAGTACCCGAGTACTTGCCACCTGCTCATCATTACCCATCACTACTCATCAGTACTCATCAGTACCCATCAGTACCCATCAGTACCTATCACCTATTAGTATCAGTACTGATCATCCGTACCCATCAGTACAGTATCACCTATCAGTATCAGTACTACTCATCAGTACCTATCACCTGCCTGTCACCTGCCCATAAGAGTACCCGAGTACCTGTCACCTGCCTATCGGAGTACTCGATTACCTGCCACTTGCTCATCAGTACCAGAGTACCTGTCACCTGCCCAGCAAAGTACCCGAGTACCTGTCACCCTTCATACAGCCACCATGTCTAAGTCCAAAAAGGTTAACATACGTCGTCCGTTTAAACCTAAATACCGGTGTTATGGCAGCAGATAGCTGCCATAACCCTGGTATTTTTTTAAACGGTGGACGGTTGGCTTTCCGATAAGGGTGGTCCCAGCGGCGGATTCGCCGCGGGATCACCCTTCCGGGGTGGCGGAAGAGGTGCCCCCCCCTCCCGCTGCATTCTGGTCCTTTTCCCCGCTTAACGGACCCGCCGGCAGCGGGGAAAACGATCCGGTCCCAGATCCTCACAGACAGGATGTCGAGTGAGGGCAAGCTTGCCCTCACTCGACTCTATGGTCTTGGAGGACCGGAGCTACGGCAAACGTCGTTGCCTAGCAACCAGTTTAAAGGTCCCTTTTTTTTTTTCATTTTATTTAATTTTTTTTTTATTTTTTTTTTTATTTTTTCTATCTTTTAGTGTACTTGTGAGATCTGAGGACTTTTTGACCCCAGATCTCACAAAAAAGAGGTCCTGTTGTGCCTTTTTCTATTACAAGTAATGTTTACATTTCTTGTAATAGAAATAAAAATGATCAATTTTTTTTTTTTAAAAACAGTGTAAAAATAAAAAATAATAAATAAAATAAATAGTAAAAAAAAAAAAAAAAATTAAAGCGCCGTGTCCCCACGAGCTCGCGCGCAGAAGCGAAACCCCGCCCACATATGTAAACAGTGTTCAAACTACACATGTGAGGTATCGTCGCGATCGTTAGAGCAAGAGCAATAATTTGAGCCATAGACCTCCTCTGTAACTCTAAGATAGCAACCTGTAGAAATTTTTAAAATGTCGCCTATGGGGATTTTTAAGTATCAAACTTTGTCACCATTCTGTGAGCGTGCGCAATTTTGAAGCATGACATGTTGGGTATCTATTTACTCGGCGTAACATTATCTTTCACATTCTGGAAAACAATTGGGCTAACTTTACTGGTTTCTTATTTTTTAATTAAAAAAAGTGATTTTTTTCCCAAAAAATTGCGTTTGGAAGACCGCTGCGCAAATACGGTGTGATAAAAAATATTGCAATAATCTCCATTTTATTCTCTAGGGTCTCTGCTAAAAAAAAAATATATAATGTTTTGGGGTTCTAAGTAGTTTTCTAGAAAAAACAACTGATTTTAGCTTGTAAACACCAAATGTCAAAAATAGGCCTAGGCAAGTGGCTAGGATGCATGATGATGCTCCTTGGATGTTTAGGCCCCTCTATATGGCTAGGCTGTGAAAAAGTCTCACACATGTGGTATTGCCATACTCAGGAGGAGTGGCAGAATGTATTTTGGGGTGTCATGTTTGCTATGTACATGCTATGTGTTAGGAATATCCTATAAATTGACAACTTTGTGTAAAAAAAAAAAGTTTTAATTTTTTTCCCACATTTTCCAAAAACTTGTGGAAAAAAATGACATGTTCAAAGGACCCATAATGCCTCATAGAATATACGTTGGAGTGTTTGCTTTCCAAAATGGGGTCATTTTGTGGACTTTTTCATTGTATTGGTGCTCTAGGGCCTTGAAAAGTGTGATAGGTAGTAAGAAAGTTTTATGTGTATTTATGCTCCTAAAACGTCTTATGGTGCTACTTGGACGTGGAGTCTCTTTTTGTGGCCAGGCTGTGTAAAAGTCTCACACATGTGGTATCACCATACTCAGAAGGAGTAGCAGAATGAATTTTGGGGTGTCATTTTTGCTGTGTACATGCTATGTGTTAGAAATAGCTTATAAATTGACAACGTTTTGGGAAAAAAAAAGAAAAAAAAATGTTTTCTTCATTTTCCCAAGAATTGTGGGAAAAAATTATAACTTCAAAAAACTCACCATGCCTCTTACTAAATACCTTGGACTGTCTACTTTACAAAAAGGGGTCATTTGGGGGGTATTTGTACTGTCCTGACATTTCAGGGCCTCAAGAAAGGAGATAGGCCATCAGTACATCTGGTGTGATCAATTTTCAGTAATTGGTACCATAGCTTCTAGACTCAATAACTTTCACACAGACTAAATAATACACACTAATTTGGTTTAATTTTACCAGAGATATGTAGCAGTATAAATTTTGGCCCAAATGTATGAAGAAAAATTAATTTTTTGCAAAATTTTATAATAGAAACTAAAAAAAAGTGTTTTTTTTTGCAAAATTTTTGCTCTTTTTTTGCTTATATCACGAAAAAAAAAAACCCCAGTTGTGATCAAATACCACCAAAAGAAAGCTCTATTTGTGTGAAAAAATGATAAAAATTTTGTTTGGTTACAGTGTAGCATGACTGAGCAATTGTCATTCAAAGTGTGAGAGTGCTGAAACCTGAAAATTGGTCTGGGCAGGAAGGGGGTCTAACTGCTCTGTATGGAAGTGGTTAAAGGGTTTTCATTGATAAAGAAAGTTCTGGAATCCCAGAGATAGAATACTGCAAAAGGGTTTATTGAGTTTTCCATAATGGATCCAACAAATGTAAGCACCGATTCTTGTTTAAAATGCAATTGGAAAATACGGTAATTTTTGTATATTAGTTTGTTTTTCTTTTGAAATTTAGGATTGTTTCAGTATGTTATGCTAATTTTTGTATTTATATCTTTCATTAGCCTATGTGAGCACTGTCCAAACCAATTGTCCTGAAGAAGCTATACATATAAAGCGAAACATGTCGAGAAATCGTTTGTGGTATTGTCTTAGTAAGATTGTAAATTGTTTTTAAATTCTATTTTTTGAGATTTTAAAATCATTTTCATAATAAAATATTGTTCATTTTACTAAATGTGTTTTTTGATTAATCTTGCCCTTACTGAGAGATGTGACTTATTTTAAACACAGCCACATTGCTGCTCCATGTACAGAGCCCTGTGTTGTTAGTAAACACAGGGCTCTGTACTGTGATTTGCTAAACCCATCAGCAGGTCCCAACAATTAATTATGGGCTGGGACCTGCTGACCAACTTGTGCTGTGCCGAATCACAGCACAGACAGGGTGCCCTCCACCCGGAAATGTAAAATCATATACAAACCCGATTCCAAAAAAGTTGGGACACTGTACAAATTGTGAATAAAAACAGAATGCAATGATGTGGAAGTTTTAAATTTTAATATTTTATTCAGAATACAACATAGATGACATATCAAATGTTTAAACTGAGAAAATTTATAATTTTAAGGGAAAAATAAGTTGATTTTAAATTTCATGGCATCAACACATCTCAAAAAAGTTGGGACAAGGCCATGTTTACCACTGTTTGGCACCCCCTCTTCTTTTTATAACAGTCTGCAAACATCTGGGGACTGAGGAGACAAGTTTCTCAAGTTTAGGAATAGGAATGTTGTCCCATTCTTGTCTAATACAGGCTTCTAGTGGCTCAACTGTCTTAGGTCTTCTTTGTCACATCTTCCTCTTTATGATGTGCCAAATGTTTTCTATGGGTGAAAGATCTGGACTGCAGGCTGGTCATTTCAGTACCCGGGTCCTTGTTCTACGCAGCCATGATGTTGTAATTGATGCAGTATGTGGTTTGGCATTGTCATGTTGGAAAATGCAAGGTCTTCCCTGAAAGAGACGACGTCTGGATGGGAGCATATGTTGTTCTAGAACTTGGATATACCTTTCAGCATTGATGGTGCCTTTCCAGATGTGTAAGCTGCCCATGCCACACGCACTCATGCAACCCCATACCATCAGAGATGCAGGCTTCTGAACTGAGCGCTGATAACAACTTGGGTTGTCCTTGTCCTCTTTAGTCGGATGACATGGCATCCCAGTTTTCCAAAAAGAATTTCAAATTTTGATTTGTCTGACCACAGAACCGTTTTCCACTTTGCCACAGTCCATTATAAATGAGCCTTGACCCAGAGAAAACACCTGCTCTTCTGGATCATGTTTAGATATAGCTTTTTTTTGGCCTATAGAGTTTTAGCTGGCAACGGCGAATGGCACGGTGGGTTGTGTTCACCAACAATGTTTTCTGGAAGTATTCCTGAGCCCATGTTGGGATTTCCATTACAGTAGCATTCCTGTATGTGATGCAGTGCCGTCTAAGAGCCTGAAGAACATGGGCATCCAGTATGTTTTTCCGGCCTTGACCCTTAAACACAGAGAATGTTCCAGATTCTCTGAATCTTTGGATGATATTATGCACTGTACATGATGATAGCTTCAAACTCTTTGCAATTTTTCTCTGAGAAACTCCTTTCGGATATTGCTCTGCTATTTTTTGCCACAGCATTGGGGGAATTGGTGATCCTCTGTTCATCTTGACTTCTGAGAGACATTGCCACTCTGAGAGACTCTTTTTATACCCAATTATGTTGCCAATTGACCTAATAAGTTGCAAATTGGTCCTCCAGATGTTCCTTATATGTACATTTAACTTTTCCGGCCTCTTATTGCTACCAGTCCCAACTTTTTTGGAATGTGTAGCTCTCATGGAATCCAAAATGAGCCAATATTTGGCATGACATTTCAAAAAGTCTTACTTTCAACATTTGATATGTTATCTATATTATATTGTGAATAACATATAAGTTTATGAGACTTGTAAATTAATCCATTCCTTTTTTTACTCACAATTTGTACAGTGTCCCAACTTTTTTGGAATTGGGTTTGTACATATACGTGATTTAGCGCAGAGCGGCCATCCCGGCACTGTACATCTATATAGGGCAGTTCACTAGTGGTAAAACTATGTAAACTATTAATGTGTTAAGACTTGTGCAAAGGTAATGAATGATTCCATAATGTTTGTAAAATGTGTGTAATGGCATCTTTGTTGCCTTTCACTTGTGAATGTAACATTCTCTAACATTTGAGAAAAATAGCCATAAGATTATTTGACCATGAAAGTTACCATTCACCAATAGAGAAAATGGCCTAACATTACAGGCTAAAAACATTGGACCAGAAGGGGAAATATTATGAGGAAGACCTCCACACTGTGTACAGTCTATGAAGTATCCTGTGCGAAAGGACAAACAAATGGGTGTTCCGTAAACTTTACCTAAAACCCTGAAATTAGTCTAGAATAACACACAAGAATTGAACATCCCAGAAAAGCGTTCTCAACTTTTAATAATGATGAACAAAATAAGAGCCGATATTGTATTTATTCAAGAAACTGTATGGAACTGAGGGTTGGGAAACATGGACTTTAGAAGCACAATTATTGAAAAAGTACATTTTTTTTTCAAAACGATTAAAGTAAACAAAATTACATGTATACATAATGGGAAATATATCTTAACTATGTACTTGCGTACATACTATACAGCTCGTCATCTATAGGACTATCGATTACATCACATCAGTGAGAGTATTCTTAATCGTTCAATTGCGTACATACTATAACCACCACAGCTCGTCATCTATAGGGCTATCGATTACATCACATTAGTGATGAGCCGAACACCCCACAGTTCAGTTTGCACCAGGACACTGCGAACAGAGGAAAAGTTTGTTCAAATAAACAAACCCCATTGAAGTCTATGGGACTCGAACCTCGGAAACCAAACAGCCTCTTTTTAAAGGCTTACTGTAAATGCAAGTTATTGCCCCAAAATGTGTTATGTGCCTGTAAAGTAGTGCATCTCTACGATGTATGTAACCTGCTGCAGCAATACTGACATTTCTAAAGGAAAAAATGTCATATACAAATATACATAAAAATTTCAAATCGCATGTACTTGTCATACGGGTGCAGGAAAATCGGGCCTTGGTTGTTGGTGGTGTCTAAACACCATAACCCCTCACAGTTACTCTTGTTGGCCGTAGGAACGGGCCCTGCTGCTAAAAAATCCATACAAATTTGAAATCGCATGTTCTTGTCATACATGTGCCAAAAATTGGGCCTTTGCTGTTGGTGGTGCCTGAACACCGTAACCAAGTCCTCGCAGTTACTCTTACTAGGTGCAGGAATGGGACCTGCTGGTAAGAATTACCTACAAATTTGCAATTGCATGTGCTATACATGTGCCAAAAATTGGGCCTTTGCTGTAGGTGGTGCCTGAACACCATGACCAAGCACTCGCAGTTACTCTTGCTGGATGCAGGAACGGGACCTGCTGGTAAGAATTCCATACAAATTTGAAATTGCATGTGCTATACAGGTGCCAAAAGTTGTGCCGTTGCTGTAGGTGGTGCCTGAACACTGTGACCAAGCACTCACAGTTACTCTTGCTGGGTGCAGGAATGGGACCTGCTAGTAAGAATTCCATACAAATTTGAAATTGTATGTACTTGTCATACAGGTGCAAAAATATTGGGCCTTTGGTCTGGTTGGTGCCTGAACACCATAACCATTTGGTTGAATTGCCTTATCACCTGTTAATATGGGACTCAGCACCTCCCAATTAGAGGTACCCTGGTCATGCTTGGGAATCCTCTTTGAATAGCCGCCTCAGATGTCTGCAGCATACCTTTGTGGTGTTTATCAGCTTGACCCTTCTATATGTGCAATTTCACATGCCAGTGGTGAGAATGAATTTGAAGCTATATTTAAGGATATGTGACTGTATCTGTATATATTGAAATGTTGATATATTACAATTGTTCTTCTCTTTCTTTATATATAAAGTCTGTCTGGGTCCAAAGGGGTATCTGCGGAAGCAGTTTTGAACCTCTTTTGTTGTTCAGCGAAATGCGTCAGCCCTTCCCACCTTGGCTGTACCCACTTGCAGGCCACTGTTCATTTCTGGGCCAGAAATTTCTATTTTTGATTGTATATTTTTATGTACTCTCTGACTATATTATATTTTAATGCAATATCAATAAAATAGATTTTTTATATATGTTTTGTCTTGGCTACTAACAATTGCTATTGCACCACTCACACCCTTTAAAGTTTGTTATTTTTACTAGGTGTGGTTAGGACCAACTAGTCTGGATGACTGTGGACCAGCCCACACCTGTATTTTATTTGTAATCCTTATCCTGGGATGTGGGTGTGTTCTGGTGCAATTTTTCTTACACCCAAGTTAATTCATTTATTTTGGATATGAACACCATAACCCCTCACAGTTAGCAGGGCACAGGGACAGGTCCTGCTGCTAAAAATGGCACACACCATTTAAATTGTATGCACCCTTCATACAAGTGCAGAAAATTTAGGCCTTAGGGGTTGGAAGTGACCTAAACCAAAAACATTGTTGGAAGCTAGCAGAATCAAGGTAGGGGAATAGGATAGGCAGCATATGCAGTCTTCAAGGGATGGCAGACCCCTAGCAAATTCAGTCAGTTAAATCAGCATCAGGAGCTTGATAGCTCTTGTTGATCCAGGACTGGTTCATTTTGATAAAAGTAAGCTGGTCAACAGAGTCTGTGGACAGACGCACTCTTTTGTCCATCACAAAACCTCCAGCCGGACTGAACGTCAGTTCAGAAAGCACACTAGAAGCAGGACAGGCCAGTAGCTCCATTGCATATTGAGCAAGTTCTTGGCAGTGTTCCATGCTCAAGATCCAGTAAGCCAGTGGATGCTCAGCTGGAAAGGTCTCCAGTCTGCTATTGTGCCTCACCATGCACCATATGATGGAGACACTGCCAATGGTTGCTTAAACCTAACAGCCCTGGGTGCTGCTGAGGACAAAAGAACTGTTTAAAGGCATCGGTCAGCTGGCTGCCTTCTCTGCCGCTCCTCCTTTGGCTGAATGATGCCTCAAACACTTACAGAGAATGTTGACCTCCCAGTGTCTGAAAAGGCGGTACACACATTTTTTTCAAGGCCTCCTCAAGATGTTTCATCCTCTGCTCCCTCTGCAAAGGCAGGATGAGCTCTGGAACTTTACCTTTGTAACGTGGATCAAGAAGGGTTGCCAACCAGAAATTATCCCTCTCCTTGATAGCACGAATCTTCAAGTCCCTTCTCAGTCTTTGCAGAATCAGGGAGCCAATGCAAAGAAAGTTGGAGGAGGCATGAGCTTCTGAGTCCTCTGGGTCACTAAGGATGAAATTGTCAGCAGGAGCAACCTCTCCCCAAACATGTACAATTCCTGGGGTTTCCTGGGAAATCAAGACCATCTCTTGAAGACTGCTGTTCTCTACATCCATGCTACTGAAATCCTTATCCTCCTCCTCCACTTTGTCCTGTGTGTTTTATGTCCCTGCAGGAATGACATCTGCATAAAGGGGGCCTTGTGAGGAAAGGAAGTACTCCTCTTCCTGCCGCTGTTCTGCCTCAAGTGCCCTGTCCATGATTCCACACAGCATGTGCTCCAGCAGGTAGACTGGCGGGATAGCGTCACTGATGCATGCATCGTCCTGGCTCACCATCCTTGTGGCCTCCTCAAATGGTGACAGGACGATGCATGCATCCATAATCAAGAGCCACTGGCGTGGCGAAAAAAAGCCAAGCTCCCCTGACCCTGTCCTTGTGCCATACTCACATAAGTACTCATTGATGGCCCTCTGCTGCATGTGCAGCCGCTGCGGCATTGCCAATGTTAAGTTCCACCTAGTGGGCATGTCACAAATGAGGCGGTTGGTGGGCAGGTTAAATTCCCGTTGAATGTCAGATAAGCGAGCACTGGCATTGAACGAATGGCAGGAATGGCCACAGACTTTTCTGGCCTGCCTCAGAACATCTTTGAAGCACGGGTATCTGCTTAAGAAACGCTGCACCACCAGATTCAGAACATGTGCCAAGCATGGAACATGTGCAAGTGTCCCTGTCGGAGGGCGGAGAGAAGGTTGGTGCCATTCCTGGCTCAAGCTGTCTTGGCGTCAACAATCTCTGAGCCTGCCCCTGCAGAGCTGTCAGAATCTCTGCACCGGTGTGACTCCTAAACCCTAGACAGACCAACTGAAGCACAGCATGGCATCTTTTAGCCTGACTGCTTGTGTAGCCCCCTGGAACGCTTAGGGAGCACTGCTGCTTCAGAGGACAAATAGTACTGCACAACCAAGAGCAAAGGGCCACAGACACAGAGAGGACAGACAACAGATGACAGAGGAAGGAGAGAGAAAGAGGAGGAAAGAAAAAGAGTGGATGGAGAGGAACAGGAGGAAAAGGGGAGGGGGGAGGAGCTGAGGGGTGGTGAGGGGAGGAGAGAAAAGGGGAAGATCCCATGGTGCAACAAAGACCTACAAAATCACAAATCAGCACAGTTTAGGATTGCACATTCAAAAGCTCAGCATATTTCTCGGAGTAGGTGAAGGCAAGCCAGGAGGCCCAAATCTTATTTGCCTTGGAGGCACGACCCCTGTAATCGTAGGTCATGTCCTCCAGGCGGTACGTATGATCCACAGAATGAAGCCAGAGTGCGATGGGTGGGGGAACCTGCTGCTTCCAATATAGTGGAATAAGGGCCTTGGCCGCATTGAGGAGGTGGGGTGTGATTGACCGCCTGTACCTATGGGGCGGGTCCTTAGAACCATGAAAGAGAACAGTCCATGGGTCAGCAGCTACAGGGAAGCCCTGTATGGTTTCTATTAGCGATAACACCGACGACCAATAAGGGCGAATGATCGGACATGACCACCATATGTGGGCATGGGTGGCTGACTGGCCACACCCCCTCCAGAACAGAGGGGAAGAGGAAGGAAACATACGATGCAACCTCACCGGGTAGAAGTTCCACCTCATAAGAAGCGTTTAGTTCATCTCCGCTGTTTTGGCAGAAATTGCAGAGGAGTGACAAAGAGTAAGTAGAAGGTGGATGCAGGAAGGATTCCCTGAGAGGAGGAGACATGATGTAGTAGGGTATTCATAGAGTGAGGCAGCCAATGTTGAAAAGATAGATCATGCAGGCCCGTAATGAAATAATTGTGGCCTAGGAGAGGCATCAGGGGCGAGTTGTAAGGTAGTTTGAAATGCCTGTGCAACATGTCCCAAGTGTGGAAAACAGACGTAGACAATGGAGATGTTCCAGGGGAGTAAGATCTAAACGTGTGGAATCCAGAGTTGGCGGTACAAGGAAGTCCCAGCAAGATCGTATTCTAACTGCACCCAAAACTTTGAACCGGAGTGGTATTTCCAATCCAGAACCCAGTATTGTTACAAAGAAAAGGAGGTTGGGACTTTACATGAGAGACATAAAAATAATACTTTTTTACTCATATACATCTGTACTACAATATATACTTAATTTTTACATATATACTCATTATATTCTTACAGATATATGTATACAGTGTCATACTTATGGCTCTTGTCATCTCTACTACTTAGCCCACATGTGCCATGTGTGCGACATGTTCCACCTGGCTTACCTGCCTATGTGCCCTCAGCTCCCGTGGGAGGCATTTGGGGCAATTTCCAGTCTCCATGCCATTCTACATGCCGCTATGTACGTCCCCTTTCTCCTCCCATTTCCACATTTTTTATATTTTTCATCTCTTGCATTATCCATATATGCCTATATTTTCCATTTTTATAGATTACTAACATACATACATCTACTCCTGATGAAGTGGCGATTTGGGTCCATGAAACGCGCCAGTACAATGATGTTTGTAAAATATTGAATTACTCAATTACCTGGAACTTTAAGTTCTGCCATATCCTGCATATGTTTATTACTCTATATAATTGTAAATTAGCTTTGTTGGACATTATTTATTGTATTTGGGGAGTGTTCACCTTTATTTTATCATTTGATGTTATCATTTTTGATCTGTCATGCATGTCTTATTTACATGTATTAATAAATGCTGCTGACATTTTTCCTGCCGACCCATTTATGTCTCTCATGTAAAGTCCCAACCTCCTTTTTTTTGTAACAAATATTAGGGATGGAGACGCACGGCAAATCCCACTGTGCGCCTCATGTAAAGTCCCACCATTCCCCCCTTTTTTCCAATCCAAAACCCAGGTTAAAATAGATGCACGTAAGTATTTCTCAAAATCTGGCACTGCCAGACCCCCATGGGACTTGGCACGCATCAAAATATTGCCAGCTATACGGGGGTGTGATCGGCGCCAGACGTAAGACATCACTAGGGAGGACAGGAGTGTCACAAAATTTTTGGGAACATTAAAGGGCAACATTTGAAACAAAAAGAGCACCCTGGGCAGCACGTTCATCTTGACCACGTTCACCCTCCCAAGCCAAGAGTTTGCCAAGTGGTTCCACTTACCCAGGTCGGCTCTAACCCTATTAAGAAGAGGAACATAATTCTCCACAGAGGTAGCACAAATGTTCACAGTGAGGTGTACACCAAAATATTTAAGTGAGCAAGGTTGCCACGCAAATGGGAAGGATGGTTGGAGTCTATCAACAACAGGGTGGGGGACAGAAACGTTCAAAATCTTGGATTTGAACCAACATCATAGCTTTCAAATTGCTGCGCATCCTCCAGCAGCATGTCACTGACACTATGATTGAATAGTTCAGGTGACTCCTCTGTGCATGATGGTGGGGTGACTGAAGGAGTAGCTGTAGAGAAGGAGCCTGTGGAAGGGGCCACTTTGGCAGCTGCGGTGGAAGGCAAACTACTGTGAGCGTGGATGTCAGAGGATGAGGAGGAGGAGGACGGCTTATTGATCCACTCCACCAACTCCTCCACATGTTGTGGCTGAATAGCCCAGTCAGAACCGGAAATAATGGACGGGCGTACCCCTCCTGCAGAGGATGCACTATGTCGACTGTGACCACCGCTTTTCACAATGGACACAGAGGCTGCTTGCCCTCTTTTCATGGCCTGTGAGTGTCAGACTCTGCTTTCGGACATTATGTTAATACAGATCAATATAGGTTATACGCAACTGACCAATCAATACTCAATGACCTGACATGATGTAATTGATAGCCCTATAGATGAGCTGTGGTGGTTATAGATGTACGCAAGTGACCGATGAACAATACTCTCACTGATTTCTGATGTAATCTATAATCCTAAAGATGGATGATCTGTGCTGCTTATAGCATGTACCCAACTGACCGATGAACAATACTCTCACTGATATCTGATGTAATCTATAATCCTATAGATGGATGATCTGTGCTGCTTATAGCATGTACGCAAGTGATTGATAAACAATACTCTCACTGATATCTGATGTAATCTATAATCCTATAGATGGATGATCTGTGCTGCTTATAGCATGTATGCAGGTGACCGATAAACAATACTCTCACTGATATCTGATGTAATCTTTAATCCTAAAGATGGATGATCTGTGCTGCTTATATCATGTACACAACTGACCGATGAGCAATACTCTCACTGATATCTGATGTAATCTATAATCCTATAAATGGATGATCTGTGCTGCTTATATCATGTACACAAGTGACCGATAAACAATACTCTCACTGATGTCTGATGTAATCTATAATCCTATAGATGGATGATCTGTGCTGCTTATAGCATGTACCCAATTGACCAATGAACAATACTTTCACTGATATCGGATTTAATCTATAATCCTATAGATGGATGATCTGTGCTGCTTTTAGCATGTACGCAAGGGGCCGATAAACAATACTCTCACTGATGTCTGATGTAATCTATAATCCTATAGATGGATGATCTTTGCTGCTTATAGCATGTATCCAACTGACCGATGAAAAATACTCTCACTGATATCTGATGTAATCTATAATCCTATAAAAAGAAAAGAGAAGGCGCCTGGCCCTTTAAATAAAAGATTGTTGAACCTGCTGCCCTTTTAATTGTAATAAAACAATAAATAGGTATATATCATAGGTAAAAAGGCGCTGGTAATCTTAATATATCACGTGTTATAAAAATTAATAGGTGATTTAAAGTGTAATATATGTGATTAAAAATTGCTACAAATATATATATGATCTACTATTGGTGCAATTAGCAAAGAAAAGTGCATACCAGTGCAATTTCAATTCAGAAGTGTTTGTGCTTCTCAAAGTAAATTAATCCACAAAGGTGTGGATCAGTGAACCAATAAATAGATATATAAAGAATTCCATACAAAAATCACATAAGAATATATAAAAATATAAATATATAAATGTGCTCCAAGTAGTGTTTAAAAGTCCAGGCAATAGCATGCAATCAAAATTGTGCTTGGTGGATTCTTATTAATCCATTCACAGTGCTCCAGGTGCTGGGATGTATGCATGACAAAAAACAAAAGCAACAAACCCCCAAAACTTGCATAGGACATAAAAATAGCCCCCCACCCCCCACCCCGCAACACCAACCCAATCTTGGTGAGCATAGTTCCCCAAACCGTGCAACCGCACAACCATCGGGAGGGGCGATCACCATATGAGATCTTCCCGAAGGAGCAGCGGTCCATGCAGCAGAGATGCTGAAAAAGTAGGATCACCAATCAAGTCAGCAGCAAAGTCCCCCCGCCAAAATGTACCAGTACCAAAAATGGGGAGAGACCACCCCTCCATCCCGCTCAAGGGTGCAGAAGAAGGCCCAGGATAAGATAAAACATAAAAAAAGGGGGGAAAAAAATAATAACCCAATAGTCCACGCAGGGTCCTGTACAGAAAAATGTTCCAGCAATTCAGGTGTAGCCAGACATTCCAACCCCGAGACAGCAAACGTACTGGGGTACTGCAGCAGGAGCCAGACAGGAACGCATAGGATAGGAACAAATAGCAGCAGCACAGTCTCCTGGAGTCCCAGGGGCACACACTTAGAGAAACATTGCAAACAACCGTAGGTAAGAACTCTTTTCCCTCCCCAAGGTCCAAATGGCAGGACTCTCAGGGAGAACCACAGGGCTGATCATCCAGGACAGCACCAGAGGCCATCAACGCTGCGGTGGCAGGGTATCCATCCAGGCAGACACATCCGAAGGGTTCACAAAGAAACGGACCGCCTCCCCATCTTGGACTCGGAGGCGAGCGGGAAACAGCACACTATATTTGATGCCACGGGTCCGGAGAGCGGCTTTAACAGAGTCAAAGGATTTCCGGAGCTTCTGAGTCTCAACGGAGTAGTCCGGGAAGATGAGGAGCTTGGTATTCTGGTAGGATAAGGCCCCCTTCAATCTAGCAGCCCGGATCACCTCATCCCTGTCCCGGAAATTAAGCAGGCGCAGGATCAGTGTGCGAGGGGGCGCCCCGGGGGGGCCCGGCTTGGGTGGGACACGATGGGCTCTCTCCACAGCATAGAAGGGGGAGAAGCGGGCTTCAGGGAGCAGGGACCGGAACAGTTCCTCAACAAAGAGCGTCGGGTTAGCCCCCTCCACCCCCTCAGGCAGCCCCACAATGCGAAGGTTGTTGCGCCTGTTACGGTTCTCCGCATCCTCCGCCTTATACTCCAGCGCCTTCACCCTGGTCTGCAGGGAGCGGATGGCTCCGGTATGATCCCCAACCAGATCCTCGGTCTGGCCCAGGCGCTGCTCCGCCGTGGACAGGCGTGAGCGCAGTTTGTCCATGTCCTGCCGAATGATCCCCACATCCAGCTGCACCGCCTCGATTTTAGAGGTGAGGGCAGACTGGCAGGTAGCAATAGCGGCCATGACATCCTCCAGTCGCAGCTGCGAGGAGGAAGCCTGCATGTCCGGATCAGTCTGTGACGCCATATTGGAGCGAGGGAGCAGCCTTCCCGCCACTGACCTGCTTGGAGCCGTCGGGGGAGAATCCTCCAAAATGGTCGGAAACTTCAACTTTTTTCCCCTCCCCGTGGTCCCCGCAGACCTCCGGCGCATGGATGGTGGGACAGTACAGGTCCGGTAACTGCAGGAGAAGAATAGCCGGCAGAAGGGACAGAAGGTTCAGCAGAGCTCCGGCAAGTGCAACCGCTCAGGTCTCCATCTTGGCCACGCCCCCCTTTGTAGCAATTTTTAATCACATATATTACACTTTAAATCACCTATTAATTTTTATAACACGTGATATATTAAGATTACCAGCGCCTTTGTACCTATGATATATAATCTATAATCCTATAGATGGATGATCTGTGCTGCTTATAGCATGTACACAACTGACCGATGAGCAATACTCTCACTGATATCTGATGTAAAGAAACAAATCTCTCCCTGCCTGAAACACATTCCTCTCCTTCCCTACACTGCTAAAAAAAAACTCCAAAATAAAAACTACTCTCTCCCTGCCTCACACGCGTGCCTCTCCCTGTCTCCTCGTCCGCTCAATAACACTACACACTGCGGCAGCGCGGGCAGCCTGACAGGATACCACATATATAGTATTGTTTTTAACTCACATTATATGTTATTTAATATAATTTTCTCTCCACACTTGAATAAATTGATACAATTACTTTTTTACAATTGTGCATATACTCTCATTACTATCCTGATGGTCCTTTGCCTAAAAAGTCCTGCGTCTAGGGGAACTTTTGCTTTCTAGTTGTAAAAGTTGGAGCAATGCTTGGAATGTCTATATAGAGAACCAATTGCAGAGTAGAATAGTCCTCTGTTGGGGGGATGTATACGAGGAGGATCAGTATATAGGAAAGGTAGGTATTCCCGCCTATGACTGAGAGGGTCCCAAAGATGTACTTGCTATGCTAGCCTGAGTTTGTCTCAAGAAACAGTAATCTGTATAAGGTCAAATAGTAACAAGCTGACAGCTGGTGGTAGGGGCAGCCAACTATTCAAGAAACTCACTTTGAGTCCAAGATCCAAAATCCAAAAACCATCATTTTCCAGTAGTTCATCATACCACCAACAGTCTAGCAAAAACCATGGGGGTGTCCATCCTCATCTCCAAATGCTCTCCTGTTTCCATTACAGATGTTCTTACAGATCACAATGGCAGGTTCCTTTTTGTCAACAGACCAGTCACACTGGCAAAATTGTACCGCCTAAATGAGAAACAGGTCTCCTTTCTTAACTCAGTAGTGAGCCAGCTCACCACCTTTCAATCAGGCATCCTAATACTGGGTGGAGATTTCAACAGAACACTACAACTTATTTTTGACACATCTACAGGTACATCATCTCTACCATATAGAGCCTTACGAAAGGTAAATCTTCTACAGGATCTTTTACTCCATGATACATGGCATACTCTTTATTCCAACACTCACCACTACACTTTTTTCTCTACCCCGCACAATCACCACTCCAGACTGAACTACTTATTTCTCAGAGCTAATTACAACATTAATGGCACTGAGGTCACGGGACGCACTTATAAAATAGCAGCATTCACGGATGACATTCTGCTGTTCTTGTCTGAGTCACAATCCACTATCCCTAACTTACTGAAGGACTTTTCACATTATAACACTCTCTCTAACTTACAGATCAATTTTTTAAAAATCTTTTGTCCCCAATGTAACGCTGCCAATTCACAAAGTGACCTCCTATAAGTCTTAATGACCCTTTATATGGCAAAGCAGTCGATCACCTACTTCGGGATTCAGCTCCCAAAATCCTTATCTGACCTTTATACATTGAAATTACTTCCCCATACTAAGGAACATCCAAGGTAATCTACAGAAACGGCTTAAAGGACTCTATTAATCTGGGGGCATAATGCCCTAGACTCTGTGACATACTTACTCTCCCAAAAATGAAGGGGGACATAGGATTGCCTGACATCCACAAATATTACATGGCATGCCATTTAGCAAGGATTTTAGACTGGTACTCCCATTGAAATGTTAAAGCATGGGTCCAGCTAGAGCAGCCAAACTCTGTGATATCTTGGTTACCCATAAAACATACACCTACAGAATACAAAGACCACCTGATGGTAGGGTCTTCTTTGCAATGCTTGCAAGCAGCTTGTAAACCATACAATCTCTCTTCTCTCCCAGGCCCGCCTACCACTCTTCGACATAACCCATACTTCTCTCCAGGTATGTCCAACCATTTCCTAAGGGACATTTGCCCTTTATAAACAGGTTTCCGCAGAGTACTTTTTCCACAGGGGCTCTTTTCTATCCTATGAGGCACTACAGGCCAAGAGTAACTCCACCTTCCCTTTCTGGACTTCGGTCCAACTAAGACACTTTAACCACCCAAGATCTCCCTCTGGCTGGTATCGCCTGCACACATCATTTGAAGCTATTTGCTCTAAAGCCAACAAAATGTTCTAGACCTGGGAAAGACAGCTAGACAATCTCACTATTGGCGAGTGGGATAGCATTCTCACTCATACACTCAAGGGATCAGTGAATGTCACAGTACAGGAGTTAGGATATAAAATACTCTCAGGGTGGTATAGGACACCCATGCCCCTCCACAAAGTTTCACGCTTGAATATTCCCCTTATGTTTGAGATGCGGATCCGAACCTTGTACTTTGCTATACATCTGGTGGTTCTGGTCAGAACTGCAGGCATTCTGGACCGGTGCATGATGACCTATCCAAGATAACCACTTTTACACTTGACTTAACTCCAGCTCAGTACTAGCTTCATCATACCCCTCCCCCAAAATCAATTTACTACAAATTGTTAGTCAACGCGGCCAGATGGTGTATCCCCACTAAATGGGGCACCACCACTCCCCCTACAATACATGATTGGTACTACCATGTCAGACAAACAGCTGAAATGGAAGAACTGATAAGTGTCACTCGCGATAACCCATCTAAATGTACCCGTACATGGGCATGCTGGATCAATTTCCAGGATTTTCTGAAAACTACATCACAAACAACACCTGGACACCCAACCACCAACAACTCAAACTCATGACCTGTCTTGACCGCAAAGCAGACAGAAATGATATGGCACTCTGTCCTCCCCCTTCTATATGTAAACATGCCTTAGCTTGTCTAGCTTAACATGCTCATCCCCTACCCTACAGTCTCTGGACCTCTCTTACACACCCTTTACCTTCTCCATTTCTCTTCACATTCCCCCCTAACTCTCTCCCCTATTATTTTCATAGCTACTTATCTTCTAAACATCATATAGCCATCTACATATCGAACACTGCCTTGGGATACGGTAATAGCAAGCTACTCCCATAATAAGACATGGCTAATTAGGAAGAACTCCAAGGTACTCATAGATATTGTTAATGGACATCTTGTGTATCATTCTCTGTGTCCCCTTACTCCTCTAAGTCAGCTACTTTATTTGCCTATGACATGGATAGAAACAAGACTTAAGACACGATAAGTTACTTATTTCATGCAAAGTTCCTACTCAGTATTGGAAGCTATGTACTTGGTTACACATGTTATGTTGTTTTATTTTATCTATTTGTAAATCCCAATAAAATTCCTAGAAAAGAAAGACAGTGTATATTTTTAGCACTGATCACAGTATTAGTGTCACAGGTTCCCAGAAAGTGTCAGTTAGTGTCAGACTGCCCGCCATACTATCACAGGTCCGCTATAAGTGATCACCGCCATTCCTAGTATTAAAAAAATTTAAAATTCCAGTATACATTTCATCATTTTTATAACTTTTGCATAAACCAATCAATATACGCCTATTGGGAGTTTTTACCAACAAAATGAACAGGGAAAAATATTTAATTACCACCAAAAATAAGCTCTATTTGTACGAAAAACATGATGTAAATGTCATTTGGGTACAGAGTTGCACGACTGCGCAATTGTCAGTTAAAATAACGCAGTGCCAAAAAGCAACAAAATGGCCCGGTCATGAAGGAGTAAATCTTCTGGAGGTCAAGTGGTTAAAGGAAACCTGTCCAAAAAAAGCATTACAAAGGAGACATTTTGTCCTCGTGTGATAAAAATGACAGTGTAAGAAAATAAAGTTACATCCAAGCACCTACACCCCCCCCCCCCCCCACATACACACACACATACAGAAATGAACACAGATGGAGGGGCACCTGCGCACAAAAGCTCTAATTGTGCTACATATGTTCTATATAAGCACGCATGCTGGAGGGGAACAAGTTATCTGGTATGAGTGGATTGTGGGTGCAATGTCAGGCTCCTGCAGACAAGTCCTTCAGCTTTCTGTCCATACATCTGTACAGGATTTTTGTTAGAAAGCTGGAAGACTTGTGAATGGACTACGAGTGCACTGATCAGCACAATCACAGTCCATTGATACTACAACTCTACGATGGCAGATAGGACTTTAGTAAACAGGTAGTTTATCCATTCACAGATTTGCATGGAGCCTGAGCTGACTTTAAATATGGCAATGGTTACAGGGGGGAACCCTACCCACTGGGGGGGGGGGGGGAACATGTGCTGGAACATGTTACACCCCTAATACGGATGTGCCATGTAACATGTTCCAAAAGGTGAATTTAGCCTTTAAAGTATTACCTATGGAAAGTTTAAGGTCCTAAATTATGTCATCATTTCAAAGGTGCAGGAAATTTTAAGGCTTGACATACTGGGTATCTATCTACTCAGTGCAACCTCATCTTTTATATTTTATCAAATAAGTGGGTAATATATTACATATGAATGCCCTAAAATGAACTAAAATTGCATCTTTTACTAAAAACAAAAGATAGCATTTGGTAAACCATTGCACTAGTATCAATGACAGAAAAATATGATACAGCAAGCATTGTTCCTCCAGGGTCTCTGCTTTCATAAAATATACTGTTTGGGGGTTTTACATAATCTTCAGGCCTAAAATTTTTTAAACATGAAAAAATAAAATAAAAAGCTCCAACATTGAAAGGGTTAAACACCTCTAAACTAAACATGAACCTAAATTGGGGGTGATGTTTGTGTGGTGGAAAGACGTGTCTGGGCACATTGTGTTCCAATACTAAACTGACCGAGTATAAGAAGATACGAGTAACCTTTCATTGAACCCTCTCACCTTATACTTTAGTGTGTGTGGATTTATTTCAGATTTTTTGTAATTCATTTTAAAAGAGAAATCCATGTCATGTAATGCTTGAGCCAAAATGTAGACTGAGATAAACACTTTATAGGATGTTTTCTCATCAGGAAAATCTAAACCAGGAGGAAGTGTCTCCAAATTGCAGTTCATAATAGGACGTCTAATTGTGAGTGGAATAAGGACATTTTTCATTTGGTTTTTTGAAAAGCATCTATATTGAAATATGAGAATATCCTCCATCAGGGGGTCATTTAAGTGGCTGGATGGGTTAAAACTATTAAAATATTCCTGCAATCCTGTTATGTAGACATAGGGGTATGTGAACACCAAGCTGCAGTTATTGACATAAAAAAAAAGTATGCCAGTTATTGACCAAGAATTAGGTAGAATAAATGTTTTCTCCGTGAAATAAGGGACATTATTATACAAAAACTTGTAATAAGTCAGACTAACTGAGCCACAAATAATAAGAACTTCCGTAGTTGAGGTTTGCAGCTCTGGAGGAATTTTATTATAATTCTTTATAGACATCAGAATCTTGAATTCAATACAAATTCCATGATTAGATAAATGTTTGCTGAGTTGTCGGATCTCCCTCTCTCCGTATTCATCATCAGATGTAAGGATCCCAACCCAGTTCCACTTCATCCTTTCCAGTAACTTTGCTATGGCCACATATTGCATCTCATCATCCGGAACTGTCCGGAAAAAGTTTGGATACTTCTTTCTATCACTCAGTAAAGTGTCTCTGGCTCCATAACTAATCTAGGAAGAAAGAAAACCGTCTGTATAAATAATGTGTAATTCTGAATATCTAAATGAATAGAAGAAAACCTTAGAAAATGTTTTCATTTTTTTTTTTAGAGAGCAACAAACAGAAGTTGTCACCTGAGCTGTCTATAATAGATCTATAAGAAGATTGTAATGGTGCTTTTATTTTACCAGACCAACCAGATGAAGATGGAAGAGTAAATATAATTTATTTTCGTACATTACGGGACACAGAGCCAAAAAATCATAACATATGGGTTATATAGCCACCAACAGGTGAAGGACACTGGTCACCAATCAGAAAGGATGTCCCCCCATATAATCCCTCCCACATAGGAAGTACCTCAGATTTTTTGCCAGTGTCTAGTTAGGTGATGGTCACAGTGGAGAGTCTCTCCACATATTCTTTAAAGAAGAAAGATGATATGCTACATACCCCAATCAAAGATCACTGAATCTAAGGGGTTAGCTATCAGATCCATCTAAAAAAGTCAGAAGACTAAAAAGATGGAACCTGAGCCTTGGGAAAGCAGATACAAGGTTTTTCCTGTAATGTTGTCCTTTTTAGGTGCTGGAACCTGGGATCTGGACCCTTTGTAATACCAAACCTGAAAGGCGCTCTGTGCAGGGTGCTCTACAGGTCCAAGGCCGTGACCCCTCTAAAAACAAAGGTACCCAGTCCTTGAAGTTCAGAAAAAATGGATTGGATTCCTGTTTCAAACAGAATCCTGCGGCAGGACTGGTAAGTCCAATTTAATATTTAATAAAATATTTACACATACAGCAGATGTAAATATTTTATGCACTGTTCCCTTTCAGAGATAACAGAAACCAAGTGCCATGTGGGTCTCTGCATGAGACAATGGTTGTTAAGCCTAGGCAAAATACATCTTGTTAAGCATTATTTCTGTGCTTGTTTGTTTGACACCCTGTTTTCACCTTGTACTGATCACCTGAAAGGTATCAGCTGTGACAAACAAATTCGGCCTAAGCTGCTCTCACCCCATGTTGTTGTTTTCGCCTTGGTGCGAAAGCGCCCGCGTGTTTCTCTTCTCCCTCAATATTGTGTCTGTGCCTTTTAAAACGGGCGTACGCCGCAGGGGGTGTGTTTGAATGTGAATAGCACACACCCAAACGCCATGTAGCACACCGTTCATGCGCTATACAGCATGAAACGGCACAATTTTTAACAAACTGTTTCCAACCTGCAAGTCTCTGTCATAGGCTGGAGGGGACTCAGAGCTGCAGCAGCTGGGTTGCATGAGTCACTGTATGTTACTGGCACAAACAGGTCCTGTATCTTTGGGTTAATCAGTGCTGTGTATGATAAGCTTGGCACAAGCCTTGAGTACACTGAAGTTGGTACCTCAAGTTTATCTTGCTACAAAGCAATTTCTGCCCGAAAAAGGGCTGGGGGGGCACCGCTGGAAGGGGCACTGTGATGCCACCATTAGGCCTTTAAGATCCTAGCCATGCTTCCTCTGTGTCTACTCCCCCTGAAGAGCCAGAGGTGGCTAGCCAATCTGGGCCATTATGGTTGTCAGGCATAGTAGCTACTCCAGGTTCTTCTGACGCAACCTATGTCATTATGGATGATTTGGCATTGGCTTTAGCCAGCATTTAATGTAAGATTGCTGACATGATTGCTGCATCTCAAGAAGGGAGGAAACGTGATAGATCCCCCTCACCTGAGCCACCCCCTGAATCAGTTCAGGATTGGGCAAAGGATGTGGAAAAAGTAGTTGAAAATTACCCTATAGAAGGTTAATCTGAGGTTTCCACTTCTGGGGAGTCAGGGTCAGAGGAGTCTCTATCTACCTCTCAGGCCCAGAGATTGTTTATTCAGTCTCTTACCGAAATGACCTGGTCTGGATACAAATTTCCTCCCTTAGGGATGGCTGAAGTCTCTTTTTTCCTCTCTAGGCTCATTACGCCCTCCTCATAGTCCTCAGACATTTCCCATACATCCGCTCTTGGAGAAAGTAATGTATAATGATTGGGACCATCCTGATAGGATTTGTGTTCCATCTAAAAGGTTTTCTCTATTATATCCTATAGAGGAAATGTTTACTAAGAAATGGAATATACAGTACCTACTGCGGATCCTGCCATTTCTTCGGTTAACAAAAGTTCAAACTGCCCTGTGGATACTGCTCAACTTTTTAAAGATCCATAGTTACATAGTTACATAGTTAGTGAGGTTGAAAAAAAAAGACATCAGTCCATCCAGTTCAACCTATGATGTGTGTGTGTGTTTGCTGTTAACCGTACATTGTATACCCCTCTATGTTGTGGTCTTTAAGGTGCCCATCTAATAGTTTTTTTAAACTATCAATGCTCCCTGCTGATACGACTGTTTGCAGAAGAGAATTCCACATCCTTACTGCTCTCACAGTGAATAACCTCCTGTGTATTTTAAGGTTAAACCACCTTTCCTCTAGTTTTAGTGAGTGGCCACGTGTCTTATTGTATTCCCTTTCTCTGAATAGGTTTTTCCATATGCTAGGGTTGCCAGTACAATATTTGTACATTGATATCATATCCCCCCCTCAATCGTCTCTTCTCCAGAGAGAATAAGTTCAGTGCTTGTAGTCTTTCCTCGTAGCTGATGTCCTCCATTCCCCTAATTATTTTTGTTGCCCTTCTCTGGACTTTCCCCAGTTCCAGCACATCCTTCCTGAGGACCGGTGCCCAGAACTGGATGGAATACTCCAGATGTGGCCGGAACAGGAGTCTTGTAGAGTGGGAGAATAATCTCTTTATTTCTGGAATGAATCCCCTTTTTTATACATCCCAGAATTCTGTTGGCTTTGCTTGCAGCGGCTTGGCATTGCATGCCACTGCCAAGCCTGTTGTCTACCAGTACCCCCAGGTCCTTTTCCATCCTAGACTCACCCAGAGGTTCCCCCCCTAGTGAGTAGCTTGCTTTCTGGTTTCTGGCACCCAGGTGCATTACTTTACATTTTTCAACATTAAACCTCATCTGCCATGTAGTTGCCCACCCCATAATTTTGTTCAGGTCCGCTTGTAAGGTTTTCACATCCTGCCCTGAAGATATTGGCTACTGAGATATCTACTGAGTATACTGAGATTTTACTCGATATCCCCTCCTCTAGATCATTTATGAATAAATTAAACAGGATTGGCCCCAGTACAGAATCCTGGGGGACCCCGCTTTCCACACCCGCCCAATCTGAGTACTCCCCATTAATCACCACCTCCCCTGGAGCCAGTTCTCTATCCAGGTACTCACCTTATGTTTCATATCTACCTTCCTTAGTTTGAACAGTAAGCGTTTGTGGGGAACGGTGTCAAAGGCCTTTGCGAAGTCCAGGTACACCACATCAACAGGCTTACCTTTATCTAGGTGGCAGCTCACTTCATCATAGAAGGTTAGGTTTGGCAAGAATGATTTTTCATGAATCCATGCTGATTACTACTAATAATATTGTTTTCATTACTAAAGTCTTGTATGCGGTCCCTTAACATCCCCTCCAAAATCTTGCAGACTTTTGATGTTAGGCTGACCAGCCTATAGTTACCCGGGATATATCTCGGCCCACGTTTTTAAATATTGGTACCACGTTGGCTTTTTTCCAATCAGCTAGCACCATACCCGTCTGTAGACTATCCTTAAAGATCAAGAATAATGGTCTGGCAATCACCTGGCTGAGCTCTTTAAGAACCCTCGGGTGCAAGCCATCCGGTCCCGGTGATTTATTTATGTTAAGTTTCTCTAGTTTAGTTCCAAGTCTATCTTCTGTTAGCCATGGCGGTTTTTCCTGAGGTGTGTTGTTTAGTTTAGCCTTACAAGCTGGGTTAGTGTAGCCCCCCAATTCTTTTGTGAAGACTGAAGAGAAGAAATTATTTAACACTACTGCCTTTTGCCTGTCCTCTGTGGCCAAAACTCCCTTATCGTCTTTTATGGGGCCAATGTGTTCTGGCCTCGTTTTCTTACTGTTTATATACTTAAAGAATTTCTTGGGGTTCTTTTTACTCTCTTCAGCTATATGTCTCTCGTGTTCTATTTTAGCCGCCCTGATTTCGTCTTTACATTTCATTGCCAATGACCCCCTCAGTCTTGTATTTTTTGAAGGCCTTTCCTTTAGCATTAATATGCATTTTTATGTTGGAGTTTAGCCACCCAGGGTTTAGTTTTGCTCTTTTAAATTTATTTCCCGTTGGAATGCACTGGTCAATCACTTTGTTAAGTATGCTTTTGAAGCACTCCCATTTTTCCTCCGTGTTCTTTGTTCCAAGGGTTCTATCCCATTTGATATTTTCTAGCAGAGAGCGCAGTTTTGGGAAATTGGCTCTTTTGAAATTCAGTGTCCTTATATTGCCCTTGTGTTTTCTATTACTATAATTAATACTGAAACTAATTGACCTATGGTCACTGTTTCCTAAGTTGTCCCGTATTTCTATATCCATGAGCAGGTCTGTATTGTTGGTAATAAGTAGGTCAAGTACCGCATTGTTTGTCGGTGCATTCACCATCTGACCCATGAAATTGTCCTGCAAAACATTTAGGAACTGCCGAGCCTTGGCTAAATGCAGGGTTCCTTCTGCCCAGTCTATAGCTGGATAATTAAAGTCCCCCCTCTAAATACGTACCTCAGTACTCCCCTCGTTGTTTCCGGGGGTGCAAATCCCCAGGTACCCACACACATATCTGGTGGGAATGCTCTGTGGTGCGAGCCTTCTGGTCCAAAGTATCCGTTACCCTGTCTACCATGTTTGGCATCTCTCTTGCCCCTGACCCGACCTCTGCTCTCCTGAATCGCAAGCCACCTAACCTCACCCATCGTCAATTCAAACTCTACCTGTATGTCACGACTGCAAACCATCGCAAAAGCATGGAAAACCCCCACGCTCTGCCATCTGGCTATGCTGCACAGGGTTACCCAAGCCATGCTACAGTACATGCTAAAACGGAAGCAATTTTGTTGGATAAACTGACCCCCTATGAACAGCTCTGGAGGCCCTGTATTGACCATTGCCTGCCACCAGGTCTTGACGACAGCCTTGTACTCACCTAATTTAACGTCCTCATTACCGGCCCCCTTTTTCCACCTGTGACCCAGGGGGGTTCGAGGCTCTCTCCGGGCACCTGCTATTACCTCCCCCCCACGACCCTTTCCTACTTACCCTGATTTCCTCCCATGCCTGCCAACCCAGCCCCCCCCCCACCCGGCCCCCGGTATACCTAATCAAGAGATATATCTTTGTTTTGGCTGAGACCCCTTCTGTGTAGGGGTCCAACCGCGCATTGTGACCTAGGCCACACCTACAGTTAGTGCGTACCCTCAATGCTTCTCAGACAGGGCGCCGGGTTGATCCCATATACTGTATGGGATATGGGTTGGTGGGCCTATAGCATACGCCCAATATTACCTTCCCCACAGTGCCTTCCCTTTGAAGTTCTACCCATAGGGATTCTGCCTCGTCCATAGCTACATTATTAATATCATCCCTCATATTTACCTGTACACTGTTCTTAATATACAGACATACCCCTCCCCCTTTTTTACCTTCTCTATCTCTGCTATAAAGGGAATACCCCTGAATGGTCGCCATCCAGTCATGAGAGCTGTCAAACCAAGTCTCTGTAATCCCCACAAAATCTAAGTCCTCCTCAAACATCAGCAGCTCCAGCTCTCCCATCTTGTTAGCCAGGCTTCTGGCATTGTATACAAGCCTCTTAATTTTGACCGGTTACATATATCCTCATTTGATGTTTTTAGGCTGCTATCTTGATTTTTTCCAATACCCCCCCCCCCCTGGGTTTAGGAGCTCTGAACACCCTACCACTAATGTCCCCATTTCTGCCCTCTGAATCTTGCTTTCCACTGGCTAATTCTACATCTGTACCCTCCCCCACATCACCTAGTTTAAAAGCCCCCTCTAACTTTTCGGGCCATCTTCTCACCCAGTACGGTAGCACCCTCCCCATTTAGGTGCAATCCGTCCCTACCAAAGAGCCGGTGGCCGACTGAGAATTCGGCCCAGCTCTCCAGGAACCCGAAACCCTCCTTACTACACCAGCTCCTCAGACACTTGTTAACTTCCCTAATCTCCCGCTGCCTCTCTGGTATGGCTCGAGGTACAGGTAGTATTTCTGAAAATACTACCTTGGAGGTCCTAGTCCTCAACCTAGCCCCTAAGTCCCTGAAATCATTTAGGACTCTCCATCTTCCTCTGCCTATGTCATTGGTACCCACGTGTACCATGACAGCTGGGTCTTCCCCAGCCCCACCCAGTAATCTGTCCACCCTGATCCGCGACGTGCCGAGCCCGAGCGCCCCATAAACAACAGACTGTTCGGCGCACACGGTCTTTGTGGCAGATTACACGGTCTGTCCTTCTAATAATGGAGTCCCCTACCACCAGCACCTGTCTTTCCTTTCCCTTTCTCCCGGCCTCACTGGAGGAGTTCTTCCCCTGGCAGCTAGGGGCATCACTTTGCTTCAGCAATGCTGGTCCCTGACTGGTTTCCCCAACATCACGCAACGGGGCGTATCTATTGGGGTGCTCCAGCCCGGGACCAGCCTCTTTGCCTTGTCCTCTTCTACCCCTCCTGTCATCCCTCTACTCTGCTCTGATGGCAGCAGATAAAAAGTTTGAATTTATTGAAAGCCTCCTTTGCTGTTGCAGAATCTGTGATACAACCAGCAGTAGTGGCCATAGGAGTTTGTCAGTGTTTAAAAGACCATATGAAGCGAGTGTCCAAGACAGTTACTTCTCAAGGAGAGTCTGTTGAAGATCTGTCAGGTCTGCTCTTACGAATTCCATACGGCAAATGTCACGGGTTGCTCTGATGACAGTGCATATGCTCAGAATCCTTTGGTTAAAGAGCTGGTCTGTGGAATTACCATGTAAAAGGTTGCTGGCTGGCTTCCCTTTTCATGGAGAATGCCTTTTTGGTGACGATCTAGATAAGTATATCCAAAAGATTTCAGGGGGGGGAGAGTATGTTGCTATCTGTAAAATGGAAGAGCAAGCATCCCTCTTAAGATCCCCAGCACTCATACTACCAGTGCTTCTAATTCCAGATGGTGGCGACGGCCTCGGACATCTGGGTCTGGAACCAAGCATTCAGGGCAGGGACAAAAAAAGTCCTGGGCCCAGAGATCAGCCAAATCTTCCTTCAAGCCTAGCTTGTGAAGGTGCGCCCCCCCCTAACTTGGGTGGGGAGAAGGCTGCTTAGGTTCTAAAAGATTTGGGTGGAAATGATCCAGCACATCTGGATTAGCTCCACCATCTCGCAGAGGTACAGAATGTAATTCCGGGTATTCCCACATCCTCGGTTTGTAAGGTCAAGTATATTGACAGATCCCCTAAAAATAGGATATCTCTTCCTGGTTTTGGACCAGCTGAGGGCCCAAAGAGTGATAACGAAGGTTTCCGGAGAACAAAAGGTTCAGAGGTTTTTACTGAAACCTGTTCATAATCCCCAAACTAAATGGGGATTTGAGACCTATTCTGGATCTCAAAGCTCTAAACCAGTTTCTAAACAATCGTACTTTCGTACACTCAATTCAGTCATGGCCTCCCTACAAGTAGAGGAATTTCTAGTATCCATAGACATCAAGGATGCATATTTCACGTGCCTATATTCCAGGCTCATCAAAGGTTTTTAGGCTTTGCAGTGGAAAACTGTCATTTTCAGTTTGTGGTCCTGCCCTTTGGGTTAGCCACTGCTCCAAAAGTGTTCACAAAGATCCTAGCTCCAGTATTGGCTGTTCTAAGGTCCCACGGGAAAGCAGTAATAGCATATCTGGACCATCTATTATTTATAGATCAATCGGCTTTGGCTCTAAGCCAAAATATCCACCAGACAGTACAGTTCCTAGAATGCCTGGGTTGGATTCTGAACTTGGCAAAGTCAGCATTACAGCTGATCCAGTGTCTGGAATATTTGGGATTCCTTGTGGACACAGTACAGGCAAAAGGTATTCTTGCCAAAAGAAAGGTCACAGACCTGAAGGATCTGGTCCGGTCTGTAGTAAGGCTGAGATATCCTTCTGTACATCTTTGCATGAAATTATTGGGGAAGATGGTGTCTGCATTTGAGGCAATACCCTATGCTCAATTCCATGCCAGACCCTTGCAGAACAACATTCTGTCTCATGGACTGGAAAGGTTCAGTCTTCGGATTGGTCCATGTCTCTGGTACCACATGAGAGATAGAATTGGTGGTTGTTGACCAGAGATTTAGAGAAGGGGAAATGCTTTCTTTCAGTGTCCTGGAAAGTGGTGACTAAAGATGCAAGTCTCTCCGGCTGGGGAGAGGTTCTGGAGGAAGCCACTGTCCAGTGGAAATTGTCTTGGGTAGCGAGAGATCTCCCCATCAACATTCTGGAAATCTGAGCAGTCAGTCAGGCTTTGAAATACTGGATGCCCAGACTTTGAGGTCACCCTGCCAGGGAAGGGGGGACACCCCTGAAACGCGTAAGCTATTTGGAGGTTTTCATCCCACTACTGTTTTCACCAAGCAGATTATGCCAAAGTGGAGACTATGATGTATATGTTTTAATTTAAATAAATTGTTGCAAAGGTAATGCACTAGGTTGGTGCGCCCTCTGTATTTTTTCTTTTTAGAGTTGCAATCCCATGGCTGTGACTTATATCAACCATCAAGGAGGCACAAAGAGCCAGTCAGCCCATAAAGAGGTGGATGTCATCCTGGCCCGGGGAGAGAAGTTTGTGCCATGCCTGACAGCAGTTTTTATTCCAAGAATAGAGAACTTGCAGGCAGTTTTTCTGAGTTGTCAACAGATTTTTCAATCAATCTGCCTACACTGGGGAGGGGGGGGGAGGGTCCCAGATGTAGATCTTTTGGCATCCAGGATCAACAACAAGTTGAAGAGATTTGTGTCCAGGACCAGGGATCCACTAGCAGTCAGGGTGGATGCTTTGGTGACTCCTTGGGAGAAGAATTCCCTATGCCTTTCCTCTGGTACAGCTGATACTGTGTCTGTTACGCAGAATCCAGCTAGAGGAGAAACCAGTAATTCTGGTAGCTCCGGCATGGCCGAGGAGGGTTTGGTATGCACAAATCCAGAGGTTGGCAGTGACAAGGCCTTGGGCCCTTCCACTGTGTCCGAACCTTCTCTCTTAAAGTCCGATATTCCACCCTGCTTTATAGTCTCTAAATTTGACAGCTTGGCTATTGAGGCCTTAATCTTGAAGGAGCGGGGAGTATCTGGCCCTGCAGTTTCTACCCTGATAAATGCTAGGAACCAGTCTCTAGAAACATTTATTATAGGGTCTGAAAATCCTACATTACCTGGTGTGAAGCCAGGAAATCGCATCCCCGCAAATATATAATCGGGAGAATTCTAGCTTTCCTTCAAGCAGGCGTAGATATGAAATTAGCCTTGAGCACTATAAAGGGGCAAATTTCAGCCTTATCTGCTTTCTTTCAAGAACTGATCGCCTCACATTCTTTGGTGCAAACCTTCATCCGGGGAATGTTACATATGCTTCCACCAGTGAATCTACCATTATGACCTTGGGATCTAAATTTGCTGCTGGCAGTTTTACAAAAATAGCCTTTTGAGCCCATGGGGCAAGCTCCTCTGGTTCCTCTGACCAGGAAACTGGCTTTTTTGATTGCAATAACTTTGGCTAGAAGGCTATTGGAACTAGCAGCTCTTTCCTGTAAAGAGCCTTTCTTGATTCTATCTCCACACCCAGATGTTTTGCCCAAGGTGGTTTCCGCTTTTCATTTGAATCAGGGTATTATACTACCTTCCTTTTTTCCAGATCCTCACTCAGAATAGGAAAAGTTATTGCATTCTCTTGATGTAATACATGCACTTAAAATTTACTTGGAAAGATCAGCTCAGATTCGTAAGACCAATCTCTTGTTTGTGCTGCCAGAAGGGCCCAGGAAAGGGTTGGCAGCATCTGAGTCTATGATTTCTTATTGGATTTGCCAGGTTATTACCCAGGCGTATGATTTAAAAGGGAAGGTTCCACCTTTTCCTGTAAAGGCACATTCTACCAGAGGAGTAGGTGCCTCCTGGGCACTTTGCCATCAAGCCTCTATAGCTCAGATTTGCAAGGCCGCAACATGGTTATCGGTGCATACGTTCACTCGTTTCTAAAGAGTGGATGTTGGGACCCAGGAGGAGGTAGGATTTGGCCGCAGTGTTCTGCAGGCAGTGGTGTAGTCCTTTTTGTGGTCTGATGGTGGTGTTTTTGGTTACCAATAGAGTTGAGCGGACACTTGGATGCGGGTTCGGCCGAACTTGAAAAAAAAAGTCCGGGTCCGTGTCCCGGACTTTTTCCGAACTTTTCCCAGGACACCGAACCCCATTGAAGTCAATGGGGACCAGAACTTTCAGGCACTATAATGGCTCTAAAAAAACAATGGAAAGGGCTAGAGTGCTGCAAATGGCAGCAAAATGTAGTTAAGAGCACGGCAAGTGCTCTGCAAACAAATGTGGATAGGGAAATAACTTAAAACAACAAAAAAAACCCAGAAAAATAAAAAAAAAAAGTCTTCATCTGTGAAGGACGCGGCCCATATGGAGTAAGAGGGAGGTTGAGGTGGCGGGGGATGTGGCGGTGGATGTGGCTGTGTAGGTGGAAGCAGCGGTGGAGGGGGACGAGGTAGCCAACACTGCTTTTTTTCAGTCATTTTAAATTAGGGTACACCCCAAAAGAGTGAGAAAGATCAAAAATATAACAATGGCTGGGTAAGGTCGGTATCCATCTCTATTCTGCACAAGGTACGGAAAAGTTCTGTGGGATCCATGCCTGGTTCATTTTCATGAACGTGAGATTGTCCACATTGTCTCTGGACAGGCGGCTGCGCTTGTCTGTGATAATGCCCCCAGCCGTGCTAAATACACGTTCAGATAATACACTGGCTGCAGGGCACGCCAGCACCTCCAAGGCGTAAAGGGCAAGCTCAGACCATGAGCCCAATTTGGAGACCCAGAAGTTGAAGGGGGCAGACCCGTCATTCACTAGATGTAGGCGTGTGCACACATACTGCTCCACCATGTTGGTGAAATGCTGCCTCCTGCTAAGACGTTCCATATGAGCTGCTGGTGCTGCTGTTTGTTGTGGCGTGCTGACAAAGCTTTTCCAGATTTCGGCCATGCTAACCCTGCCTTCTGAGGTGCTGGTGGTGCCCTGGTTGCGTTGGCGACCTCTTCCTCCTCCTCCTCCTCTGCCTTGTGCTTCCACTGTGGCCCCGCTGTCAGGTGGGAATGCCAGCAGCACCGCATCTACCAGCGTGCGCTTGTACTCGCGCATCTTGCGATCACGCTCCAGTGAGTGAATTAAGGACAGTACGTTGTCCTTGTAATGGGGATCCAGCAGCGTGGCCACCCAGTAATCAGCACAAGTTAGAATGTGGGCAACTCGGTGGTCATTGTGGAGACACTGCAGCATGTAATCGCTCATGTGTGCCAGGCTGCCCAGAGGCAACAAAAGGCTGTCCTCTGTGGGAGGTGTATCGTCTGTGTCTTCTGTATCCCCCAGCCACGCACCAGTGATGGCCATGAGCTGGCCTGGGTGCCACCCTGCTGTGAACATGGTTCCATCTCCTCCTCCTCATCCTCCAGAACTGTGCCCCTGCTGGACAATTGTGTACCTGGCGTTTGTGGGTGCAGGAACCCACCCTCGGAGCCACTTGCAAATGACTGCCCTGAAAGCCTTGGAAATGTTACCTCTTCATCCTCCTCCTCCTGTGCCACATCCTCTTCCATCAGCGCCCGATGCGTTTTTTCAAGGAGGCATGGAAGTGGGATAGTTAAGCTGACATCGGCGTCATCGGCACTGGCCATGTTGGTGGAGTACACAAAACAGTGCAACAAAGCACACAGGTCTCGCATGGAGGCCCAGTTATTGGTGGTGAAGTGGTGCTGTTCTGCAGAGCGACTCACGCGTGCGTGCTGCAGCTGAAACTCCACTATGGTCTGCTGCTGCTCGCACAATCTTTCCAGCATGTGCAAGGTGGAGTTCCACCTTGTGGGCACATCACATATGAGGCGGTGAGCGGGAAGGCCGAAGTTACGCTGCAGCGCTGACAGGCGAGCAGCAGCAGGGTGAGAACGCCAAAAGTGCGCACAGACGGCCTGTACTTTCTGCAGCAGCTCTGACATATCGGGGTAATTTTGAAGGAACCTCTGCACCACCAAATTCAGCACATGCGCCAGGCAAGGGATGTGCATCAAACCGGCTAGGCCCAGAGCTGCTATGAGATTTCGCCCGTTATCGCACACCACCATGCCGGGCTTGAGGCTCGCTGGCACCAACAACTCATCGGTCTGCTGTTCCTGCTCCTCCACAACTCATGCGCGGTGTGGGATTTTTCCCCCAAACAGGCAAGTTTTAAAACTGCCTGCTGTCGTTTACCCCTGGCTGTGCTGAAGTTGGTGGTGAAGGTGTTACGCTGACCGGATGAGGAGGCGGTAGAGGATGAGGAAGCGGAGTAGGAGGAGTTAGGAACAGGAGGCAAACTGAAGCGCCCTGCAATCCTCGGTGGTGGAAGGAGATGCGCCAAACAAATTGAAAGGGTGTATCTCACACGTACACATACAGACTATGCCGCAATTTAATTTTTGTCACCTGCATGGATGTATATTGAATAGTGGAATAGAACAAAAGTATATAAAAGGGTATATCTCACACGTACAGACTAGGCCGCAATTGAATTATTTTCACCCGCATGGGTGTATATTGAATAGAGGAATAGTTCATCCAGGAGGAAACTGCTTTGCAGGTTTTCTGGGAGTGCCCCTTTGCACAGAGCCTGTTTAGGGCCTTGGAACCTGAACTTAAGGACTTTGTACCACAGACTTCCATCACACACTTTGGTGTGCTAAATGGATTATTTGGTGGAACTTTTTCCCAAGAGGACATTGACAACGCCTGGCAGGTTCTGTGTTCCTTTAAGGACGCTTTATGGTGCGCCAAAAAGTGCTTTATCTACCAGCGAGAGAGGATGCCCATTGAGGACTGTCGCAGACTGGTCCATAGTCTGCTCAGAGACTATAACCTAATGGATCTCATGGAGGAAGAGGAGGTCTAGCGATTTCCCCTTCCCCAACTCTCCCTTGTGTGTTTTTGTCCTTTCATTAAAGCTTTGGGCTTGCACTTCCCCACCTCCCTTTCCCCCACTCTTTATTGTTTGTGTGTTTCACATTTGTCTTTTTGTAATGTGGCGGTACACTTTATTTGCACACATAATCTGATTAGTAGGGTGTAGGTACTTGGGACTGTCCCTGAACGTCTTGGGGGGGTATGGATATGGCCTTTTGGCTTGGTTCACCCACCTAGTACTTTGCCAGTGTAAGTACACCAGTCCCTGTCAGCAGCCTTGCGCCCCGGAGGATCAGGGTCAGGGTCCTTCCTCTTTTGGGAGGAGGAGGACCATGTGTACACCCTGTGTACTTTTTTATGCACCCGCCGGGTGATAGTCTGAGTGTGTTCACACACCACGGGCTTATAAAAAAAAAAACGGCTGGTGGTCCTGGTTTTTGTGGCGTGCCGACAAACCTTTTCCACATTTCATACATGCTAACCCTGCTCTCTGAGGTGCCGGCGGTGCCCTGGGTGCGTTGGCGACCTACTCCTTCTCTGCCTTTGCCTTGTGCTTTCAATGTGCCCCTGCTGTCATATGGGAATTCCACCAGCATCGCTTCTCGACCTTTTGGCTAAGATCAAGTGTAGTATCAGTTGTTATAAGTTATACAGTGGGGGCGCTGTGATGTCATTCTGCCTGACCAAGATTGGGTGGCGGCTATGGAAACCTTCTGGAGTGATGGGGGCTTGGAAGGTTTGATGTGTGGCCCTCAGGTTCCTTCCTCCTGGGGGGGGTCTCTCTTCGGGAGAGCACCCCTGACCTAGTATTCGAGGTGGCTTCGGCTACCATGAAGAATGGGGTTCTGCCAGGCCTTCTGGCTAGGCAGATCATGGAAACCCTATGTCCCGGTCAGGAGACTTGCCAACCAGTAATCAGCACTAGGGATGATCGAACGGTTCGGGTCCACCATCGGTTCGGCCCGAACAATGGGTGTTCGAGGTTCGGCCGAATTTAGAACTTTTTGCCCAAAAAGTTCGGAATTCGGCAACCAGAACCGCCCAAAATGCAATGCTTCAGGAAATGGGCTTTAAAAGCCCGTAATTGGACCAGAACCATTAGCAAAAGCCAATTGAGGGGGCAGAAGAATGCTAGGAATGTGATTGGAGTGACTAGGGGGTCCCTAGACCAATCATTAGTGAATACGCCCCCCAGTATAAAAAATCGACCCCACCATATTCCTAGCATTGTTATACTGGACATGGAAGAGAGTGGGAGCAGTTCTGTTCATTTTACTTTAAAAGTGTCATTTAGCTATTTATTAGTGTGAGGAAAGGGACATCTAGTGTAGTTAGAGTGCTCCTTTACACTTAAATTAGCTTCAAAAATTTAGTTTCTGTAGGGAAAGTGTGAAGTGTCAGGGTGACCGTAGTGTAGTGTAGGGTTAACTGGCAGTGACTGCTATGGCAGGGTGACCAAACCCTTCCATAGCAGGGTGACCGCTATAGAGAAATGATCATTTCTCTGAATAGCTTCGGGACAGGCATATGGCTTCTCACCAGCCAAGCATTTTTTATGCTGCAGGGGCTGCCACTGCCAGTGCCTTTTTGAGGACATGTTTGATATCAGACATGACATCTGAACATGTGTATAGGGGGTATATATAGACATATATGTCTGAATATATACCCCTAGACATATATAGGTGTGATAGTAGCAGAAATAAATGCTTGTGCTAATAAAATCATTTACAGTAATATATTTCTGCTACTATCACACCTATATATGTCTAGGGGTATATATTCAGACATATATGTGTGTATATATACCCCCTATACACATGTTCAGATGTTTTGCCTGCCTCAAAAGAACCCAAAAAAATGCCTAAAAAACGCTAGCGTCAAAAAAAAAAATGCCCAGGTGTGTTTTTGCTGGCATTTTTTGGGGGGTTTTGGAGGCAGGCAAAACATCTGAACTTGTGCACAGTACCACTATACACAAGTTCAGATGTTTTTCCTCACTGCAAAGAACCCAAAAAAATGCCTGCTTTGAAACCGGCAAGGTGTGGAGAGAAGCTAACCCCTTGAGCTGAAAGTTTTCTAATACATACAATCCTTTTTTTTTTTTATGGTTCTGGACATGCTACAGAGCTGAAACTTCACAGGTACACCTTTTAGACCCCCCAGACACAAATCACACAAAAAAAGTTCTTAAAAATTGTCATTTTTGATAAAAAAGCCAATTATTGAAAAAAAAAAAAATTTTTATTTTTACTTTGGATTTCAGATCTGGGGGGTCTAAAAGGTGTACATGTGAAGTTTCAGCTCTGTAGCATGTCCAGAACCAGAAAAAAAAGATTGTTTGTATTAGAAAACTTTCAGGACAGGTAGTTGGCTTCTCTGCTGTAACACCTTGCCGGTTTAATAGAAGGCATTTTTTTGGGTTCTTTGCAGTCAGGAAAAACATCTGAACTTGTGTATAGTGGTACTGTGCACAAGTTCTGATGTTTTGCCTGCCTCCAAAAACCCCCAAAAAATGCCAGCAAAAACACACCTGGGCATTTTTTTTTTGACGCTAGCGTTTTTTTTTTGGCATTTTTTGGGGTTCTTTTGAGGAAGGCAAAACATCTGAACTTGTGTATAGTGGTATATATACACACATAGATATATTTATATACACACCTAGACATATATAGGTGTGATAGTAGCAGAAATATATTACTGTAAATGATTTCATTAGCGCAAGCATATATTTCTGCTACTATCACACCTATATATGTCTAGGTGTGTATATAAAATATATGGATGTGTGTATATACACCACTATACACAAATTCAGATGTTTTGCCTGCCTCAAAAGAACCCCAAAAAATGCCAAAAAAAAAAAACGCTAGCGTCAAAAAAAAAAAATGCCCAGGTGTGTTTTTGCTGGCATTTTTGGGGGGTTTTTGGAGGCAGCCAAAACATCAGAACTTGTGCACAGTACCACTATACACAAGTTCAGATGTTTTTCCTGACTGCAAAGAACCCCAAAAAATGCCTTCTATTAAACCGGCAAGGTGTTACAGCAGAGAAGCCAACCTCCTGTGCTGAAAGTTTTCTAATACAAACAATCTTTTTTTTCATGGTTCTGGACATGCTACAGAGCTGAAACTTCACATGCACACATTTAGACCCCTCAGATCTGAAATCCAAAGTAAAAATCAAAAAATCTCTTTTTTTTTAATTTTTTTTATTTTTTCAATAATTGGCTTTTTTATCAAAAATGACAATTTTTAAGAACTTTTTTTGTGTGTGATTTTGTGTCTGGGGGTTCTAAAAGGTGTACCTGTGAAGTTTCAGCTCTGTAGCATGTCCAGAACCAGAAAAAAAGATCATATAGGTGTTAAAGTTAAAGGAGGGTCCCGACCCACATCCCTGTTCTACTGAAAAATTATCTTTTTTTTTTTACGTGGTTCTGGACATGCTACAGAGCTGAAACTTCACATGCACACCTTTTAGACCCCCCCAGATACTAAATCCAAAGTAAATCAAAAAATCTCTCTTTTTTTTTTTTTAATTTTTTCAATAATTGGCTTTTTTATCAAAAATGACAATTTTTAAGAACTTTTTTTTTGTGTGATTAATAGTTAATGGGGCATGACCCAGAACCCTGGGCACTTTTTAGGGGCGTTTATTGGGTTTTAGGGCTTAAAAATTGTGTTTTTTAAATACCGAAGTTCGGGTCCCATTGATTTCAATGGGGTTCTGAAATCCGGGCCGAACTTTCGGGAAGTTCGGATGTTCTGGCCGAACCGAACTTTTCAAAAGTTCGATCATCCTTAATCAGCACAAGTTAGAATGTGGGCAACTTGGCGGTCATTGCGCAGACATTGCAGCATGTAATCGCTCATGTGTGCCAGGCTGCCCAGAGGCAACGAAAGGCTGCCCTCTGTGGAAGGTGTATCGTTTGTGTCCTCTGTATACCCCCAGCCACGCACCAGTGATGGCCACGAGCTGGCCTGGGTGCCACCCTGCTGTGAACATGGTTCCATCTCCTTCTCCTCCTCCTCATCCTCATCCATCATCCAGCAATTTTTCAAAAAGGTATACAAGTGGGATAGTAACGCTGAGAACGGCGCCATAGGCACTGTCCATGTTGGTGGAGTACTCGAAACAGCGCAACAAGGCACACAGGTCTCGCATGGAAGCCCAGTTATTGGTGAAGTGGTGCTGTTCTGCAGAGCGACTCACGCGTGTGTGCTGCAGCTGAACCTCCGCTATGGCCTGCTGCTGCTCGCACAGTCTTGCCAGCATGTGCAGGGTGGAGTTCCACCTTGTGGGCACGTCACATATAAGGCGGTGAGCGGGAAAGCCGAAGTTACGCTGCAGCGCTGACAGGCGAGCAGAAGCAGGGTGAGAACGCCGAAAGTGCGCACAGACGGCCCGCACTTTCTGCAGCAGCTCTGACATATCGGGGTAATTTTGAAGGAACCTCTGCACCACCAAATTCAGCACATGCGCCAGGCAAGGGATGTGCGTCAAACCAGCTAGGCCCAGAGCTGCTATGAGATTTCGCCCATTATTGCACACCACCAGGCCGGGCTAGAGGCTCGCTGGCACCAACAACTCATTGGTCTGCTGTTCCATGCTCCTCCACAACTCCTGCGCGGTGTGGGATTTTTCACCCAAACAGGCAAGTTTTAAAACTGCCTGCTGTCGTTTACCCCTGGCTGTGCTGAAGTTTGTGGTGAAGGTGTTACGCTGACCGGATGAGGAGGCGTTAGAGGATGAGGGAGAGGAGTAGGAGGAGTTAGGAACAGGAGGCAAACTGAAGTGCCCTGCAATCCTCGGTGGTGAAAGGAGATGCGCCAAACAAATTTAAAAGGTGTATCTCACACGTACCGATACAGACTATGCCGCAATTTAATTTTTTTGACCCCAAAAGGGTGTAGATTGAATAGCGGAATAGAAAATATGATATAAAAAGGTTTATCTCACACGTACAAACCCAGACTAGGCCCCAATTACAATTTGTTGTACCCTAAAGGCTGGATGAGGAGTAGGAGGAGTTCGGAACAGGAGGCAAACTGAAGCACCCTGCAATCCTCAGCGGTGGAAGATGCGCCCCAAAAATTTGGAAGGTGTATCTCACACGAACCGATACAGACTATGCGCAATTTAATTTTTTCTACCCCAAAAGGGTGTATATTGAATAGCGGAATAGAAAAAAGTATATAAAATTGGTGATTTTTTAATAGCACATGTGAACACAGCAGTGTCTTATGTTTTAAGTCACGGTCAGCAGCAGGCTATGAAGGGGAAAAAAAAAAAAATCCCCTTTAAATTTGTAATTTTTAAATAGCAGATTAGTACAGACTATGCCACAATTTAATTTTTTTTAACCCAAAAGGGTGTACAGGCATACCCCGCTTTTAAGTACACAATGGGACCAGAGCATGTATGTAAAACGAAAATTTACTTAAAGTGAAGCAATACCTTTTTTCATTTCCTAGGCAAGCTGGCTGGCCACAAATAGGACATGTTGTAGTCCTGGGTCCCCTCACATTGCTCCCCAAGTTTGGCATCCCTGTCACTTATGGTTTGGGAGCAGTGCCATGTCAAGCTGACCAAGATTTCCCATAGACGCCAATGTTAAAAACTGGGAGTAATGCCATGCCAAGCTGACCAGGCTGTGTCCGTACTCGCGAGTGTACGTAAAGTGAGTGTACTTAAAACGGGGTATGCCTGTATATTGAATAGTGGAATAGAAAAAAGTATATAAAAATTGGTGATTTTTCAATAGCATATGTGAACACAGCAGTGTCTTATGTTTTATGTCACGGTCAGCTCAGCAGCAGGCTATGAAGGGAAAAAAAAAAAAATTCCCCTTTAACTTTTTTAAATAGCAGATTAGAACAGCAATCTGTAGTAAAATATAGCTGAACGCTGCACACAACAGACTGATAAAAATATATTTTTTTCTCCCTCCTCCTCCTCCTCAGTGGGCTCAAGTAAGGGCAAAAAGATCGTTCACTGCACCACCCCCCACGCAGCAAAATCGATGTAGATCGCTAACGGACGATTGTTCTGTCCTGTGTCTCCTATCTGTCCCTGCCTACACTCCGACCTGTCCCTGCATTCTTTTCGGGCACAATGTTGTTTTTCCCTGTCTGTCCCTAATCCAGCAGATAGCACCGTTATGATGTGTGCTCTCTCCCTACACTACAGCAGACTGACGCACCGCGCTGTGTCTCTCGAGCTTATAAAGACCTGGGTCACATGCTTCAGCTGGCCAATCACAGCTACTAATACATTAGTAGGCATGGCTGGGATGGCTTAAGGCACACCAGTTAAACACTTGTTGATTGGCTGTTGAAAGCCCGCCATTAAAAGCGCGCCATTACATACAAAACAGGAAATAAAATGACCGAACACGGATTTTAAACCCGAACATACAGTAAAGTTTTCGGGTCCGTGTCCGGGTTGCAAAAATCCAATTATCCGCTACGGACCCGAATAATACAGTCCGTGTTCGCTCAACACTAGTTACCAACACATCACTATGAGCAAATGCAATTTCTTATTTCATCTTGGCTCACACTTCAATAATAATAAAAAGTAGGATACTTCAATTAACTATTCACATTATTTGAGGACTTCTATCTTCTCTACTTCGCTTTTAAATGTGGAACAGCCAGGCTGTTAATTCATCCCGCCACTTTGGATGAATAAGAATTAAGTCTCTTGGTTTCTTCAAGACAACTTGGTGGACAATCTCTTATCTTCAGGACACTCTCCCTAGTATCCTCTTTCTCTCTGCTGACACCCCTCCTCTGACTATCCTATAAGCAGGGGTGGCCCCCCTCAGGCCAGGCCCCTTGACACAAATCCCCTTACTCATAATACTGCAGTCAAAGGGTCTCCAGTGTCTCCCCTCTCAGTCAGCTTCCCAGGACCTCTGGGTTTAGCTTCTCTTAACCGCACCTCTGGCCCTCAGGACGACCTCCAGCATCTGCTTGGCACCTCTACAGAGAAGGAGGTAGCCGCCCCCTCCCTCCGGGACTCCACCCTCCAACGAAAGACCCCTCAGCACATGTGCCCTTGGCTTTAATACGGTAACCCAGAATGCACCAAAGCGACCTGCCCACTGCCAATTATCAGGACTGTATAAAAAGCCTACGCACCCATTCTTCAGGTTTCCTACCACTGTCCAACATGCCTCCCTATTGGACAAGCATAAAACACTCTCCAGGCTGATTGAATCGCATACTGAACACAATGAGCAGACCTCACTAACAGATCCTGCTTTTTGGTAGGCAGAGAACAGTATAGATTCACCTGCAGCCCCTCTGGTAAGCAGACAGAGCTCAAAACTATACTTCTCTCACTAGCACCTACCTAGGAAGATGCTACACTCACCCCCCACCAAAACAAGCCATGTCCTCACTGGCTCTGGGCAGCCACACCTACAAAAATTATTTGCACAAAATTTTCACGGAGTAGCCCACAATCTTAGAAAAGGGGAAAAGAGAAGTAACATATGTACAGGGCCATGCTGAATACCCCATATGTGGCCAGTGGATACAATGAATTACGTGGAAAAATATATGACTCTGCTGTACAAATATTCAAACATTTTTGTACATACACAAGGTGCATTTAAATCAATGCACCCCCCGCCAAACAAAAATCTGCTTGACAGGTAAAGACATTACCCTATCTGGCTAACTGAATACAAAATCTACATTGTATAAGAATTTACATTGAGCAATGGAGGGCCTCTTCAGACCCAGAAGTCCTAAGCAAGCCTGCAAAGGAAATTAAAGTTAGGCACAAGTAGTACATTGTGACCTATTCACAGTGAGACTCCTCTCCTCAGAGGCGACCTTCTCACTAAAATTATCTTTAACTAAGACATTCTTGTAGAGATCTTCATCACTCCAGGCCCCCTAAGGGCTTGCTTGACTCTACGTTCTGTTGGGTACCTGTAATAGACAACAAACAGACCCTGCCAAGCTGACTATCTAACACATTACCATTGTTTCCTATTGAGAATCATATTGACTAAATAATAGGCACCGTCCCTCTCCGATACCAGGGCAATGACTCTCTCTCTTATTATAGTCAGACCCACAAGTTCAGAATGAAGAAATGCAGAGTCCACCTGACTGGTGTTCACAGTGTCCTCTCCTTCTGTAACACAGAGGCAACACATCTTCTGTCACAAGCTATTTTGCTGGAGCCCGAGCAACTTGTCCAACTTGTCAGTTTTGCCAAACTCTTCAAGGGGTTCTTTACTCTGACATCCCCTCTCAGAAGAGACACTGAGCCTCTACCTGCTTTTCCCAAGGTAGCAACTCACACAAAGTTCTTTTAACTGGCCCACTGACCTGACAGGATCTTCACAAAGTGTCCTTTGAGCAAAGTATCTTTGTAAAGCATCCTCTTCTTCTGTACTCCAACCATCTTGGCCCGTTGGCCAAAACTCTTCACAAAGTGTCTCTAGTGACAACTAGAAAAAAATTTGACTGAGCGAGACGGACATGTCTGCCTGAGCTCCGCTCCGGAACGACACACGCCGCCGCCCGAACCGGTGACCAGCCGCCCTGCACTCCGCCCGACAAGGCTCCCCACACAGCCCACACTGCCCCCACCCTCACCATGGTATCCGGGGGGGCAAAATCCAAGCTCAAGAGCCGCAACATCCGAGACGCTCTGGTGCGGGCCTCTTCCAAGATGGCGTCGCCGCTAGTCTCCCGCGCCAGCACCAGCTCCTCCAAGGCCCCTCGGTTCTCCCAGCCTCACCCAGATGAAGGTGAGTCTGACACAGACATCCCGCTCACCCAGGGGCAGGCAAACTTTGACCCCCTGCAATCTGGACTCCTCCGCCATTTTGAGAGCATCCTCCAGAGGGCCCTGAAGCACACATCTGACCAGATCACGGACAAACTGACTAGAGAGATCAGGGACCTGGGCCAACGCACTGCTGACCTTGAGCTCAGGGCAGACGAGATCGAGGTCAGTGTCACTAACCACTCTGAGGAATTGGAGGCCCTCAGGGAAGAAAACCAGTCCCTGCAGCTTCAACTGGAAGATCAGGAAAATCGCGCCAGACGATCCAATATCCGGATCCGTGGGATTCCGGAGTCTGTGGTAGATCTGCAGTCCACTGTCACAGCCCTTTTTGAGGAACTCTCCCCCTCAATCCCCATCGAGCGTCTAGAGATGGACCGTATTCATCGGGCCCTGGCCCCCCGCAAACCTGATGGGCCCCCAAGGGACATAATCGCCAAAATGCACTTCTACAAGACCAAAGAACAGCTTCTACAAGCCGCCAGACGCAAGGAAACCCTCCGTTTTCAAAGCTATGATTATCAACTCTTCACGGATCTTTGTAAGGCTACTATCATGAAGCGCAGGGAATTTAAACCGCTGCTCCACACTCTGCAACAGCACCAAATAATCTATTCCTGGGGCTTCCCATTCTCCTTACGTGTTACCCACCAGGGCCGCAAGCACACCTGCAAATCTACAGAGGAACTTCAGCGCCTTCTTCAGGATCTCCGCCTGCTCTCCCCTCCATCTACCCCGACACCCCTTCAGCAACGACGACGATCTGCCTCCAGATCCCCACTGAAGCTGACCGCCCCGAATTCCACCACTCCTAAGAGGAGCCGCCTTGTTTCGCCACAACCACCCCCAGCGGATTCCATGGACTGAAGAACCACCTACCGGATACCAGCCGGATGTCATGGCTGCAAGCCAACTCAGGCCTGTATATTTTTTCACTGCACCCCCTTTTTTTTTTTTCTATTCACTAGAACCCGTATTGGGTGAGCCGGACACCCATACGGTTTGAACTTGAACTTTTTTGAACCTGTGTATTTGACTTTCCATGTTCTTTTATTTGCCTTACCTCTATAAACGTTTATTTATAATATCTCCCCTGGTCACCACCGTAAATCTTGCCTAAAGCTACTTTATAGGCGGTCGTGTCTCCTTCCCGGTTGTCACTGCCGCCTCCACCCACCTTTGGAACACTCCTCTAGGAGTCTTCCGGAGGTGACTTGTTTCCCTCCATGCAGTGGATCACCCTCTGCATGGACGGACTGTCCTTTTTCACCACGCTCTTACGTATATTTCTAACTACAGTGTTGTCAATGTGGTCCTCCTCTCTCTCCTCCTTGCATCTTCCCACCCTCCACTTTCCTTCACCCTTCCCTCCCCCTTCCCTTGTTCGCCGGGGGGTCCTGTCCTCCATGCTATCGCCATCTCAGTTTAGCTGCTTTCTCCTGCTGACCCAATGGCCACCTTGAACATCCTAACCCTAAATGTACAGGGCCTCAACTCACCTCAGAAACGCTGTAAGGCATTTCCCCCACAAACTCCTCGCTTTCTAACCTCCTCTTTTCCTCAGTTTTACACAGCTTCAGCGACTGTCAAGAGGGGGGTGTTGATAGCGTTCCATCGGACAACTCCGTTTACACTACACACGTCGATTGCGGATCCTGAAGGTAGGTACCTGATCCTTGTTGGCACCCTACTGGACAAGGAAGTCACTCTGGCTTCTTATTATGCACCCAACACCAACCCCACCTCCTTCCTCTCCCACTTCCTTCAAATTGTTGAACACCATAAGAAGGGTACAACTATCCTATGCGGTGACTCGAACCAAGTCTTATACCCATCCCTTGATAAATCACCTGCGCCCCTTCCTCGCCCGCACTCCGTCTCAACTTCCGGGACTTGCTTCACTCTCATTCCCTGATTGATGCTTGGCGTGAATGCAACCCCTCCAGGAGACAATATACCTACTACTCACACCCGCATAATACTTTCACACGCATAGATCATATTCTTACCCCGATTGCTACCTCTCCCTCCCTCCTGGCCTCCTCTATTGTACCGATTTCCTGGTCGGATCACAACGCGGTAGTCTCCTCCTTTGACTCTCTAGTTCCTAAGCAGCATAAATTTTCTTGGTCTTTGAACGATACCCTCCTGACCCATCCTTCCCACAAAGTTGAAATAGCAGCAGCAATCAAAGACTACCTCTCACACAACGTCACCACTGACGTTGCCCCCCTCACTGTTTGGGAGGCCCACAAAGCAGTGCTCAGGGGTACGCTCATTAGCCTGGCATCTCGCCGTAAACGAGAACGCCGCCTTACCTACCAAACCCTGGATTCAGCTTTTGTACAAGCCCACAACGCCTTCCAAGCACACCCCACCCCGAATAACAAACAAATTTTCGATAAGGCAACCCTGGAACTAAATCTCTTCCTCACGGATGCGGCCGAAAAGCAAATTCGTCGCTCACAACATCAATTTTACTCCAAAGCGAATAAACCAGACACTTTTCTCGCCCTCTCTCTCTCCGTAACGCTAATATTATCCGCAAACCTATCCGTCTGCGAACCTCCCCCTCCACCCACACTAGCAAACCCATCAAAATTCTAGACACCTTCAGACGACACCTCTCCAAACTTTATTCCCCATCCCACCCCCCAACTGACTCGCAGCTCTCTGAGTTTTTCTCGACGATATCTATGCCCACCCTTTCTGCCTCACACCGCGACGCATTAGAGCAACCGATCACAGACCTTGAAATCTGCGCAGCAATCGATACTCTTAAATTACGCAAACGCCCCGGCCCTGACGGTTTTACCGCTTCGTACTATAAACACTTCTCAGAACATTTGACCCCCATGCTCTCTAAAGCGTATAACTCTATCCTCAAGGGCCATTCCTTTGGCCTAGACTCCCTCAAAGCGGCCATTTCCATGATCCCCAAACCACAGACGGACGAGTCCTCTTGGTCCAACTATCGCCCTATATCCCTCCTCAATATAGACATCAAGCTGATGGCCAAAATCCTATCTGCACGACTTAATCCGATCATAGGATCTCTAATCCATAAGGACCAAACGGGCTTTATCCCATGTCGCCAGGCTGGAGACAACGTGCGCAGAGCTGTGCACCTTACCTATCTCGCTCGTAAACGCAATATACCTGCCTGCTTGGTCTCCCTAGATATTAAAAAGGCCTTTGACTCCCTCTCATGGGCATACTTACACGATGTCCTACGCAGATGGGGTTTTGGTCCACACTTTCTAACATGGATATCCTCACTATACTCTTCCCCTTCTGCATCTTTCCATTACGCTGGCTTCCACTCTTCCTCTTTCCCAATTCGATCTGGTACTAGGCAGGGCTGTCCCTTATCTCCACTCCTCTTCGCCCTGGCTATCGAACCTCTTGCCCTTAAAATTCGAGCAAACCCTGATATTAAAGGCCTAGACCTCGGCGGCTTTCACCATAAACTATGTCTCTTCGCAGACGACATCCTCTTGTTCCTCTCCTCACCTCTCACTTCTGCTCCCAACCTTCTTTCTACACTGACCAAATTTGCCCGCATCTCCGGTCTAGTTATTAATCCCGAGAAATCGAAGGCCCTTAATATCTCCCTGACTTCCTCCCTTCACTCACAGCTCCGATCGGTCCTCCCCTTTTCCTGGGAGTCCCAGTATTTGCCCTATCTAGGGATTAACTTGACAGCTGACCCAACGGAGCTATTTAGGGCTAATTACCCTCCTATGCTGCGACACCTCACACGGTTGATGACGTCTTGGGCTACTCTGCCCCTAGCCTGGATGGGGCGCATTACAGTAGCTAAGATGGCCATCTTACCCAAGGTACTGTACCTCTTTAGAGTCCTGCCCATCCCTGTTCCCTCTTACTACCTTCGTCAACTTCAGCGACGCACCTTCTCTTACATTTGGGGCACCACCAGACCTAGGGTTGCCCGCACGACCCTCTATCTACACAAACTCCAAGGAGGCCTAGGACTCCCAAACTTCACCAAATACTATCAGGCGGCCCAATTAGCCCAATTACCTAAATGGCACGCTACTAAGGAAGTCCCTTTGTGGGTATCTCTTGAAGCAGTAGAAAGACCCTCTCTCTGTCGCAAACCTCTTATGGCTGACCCCTTCTGACCGTCGGTCGATCACGAATCCTATCGTACGCCACTCCCTGCGGCTTTGGGATGCTCTGAAATTTAAATTTAAGCTCCGGTCACCGCATAATCCCTTACTCTCCTTCTTGCGCAACCCCTCTTTCACTCCGGCCTGGGAATCCCCTACAGCCTTCAACAGTTGGGTAACTGCTGGTCTCCTCCGAGCTCACTCTATAATAGCATCTAACGCCATTAAACCCTTCTCTGACCTTTGTGCGTCTCACCACCTGCGAAGCTCAGAGGTCTTCCATTACCTTCAACTCAAACACTTCTTCACGCAATGCATCCCCACTGACCCCACTCTGCCCCACATGACCTTTTTTGAGCATATCTGCCACGACGATCCGCACATGCGAGGCCTCATTTCCCAACTCTACTCTAGGCTCACTACACCCCCTACTAATGATCCTCCGCCTTACGCATCCAAATGGGAACGAGATCTTGAGTCCTCCATTGAAAAAGAGGACTGGACAAGAATATGGCAATCAACTAAATCGGCCTCCCAAAACATTGTAGCCCTAGAAACAAACTACAAAGTGCTGATGCACTGGTATCTAGTACCCGCACGCATTGCGAAATTCCAACCTTCATACCCTGCAACATGTTTCCGTGGATGTTCAGAGGCTGGCACGCATATGCACATCTGGTGGACGTGCTCTATTGTGCAGACTTTCTGGCAGGAAGTCTTTTGGGTCCTTTCCAAATTAATGTCCACACAACTCCCGCCCTCCTTAATGTGAAACCTGATATGGTTTCGAAATTTCGGCACAAGCTGTTTCTGCAGGTGACCACGGCAGCGAAACAGACCATAGCGAAAGCATGGAAGTCTCCGCATTTATCTCTACTTGAAGTTAAACAGCGTGTCACAACTGCTATGATACATGCCAAGATCGAAGCTACACTAATGGACAAAATAGATCAGTTTGACAGACTTTGGCAACCCTGGGTTGACAACTTCCTTCCTTCCAACTTCGATAGCTCCCTGTTGATGCCCTAATCACCCTGAGCTGTGCCCACTCCTTTCCTTCACTCATGGATCCCCCCGGCGACCCTCACCCTCTCTTTTTTGTTCTATTCCCACCCCATGCTCCCTCCCCCGCCTACCCCACCTACCCCACTCTTCTTTAATAAATACTTCTCCCATAACACTAGCAACGTCCTTACCTGAACCTGCCTCTCACAGTATAGCCCACCAGGCAGGCTCGTGAGTAAAGCCAGCTCTCCCAGTTCACTGGACTATACTCTCAGTCCCCCACGTCTGGTCAGTCCATTCTGCGGTTTCCTCCACCCCTCTGCTTCTCTCTCCGAGATGTTAAGGTATTGGGCATTAGATAACCTTGGCTCACTAGCTACCTGGCTGCACCTTCCTGTCTAGGCAGAGTGTGTTCCCATTATGGGGTGCCTACGGGCTGGTCGCGCCACCTGCCTCCATCTAACTTTGCCCGACTTGTTAGCTCGTTCGCTCTCGTGTTTACCATACAGTTATGGCTGATCCTGTTAAATGCCTGTCATGGTTATGACAATCTTCTGCAATGTAACTCACACGTTGTTATTGTTATTTGTTATTTGTTATTCTTCATCAATAAAATACTTGAACAAGAAAAAAATTTGACTGAATAGCCAGCAGACATGGCTTCTTTTAGGAAGCTGTGGCACCAAGCTAAGTGCCTCCTAGAGTTCTTTGAACAGGAAGTCTTTGTGGGTTAGAGGGTCGGCCCTCCTTCACATGAGAAACTGCACAGTGATAGTTGTTCTGCTGAATTCCAATCCTTCTCACAAGGATAGAAGTGAAAGGAGAATTGGAAATAGGGCTTCTGGCCCTAGCAATAACATTTTTTCCTAACTGGTGAACTCTCTTCGGGCTCTCTAGCCCATTTTTAACAACTTCACATCACTTGATTCCCATTCAGGCTAACTAGCCTCATAACATTATGACTCTCCCAGCAGGGACGGGAACTCTGCCCAAGCCTGGCCTGTTCAGTTTGGGCGATGAACTTCCACCCGGCCAATGTGGATGGACTGCCCCAAATTCCAATTAGCCTTTACCGATAAGAAGGTGTCCCACAACTTAGGCCTCTTGCAAATTTGATATGGCTTGGGGATATAGAGGAAATTCCAAACCTCTTCATCGCATCATCCCTCTCTCTTGGCCTCGATCTCCTCCATAACCTCCCGAGGAGTGTAGGGGTAGTCATACCCATATTCCAGTGCCACCTTCTTCTGGATCAGGCGTGGACATCAAGAGAATCAGGGGAGCCTTTGTCTGTCTCCTCTCCCAGTAAGGGTGTATAGGGTCTCCTCCCTCTTGATGAGACTGGTGTAGGCTTCATTCTGATCCCAGGCCCGGGTGTAGGTGCGAGGTGGGGATAAATCTGGGACCCTTGTGGCGTAGGCTTCACAGAACCCCAAATTCCTGGCACACTGCATATAGATGACAGCCCTCTCAGTCTCATCATTGAGTGAACTAGGACTTGAAGAGCTGCTCCTCTTCTCTGTTCCCCAGTCCCATTCAGTCTCCTCATCTGAATTCCATACATCAATGCCCTCTTCCAGGGCCCCAAACCGACATTGGAAGCGGGGTGACCCTATATAAATGGCTCCAGCCTCTTCCTCACTGGAAAAACTAGAGGCCTTCCTCTCAGGAGCCCATTAAATCCCCTCTGCCACTTTGAGAGCGATGAGTTCTGCCTTTGCAGGGATTGCTGACCCTTCTTTTGGCCGTGACTCGGCCTGCACAATCTATGTGCATCTCAGCTTCATATATAATGTAGATCTATACATTATATAGCACCCTCCTAGGTAGGTGCTAGTGAGAGAGTATAGTTTTGAGCTCTGTCTGCTTACCAGAGGGGCTGCAGGTAAATCTATATTGTTCTCTGCCTACCAGAGAGCAGGTTCTGTTAGTGAGGTCTGCTCATTGTGCTCAATATGTGATTCATTCCGTCTAGACTCTAGAGAGTGTTTCACCCTGGTCCAATAGGGAGGCATGTAGGACAGTGGGAATGGGTGCATAGGCTTTTGATACAGTCCTGATGATTGGCAGAGGGCAGGTCGCCTCGGTGCATGCTGGGATACTGTATAAAAGTCAGAAGCACATATGCTTTAGTTGAAGAGCGGAGTCCTGGAGGGAGGGGGGCGGCTGCCTCCCCCTCTGTAGAGGTGCCATGTGGTTGCAGGAGGTCATCTTGAGAGCCAGAGGAGTGATTGAGAGGAGCTGAATCCAGAGTTCCAGGGAAGCTGACTAAGAGGGGAGACATTGGAGGTCATGTTTCTACAGTATCATGAGTACAGGAACTCGTGTCAAGGGGCCTGACCCGAGGGGGGGCCACCCTTGCTCCTAGGATAGTCAATGGACCGGTAAGAGATAGAATTAAAACAATGATGGCTCTAACGACAGTCACCCACAACCACATCCCTATATAAAATAGAGAAAGGAAAAAAAACACGTGGCTGTCAATCATCCAGTCCAAGGAAGAACAGGAAGCTTGACTCAACCACCGCCCTGTATAAAAATGGGATTTTAAGGGCTGGGGGGGGGGTAATCTGTAGTAAACATACAAGGTAATTTATATAAAAATATAAACTTTATTAAGTACATCGACAATACAGGTAAAAGCATAGTGTGCAAGCACAAAAGATATAATGCATGGATAACATAATATGGATAGGAACAGTGTGACTTAATGACTCATGGTCTCATTAAGTCACACTGTTCCTATCCATGTTATCTGCCGTTATACATTTGGGATGCATTATATATTTTATGCTTGCAAACTATGCTTTTTTTGTATTGTCGATGTACTAAATAAATGTTCTATTTTTATATAAATTATCTTGTATATTTACTACAGACTACCCCCCAGCCCTTAAAATCACATTTTTATACAGGGAGGTGGTTGAGTCAACCTTCCTGTTCCTCCTTGGACTGGATGGTCGACAGCCACCCCTGTTTTTTTCCCTTAGTCAGTGGACTGGTGTCAGCTGAAAGGGGATGCTAGTGAGAGTGTCCTGAAGATAAGATAAGGTTCACTAAGTCGGCTTATTAGAGAGTAAGAGACTTAACCCCATCCACATTTGTGGCAGTGTAGACTAACAGCCTGGCTGTTTCTGATCACTAAAGAAGTTCTGAAGATAGAAGTCCTCATCTATGTGAGTAGTTCAATTGGAGTATCCCACTATTTCATTCTCCTATCCCAATTACCAATAAACAACAAAAAAAAAAACAACAACACCCCTAGACTGTTTATTTCCGGGAAGAGCCAACAGAAGCAAGGAGGGATACTGGATCTGTATCTGCTTATAACTGTGTGTTGGTAAACAGGGGAGCCTGCAGAATCAGTATCCAGTATGCCTGAATGTTTCCATGCAGCTGCGGGCGTGGAGTCAGTGTGGGCAATGTGATGATATGCTGATGCAGGCGGGGCGGAGTGATTGTCGGCCAAGAAGACTGAGCGTGAGCTGGTAGACAGGAGTCAATCGGGATTTGCTGGTGCCTATGATAGGGATACCTGTGGGCAGAGGAAGAGGAGTGTTGAGAGCACTGCTGGGGCCAGGACCAGTAGTGCAGACCTACACCACAGTATGGCAGGCCAGGGAGACCCGTATCTCGGAGGTGAGATGCACACAGATTGTGCAGGCTGAGTCACGGCCACAAGGAGGGCCAGTAATTCCTGCAGAGGCAGAACGAACCACATCTAAAGTGGCAGAGGGGAATCAATAGGCTCCTGAGAGGAAGGCCACTAGTGTATTCAGTGAGGAAGAGGCTGGAGCCATTGACATAAGGTCACCCCGCTTCCAATGTCAGTTTGGGTCCCTTTAAGAGGGCATCAATGTGTTCCCCAGTCCCATTCAGTCTCCTCTTCTGACTTCCACAGAGAGGAGAAGCAGTTCTGCAAGTCCTAGTTCACTCAGTGATGAGACCGAGGGGGCTGTCGTTCGTATGCAGTGTGCCAGGAATTTGGGGTTCTGTGAGGCCTATGCCACAAGGGTCCCAGATCTATCCCTACCTCACACCTACATCCGGGCCTGGGATAATAATGACACCTAAGCCAGTCTCATCAAGAGGGAGGAGACCCTATACACTCCACCTGGGAGAGGAGACAGACAAAGGCTTCCCATGTTCTCTCGATGCCAGTGCCTGATCCAGAAGAAGGTGGCCCTGGAATATGGGTATGACTACCCCTATGCTTCTCGGGAGATTATGGAGGAGATAGAGGCCAAGAGATAGGGATGGTGTGATTAAGCATTTTGGGATTTCCTTTGCATCCCCAAACCATACCGCAACCAGAAGATGCCTGAGTTGTGTGACACCTTCTTTTCTGTGAAGGCTAACTAGAACTTGGGGCGGTCCATTGACATTGTGTGGAAGTTCATCGCACAAATAGAACAGGCCAAGCTTGGGCTTTTCTAGTTCAGGACTGCTGAGGATGTAGAGTTCCCATCCCTGCTGGGGGAGTTATAGTGTTACGAGGCTAGATAGCCTGGATGTTCACCAAGTGATGTAAGGTTGCTAAGAAGAAAAGGGGCTAGAGTGCCCAAAGAGGTTTCACCAGTTTAAAAGAAAAAAAAAGTTGTTAGGGATGGAAGCCCTATTTCCAAATTCGCTTTCCCTTCTATCCTTGCAAGAGGATTTGGGATCCAGCGAAACAATTACTACTGTGCAGTTTTTCATGTAGTAGAGGGCCAACCCTCTAGTCTACAAAGACTTCCTGTTTAAAGAACTTTGGCCAGTACTTTAACTCTGTGTTACAGCTTGCTACAAGAAGCTATGTCTACTGGACACTCTGCCAAGATCCCTTGGGCCAATGGGCCAGGATCACTAGCTGTTACTAGAGACACTTTGCGAAGAGTTTGGGCCAATGGGCCAGGATGGTTGAAGTACAGAAGAAGAGGATGCTTAACAAAGATACTTTGTTCAAAGGACACTTTGTGAAGATCCTGTAGGAGGGCCAGTTAGGAGGAATTTGTGTGAGTTGCTACCTGGTAAAAAGGAGGTAGTGGCTCATTGTCTCCTCAGAGAGGGGGGATGCCAGAGTGAAGGTTCCTTTAAATAAGGCAAGTTTGCTCAGGCTCCAACAAAATAGCTTGCCACCAGAAGAAGATGTGTTGCCTCTGTGTTACAGAAGGAAAGGACACCGAACATCAGTCAGGTGGACCCTGCATTTCCTCATTCTGAACTTGTGGGTCTGACTATAATAGGAGAGAGAGTCAGTGCCCTAGTGTCTGAGAGGGACTGTGCCTATTTAGTCAAAAATATGATTTTTGGTAGGAATCAATGGCGAAGTGTTAGTCAGCTTGGAAGGATCTGTTTGTTGTCTATTACAGGTACACAACAGAACGTCAAGTTAAGCATGCCCTTAGGGGGCCTGCAGTGAAGAAAATCTAAATGGGAATGTCACAGTTAGAGATAATGTTGGTGAGATGGTCGCCTCTGAGGGTAGGGCAGTCTCACCGTGAATAGGTAATAATGTACATCTTGTGCTTAACTTTCATTTACTTTGCCGGCTTGCATGGGACTTCTGGGTCTGGATCGGCCCTCCACTGTTCAATGTAAATTTCTATACAATGTTGGTGTTGTGTCTAGTTAGTTAGATAGGGTAATGCCTTTTACCTGTCAAGCTGATTTTTGTTTGGTGGGGGGTGCATTGATCTAAATGCACTTGGTATGTGTATATGTACATAAATGTGTGAATATTTGTACAACCAGATCATAATTTATTGTTTTCACTGGCCACATATGGGGTATGTCCCATGGCCCTGTATATATGTTATTTCCCTTTTCTCCTTTTTCAAGTTTGTGGGATACTCCATAAAAGTTTTGTGCAAATAATTTTTGTAGGGGTGGCTGCCCAGAGCCAGTGAGGACATGGCTCATTTTGGCGGGGGGTGAGTGTAGCACCCTCCTATGTAGGTGCTAGTGAAAGAGTATAGTTTTGAGCTTTGTCTGCTTACCAGAGTGGCTGCAGGTAAATCTATATTGTTCTCTGCCTACTAGAGAGCAGGCTCTGTTAGTGAGGTCTGCTCATTGTGCTCAATATGTGATTCATTCAGTCTAGAGAGTGTTTCACGGTGGTCCAATAGAGAGGGATGTTGGACAGTGGGAGGAAATCTGACGAATGGGTGCATAGGCTTTTGATACAGTCCTGATGATTGGCAGAGGGCAGGTCGCCTCGGTGTATGCTGGGATACTGTAAAAGCCAGGAGCACTTCGGGCTCTTTCGTTGGAGAGCAGAGTCCTGGTGGGAGGGGGCGGCTGCCTCCTCCTCTGTAGAGGTGCAATGCTGTCGCAGGAGGATGTCCTGAGAGCCAGAGGAGTGGTTGAGAGGAGCTGAATCCAGAGGTCCAGGGAAGCTGACTTAGGCTGGCCATACATGTTCAAATTTTGTTGTACAATTTTCTGGTAGATCTACCACAAACCATATAATGTGAGGTCAAAGCTAAATAATACATTCAATTGTATCTAATTAGGCAGGCCTTCATACTACATACTTGAAGGTAAATATCAAGAAAATTGGACATAAAATTGTAAGAAAATTGTATCATGTATGGCCAGCCTAAGAGGGGAGACACTGGAGGTCCTGTTTCTGCAGTATCGTGAGTACAAGAACTAGTGTCAAGGGGCCTGACCCAAAGGGGGGCCACCCCTGCTCCTAGGATAGTCAGTGGACGGGTGTCATCTTCAGAACACTCTCACTAGCATCCCCTTTCAGCTAAGATAAGGTTCACTAAGTCGGCTCATTAGAGAGTAAGAGATTTAACCCCATCAACACCTGTGGCAGTGTGGATTAACAGCCTGGCTGTTTCAGATCACTAAAGAAGTTCTGAAGATAGAAGTCCTCATCTATGTAAATAGTTCAATTGGAGTATCCCACTATTCCCTTCTCCTATCCCAATTAACAACAAAAAAAACAACACCCCTAGACTGTTTATTTCCGGGAAGAGCCAAGAGGGGCAAGGAGGGATTCAGGATCTGTATCTGCTTTTAATCATGTGTTGGTAACCAGGGGAGCCTGCAGAGTCAGTATCCATCAGTTCCTACAGGGGCAGTGCTACAATTATATGCCTATTCACTATACTGACTGCAATAAACGAACTCAACTCACTATGCACTAACTACCTACCTAACCTCTATTATCACACACTATACACGGCTGCCGTGTAAGCAGCAGCCTGCCTTTGGCCAATCATGGCTCTGACAGGACACTGTGCTGTGATTGGTCAAAGCATACAGGTCATGGCCATGCTTTGGCCAATCATCAGTAATTTTTCTTTATCGTACATCACGGGACACAGAGCCCTAAATCATAACATATGTGTAACGCTGAGCGCTCCGGTCCCTGCTCCTGGACCGGAGCGCTCGCGGCGTTCGTCCCAGATCCACTCACCTGTGCCCGCTCCGGCTCTCTCCTCTGCTCCCCGCTCACGTGGTTCCCGGCTTGCGCGTCCCTGCACCATAGGGCGCGCGCGCGCCGGCTGTTTGAAATTTAAAGGACCAGTGCACCAGTAATTGGTGCCTGGTCCAAACCTCCCTTCCGGTTTCCTGTTTCATATATAAGTGACCTGCCCCTTCCTGCCCTTGCCGGATCTTTGTTGCCTTATTGCCTAGTGAAAGCGTTGTTGGTGTATCCCTTGCCTGTTGCCAAACCCTTTGCTAATGACTACCACCTTTGAACCTGTGCTGCCTGCCCTGACCTTTGCTACGTCTGACTATGCCTCTGCCTGTTCCTTTTGTACTACGCCTATCTCAGCAGTCAGTGAGTTTGAGCCGCTACTGGAGGTCACGACCTGGTAGTTACCGCCGCAACAAGTCCATCCCGCCTTGCGGCGGGCTCTGGTGAAAACCAGTAACTACTTAGAACCGATCCTCCGGTACGGTCCATGCCATTCCCTCACTGACACAGCGGATCCACTCCCTGCTCCACTCCTGCTACCAGTCCGGACCCTGACAATATGGGTTATATAGCCACCTTCAGGTAAAGGACACTGGTAACCGATCAGAAAGGATGTCCCCCTATATAACCCCTCCCACACAGGAAATGCCTCAGTTTTTTTGCCAGTGTCTAAAGGTGATGGTTACTGTGGAGAGTCGCTTCACATATTTTTTATGTTTTAAAGAAAAAGAAAGAATATTATGCTACATACAACGATCAAAGATCACTGAATCTAAAGGGTTAGCTATCAGATCCATCCTAAACAGTCAATAGACTGAAAAGATGGTACCTGAGCCTCGGAAAGCAGATATGAGGTTTTGCCTGTAATGCTGTCCTTTTTAGGTGCTGGACCCTGGGATCCGGACCCTTGCAATACCAAACCCCAAAGGCACTCCTTGCAGGGTGCTCTGCAGGTCCAAGGCCATGGCCCCTCTAAAACAGGGGGACACAGTCCTTGAAGGTCTCCAAGACAAAGCTCACTGTGATGAGTGAAGATTGGATTCCTGTTTCATACAGAATCGTGCAGCAGGACTGGTGAGTCCAAATTAAAATATTTGCACATACTGCAAAACTTGAAGGTAAAAAATGCTGGCATAATTGCAGATTGTAAATATTTTTTGCACTGCTCCCTTTAAAAAGATAACAGAGTCTCTGCATGAGACTACGGATGGTAAGCCTAGGCAAAATACATATTGTTAAACATTATTTCTGTGCTTGTTTTTCTGGCACACGGTTTTCACCCTGTGCTGATTAACAGAAAGGTATCAGCTGTGGCAAACCAATGTGTGCATGAGACTGCATGTTAAGCTATGCAAAATACATCTTGTTGAAAGTTCAGTTTTTTTCTCAGGGATTGAAATGTGCTATTTATATCAGTTGTGATTATATGAGCTTGTGCAGTTGTGGGATGATGCAAAGGTTGTTTAAACATTATTTCTTTGCCTATTGTTATCACGCTGTTTTCTTGCCCTGGGCTGATCACCTGAAAGGTATCAGCTGTGACAAACAAAATTCAGCCTAAGCTGCTCTCACCCCATGTGGTTGCTGTTTTCGCCTTGGCGCATAAGCACTCGCATGTTTGTCTCCTCCCTTGATAGCGCGACTGTGACAAAGGTCTTTTTGAACTTGCGAGAATCTTCGTTTTTAAGTACAGGCGTACGCTGTATGGGGGGCATGCTTGAATGCAATTGGCATGCACGTGGACACCACATAGCACACCATGCATGCGCAGTACAGCATAAATGGACGCGATCTAGAAGGTACTGCTTCCAACGCGCTAGCCTCTCCTGAGGTCGTAGGGAACACAGAGCAGCAGCAGCTGGGTTGCGTGTGTCACTGTGGGTGTATAGTTACTGGCACAAACGGGTCCTGTATCTTTGGATAATCAGTGCTGTGTGTGATAAGATGTATAAGCTTTTTACAAGCCTTGGGTACACTGAAGTTAGTACCTTTAGTTTGTCTTGCTATAAAGCAATGTCTGCCCTAAAGAGGGCTGGTGGGGCACAGTTGGAAGGGGCACTGTGATGCCACCATCAGGCCTTGAGGGTCCTAGCCATGCTTCTTATGTCTCTACTCCCCCTGAGCAGTAAGGGGTGACTAGCCAATCTGAGCCATTAAAGTTGTCAGGCATAGTAGCTACTTTAGGTGCTTCTACCGCAACCCACGTCACTAAAAACGATTTGACATCGGCATTAGCCAGCCTTGAGGGTACGATTGCTGAAATATTTGCAGCAACAAAAAGAGGGAAGAAACATGATAGATCCCCCTCACCTGAGCCACCCCCCCGAATTCAGTTTAGGATTGGGCAGAGGAGTAGAAGAAGTAGCTGATGATCACCCTGAGGTTTTCACTTCTGGGGAGTCAGGGTCAGAGGAGTCTCTGTCAACCTCTCAAACCCAGAGATTGTTTGTTCAGCCTCTTACTGAAATGGTCCAGTCTGGACACAAATTTCCTCCCTTAGAGGCGGCTGAATTCTCTTTTTACTCTCTAAGCTCATTGCGCCCTCCTCATAGTCCTTGGACATTTCCCATACATCTGCTCTTGGAGCAAACAATGTATAATGATTGGGACCATCCTGATAGGATTTTTTTGTTCCTCCTAAAATTTTTTTACTATTGTATCCAATGGAGGAAAACGTTTACTAAGCAATGGTATATATCCACTTTGGATGCTGCCATTTATTCTGTTAACAAAAGTTTAACCTTCCCTGTGGATATTGCCCAGGTTTTTAAAGATCCAGCAGATAAGAAGTTGGAATCCTTTTGGAAAGCCTCCTTTTCGGTTGCAGGATCTACGATACAACCAGCAGTAGTGGCCATAGGAGTCTTTAAAATACCACATGAAGTGTGTGTCCAAGACAGTTCCTTCTCAAGGAGAGTCTGTGGAAGATCTGTTAGATCTATCTCCCACTTTATGTTTTGCCGTGGATGCTCTTACGGACTCCATAAGGAAAATGTCACGAATTGTTCTGATGACAGTGCATATGCGCAGTATCCTTTAGTTAAAGAGCTGGTCTGCAGAATTACCATGTAAAAAGTTACTGGCTGGCTTCCCTTTTCAGGGAGAATGCTTTTTTTTTTGGTGATGATCTGGATAAGTATATCTAAAATATCTTGGGGGAAAGATTACGTTGCTACCTGTGAAAAGGAAGAGCAAGCGTCCTTCTTTTAAGATCCCCAGCACTCATACTACCAATAGTACAATAATACAAAACTAGTAAAAAGGTTAGGTCTGAGCATGTAGGCCCTTTAATAATCAGCAGTGGGTGACTGGGGACAAAGAAGTCAAATTAAATATTTTCTTCAGCTCTGTGTATATAAAGGAGCATGAGGGAGCTCATGACCATAATGAGGATGGTATTGACACAGCCCCAAATGATCCACAATGGCTCAAAAGTGATATGGTACAGGAATATTAGACATAATAAGGGTGGATAAAGCGCCTGGACCAGATGGCATCCACCCACGCATCCTAAAAGAATCGAGCGCTGTAATTTCAAAGCCTTTGTTTCTAATTTTTTGGGACTTTTTAAGAACTGGAATAGTACCACTTGATTGGCGTAGGGCCAATGTGTTGCCTATATTTAAAAAGGGATCAAAGTCTTTGCCAAGTATCTATAGACCTGTTAGTTTAACTTTTATAGTCGGGAAGATACTGGAGAGTTTAATAAAAGACCACATAGATGAGTTCTTGCTGGAAAAAAATATTTTACGCAACAGACAGCATGGATTCATGAAAGACAGAAGTTGTCAAACAAAACCTGATTTCTTTTTATGAGGAGGTAAGTAATACCTTGGACAGAGGGGTGGCTGTGGATGTAGTATACTTGGATTTTGCAAAAGCGTTTGACACAGTTCCCCACACACAGCTAATGTGTAAGGTAAAGTCTACTGGCTTGGAAAGATCAGATTGTAAATGGATAGAAAATTGGCTAAAAGATAGAAACCAGAGAGTAGTGGTTAATGATTCTTACTCTGAATGGTGTAAGGTATTCAGTGGTGTATAGGGATGGCCTTGTGGTTCACCCGGCGGTAGGTTCGTGGCAAATTTTGCTTGTTCGCTACCCTCCAAATTTGCGAACACATGGCATTGTTCGCGGCGGCCATATTAGTTTATATTGGGGAGAACTTTGACCCATGACACAGCCGTCAGGGGGAATGGGACAGCCAATTAAAACATTCCAGCACATTGACATACTCCCTACCCTATAAATAGACCTGAGCTGTCGGCCATTTCACATTCCGCTTTTTGCCAGTGTAGGTAGAGGTCTGCTATGCTCATGAGGGAGAGATTGCTAGACACAAATAGCTCTGTTAAGATCCACAAAAGTCCTTTTCAGGGCTGGTATTTCAGTATAGGCCTTCTACAGTCTCATTTCAGGTTAGGAACAGGTATGCAGTCGTTGCTTTAGGGGCAGTTAGAGATCGGCAGCAGTCACACACAAATCGTTCTGTTAATGCCCACAAAAGTCCTTTTCAGGGCTGGTATTTCGGTAAAGGTCCAGTCTCTCTTCAGTATAGGGTCAGGTATCTATTCTGTGCTTTAGGGGCAGTTAGAAATCGGCATCTGCAGTGACACAAATCACTCTGTTAATGTCCACAAAAATAATTTAAAGGGCTGCAATGTCGGTATAGGTCTATTACAGTCTCTTCAGTATAGGGTCAGGTATCCAGTCTGTGCTGTAGGAGCAGGGCCGGCGCTCCCGCTAGGCGAACTAGGCAGCTGCCTAGGGCGCAGCGCCACCTAGGGGCGCACTGCTGCCTAGCCTAGGGAGGGTGCAGACTGGCCCGGATGGATCATTCACGGCAGCTCAGGCAGCAAACTACAGGGCTACAGGAGGGGGAGGGTGTGCTAAAGCTGAGGTTCCCTCAAGTGCTTATGCTGGTGCCGTCCTACTTACACCTGCTCAGCACAGCCGACCCATGACAGACAGCACAGAGCTGGGCGCCGCTCTGAACTGCCTTCAGCTGCTGCCTCTGCACTAGCTTTTGCCAGCAACAAAGGTCCCGCCTCCTCCTCGCTTATGAAAGACAGTCTCATGTCCGAACATCAGCCACTTCTTCTTCTGGGTACACTTGCTGCTTCTCTGAGTTCTCTCCAGGAGAATCCCCTCCCACGTGGGCGGTGCCAGAACAGCCTCTGAGTCTAGTCCATCACACTCGTCAGTGAACTGGAGGTAAGTGAGAGAAGGGGGGGGGGCCGAGTGAGAGCAGGGGGAGGAGACAGCAGGCCAGTGCAGGACTGCAAGAATGACACGGATCCTCAGTGGAAGCATGGCTGACTGTGCCCATTACACTGCTGCATGTACAGGTACATTATGGGGACCATGTAGAGATAGAGGAGGAATAGATGAGATTAGAGAGGGGGACATTAGGACAGAGTAATCAAAAAAGAGAGATGGGAGTAGTTAGAGAGTACATGGGGACAGAGAGCAGAGGAGATGGGACAAAAAGACATCCACAATAGGACCCCTTTCACATGGGACAGACTTTACTTTGCTCAGAAGGGGATCTGTCTGCTGATCCCCCCTGAGCAGAGCAGGAGGTTAACAGATCCGCATCTGCTCCAATAATGCCAAGCAGACACAGCCCACTTTGCTCTATGGGCAGTCAAATGTAAACAGCCTGCTTGTCCCTTTACACCAGACTGGCATTCGTCCTGATTTGCCAGAAAAGAGGGTAACGGATCCCCCTTCCGTTTGTTTTTGTCAGATCAGATTGGAGGTAGGTGGGTGTATATGAACACAAGTCTATTTACATCCACTGCTCCATAGTGGAGAATGGAGGGTCCAATCAGGGATTGGACCCTCCATTCTCCTCTATGGAGCGGCACAAGTAAATAGACTTGTGTCTAGAGGTGAGTGGACACCTGGATGTCCGTGTTCGGCCGAACTTGGAAAAAAAAGTCCGGGTCCGTGTCCCGGACTTTTTCCGAACTTTTCCCGGACACCGAACCCCATTGAAGTCAATGGGGACCCGAACATTCAGGCACTAAAATGGCTCTAAAAACACCAATGGAAAGGGCTAGAGTGCTGCAAATGGCAGCAAAACGTAGTTAAGAGCATGGCAAGTGCTCTGCAAACAAATGTGGATAGGAAAATAACTTAAAAACAACAAAAAAAAAAACGAAAAATAAAACAATTTTTGTCATCTGTGGAGGACGAGGCCCATATGGAGTAGGAGGGAGGTTGAGGTGGTGGTGGATGTGGCGGTGTCATAGGCGTGCGCACAGGGTGTGCCGGGTGTGCCTGGGCACACCCTAATCACCTAGGGCACATTAGCATTATCGCTCGGTTTGCCAGTGAGGAGATGGGAAAGATCTCCCTCGGACCTGCTCTGCCATAAAAGAAGTGCCACACACTTCTATTTCACTTTGCCAGCAGGGAGAGTAATGTACCGGGGCCATATACATGTAGGTAAACACATGCATGTGTATTTAAACTTTGGGGTGCACACCCAAATGCAATAGGCTGCGCACACCTATGGGCGGTGTAGGTGGAAGCGGCAGTGGAGGACGAGGTAGCCAACACTGCTTTTTTTAAGTCATTTTAAATGAGGGTACACCCCAAAAGAATGAGAAAGATCAAAAATATAACAATGGCTGGGTAAGGTCGGTATCCATCTCTATTATCACGGAAAAGTCCTGTGGGATCCATGCCTGGTTCTTTTTAATGAACGTGAGCTTGTCCACATTGTCTCTGGACAGGCGGCTGCGCTTGTCTGTGATAACGCCCCCAGCCGTGCTAAATACACATTCAGATAATACACTGGCTGCAGGGCACGCCAGCACCTCCAAGGCGTAAAGGGCAAGCTCAGGCCATGTGCCCAATTTGGAGACCCAGAAGTTGAAGGGGGCAGACCCGTCATTCACGACATGTAGGCGTGTGCACACATACTGCTCCACCATGTTGGTGAAATGCTGCCTCCTGCTAAGACGTTCCATATGAGCTGCTGGTGCTGCTGTTTGTTGTGGCGTGCTGACAAAGCTTTTCCACATTTCGGCCATGCTAACCCTGCCTTCTGAGGTGCTGGCGGTGCCCTGGTTGCGTTGGCGACCTCTTCCTCCTCCTCCTCTGCCTTGGCCTTGTGCTTCCACTGTGGCCCCGCTGTCAGGTGGGAATGCCAGCAGCATCGCGTCTACCAGCGTGCGCTTGTACTCGCGCATCTTGCGATCGCGCTCCAGTGAGTGAATTAAGGATGGTACGTTGTCCTTGTAACGGAGATCCAGCAGCGTGGCTACCCAGTAATCAGCACAAGTTAGAATGTGGGCAACTCAGCGGTCGTTGTGGAGACACTGCAGCATGTAATCGCTCATGTGTGCCAGGCTGCCCAGAGGCAACAAAAGGCTGTCCTCTGTGGGAGGTGTATCGTCTGTTTCCTCTGTATCCCCCCAGCCACGCACCAGTGATGGCCATGAGCTGGCCTGGGTGCCATCCTGCTGTGAACATGGTTCCATCTCCTCCTCCATCTCCTCCTCCTCATCCTCCTGAACTGTGCCCCTGCTGGACAATTGTGTCCCTGCGTTTGTGGGTGCAGGAACCCACCCTCGGAGCCACTTGCAAATGACTGCCCTGAAAGCCTTGGAAATGTTACCTCTTCATCCTCCTCCTCCTCATCCTGTGCCACATCCTCTTCCATCATCGCTCAAATTGTTTTTTGAAGGAGGCATAGAAGTGGGATAGTTAAGCTGACAACGGCATCATCGGCACTGGCCATGTTGGTGAAGTACTCAAAACAGCGCAACAAGGCATACAGGTCTCGCATGGAGGCCCAGTTATTGATGGTGAAGTGGTGCTGTTCCGCAGAGCGACTCACGCGTGCGTGCTGCAGCTGAAACTCCACTATGGCCTGCTGCTGCTCGCACAGTCTTTGCAGCATGTGCAAGGTGGAGTTCCACCTTGTGGGCACGTCACATATGAGGCGGTGAGCGGGAAGGCCGAAGTTACGCTGCAGCGCTGACAGGCGAGCAGCAGCAGGGTGAGAACGCCGAAAGTGCGCACAGACGGCCCGCACTTTCTGCAGCAGCTCTGACATATCGGGGTAGTTTTTAAGGAACCTCTGCACCACCAAATTCAGCACATGCGCCAGGCAAGGGATGTGCATCAAACCGGCTAGGCCCAGAGCTGCTATGAGATTTCACCCGTTATCGCACACCACCAGGCCGGGCTTGAGGCTCGCTGGCAGCAACCACTCATTTATCTGCTGTTCCATGCTCCTCCACAACTCCTGCGCGGTGTGTGGTTTTTCCCCCAAATAGGCAAGTTTTAAAACTGCCTGCTGTTGTTTACCCCTGGCTGTGCTGAAGTTGGTGGTGAAGGTGTTACGCTGACTGGATGAGGAGGCGGTAGAGGATGAGGAAGCGGAATAGTAGGATGAGTTAGGAACAGGAGGCAAACTGAAGCGCCCTGCAATCCTCGGTAGTGGAAGGACATGCGCCAAATTGCTATCCGCCTCAGGCCCATCCACCACTGCATTTACCCAGTGTGCCGTTAGGGAGATATAACGCCCCTGACCGTGCTTACTGGTCCACGTATCGGTAGTTAGGTGGACCTTGGCACAGATGGCGTTGCGCAGTGCACACCTGATTTTTTCACCCACTTGGTTGTGCAGGGAAGGGATGGCTTGCCTGGAAAAGTAGTGGCGGCTGGGCACGACGTACTGTGGGACAGCCACCGACATAAGACTTTTAAAACTGTGCGTCTCCACCAGACGGAATGACAGCATTTCAAAGGCCAAGAATTTTTAAATGCTGGCAGTCAGGGCCAGGGATCGCGGGTGGGTAGGGGGGTACTTCCTCTTCCTCTCAAGTGTTTGGGAGATGGAAAGCTGAACGCTTCCACGGGACATTGTGGAGATGGTTGGTGACCCAGGTGGTGGTGTTGCTGACAGATCGTCTGTTTGCGGGGTGGCAGGTGCCGGTATCACTACAGAGGTGGATGGAGAGGCCGAGACTGCAGCAGAAGAGGAAGCAGGAGGAGCCAGAGACCTTTCTTGGTTTTGAAGGTGTCTACTCCACTGCAGCTCGTGCTTTGCACTTAGATGCCTGATCATGCAGGTTGTGCTCAGGTTGAGAAGGTTTATGCCTCGCTTCAGGCTCTGATTGCACAGGGTGCAAACCACTCGTGTCCTGTCATCAGCACATTTTCTGAAGAACTTCCACGCTAGAGAACTCCTTTGAGCTGGCTTTGGTGCGCTCGGTCCCTTGCTGCGTTGGGCAGTAGCAGGCGTAGTGTCTAGGGCATGGCCGCTCCGCTTCTGCACCCTGCTCCCTCTTCTGCGGTGCTGGTGGCTCTGTGCGACCACCGCCTCTTCCTCCAAACTACTCAGGTCACCTGCATGACCTTCATTCCATGTGGGGTCGAGTACCTCATCGTCCTCCACATCATCTTCCACCCAGTCTTCACCCCTGCCCTCCTTGTCGGTCTCCACAATTCTGAGTGCCGCAGCAGTTGGCACCTGCATTTCGTCATCATCGGAGACGTGCTGCGATGGTCCAATCTACTATCGCCTGTACTTCTTCTGGCCTCATCACTTCTAGAGGCGCATGATGCCCTACCAAATACTGCTGCAGGTTCTGTCACCTACTCACACTTGAGGAAGGTGTTTCACTTGTGCGTGTAGCTGGCACAGATCAACCACGTCCTCTCCTTGCAACAGTAGCTCTACCAGCAGCACTACGACCCAGGCCACGGCCCCTATTTGATGGTCTCCTCATATTTCTGTAATTTATGATCTTGCCCTAGAAAGGTGTTTATTGAATAGCGGAACAAATCAACAACAGTATCGCACGGGTGTATCTCACAGTCAAATATGCAAACTATGCCGCAATTTAATTTTTTTTACCCCAAAAGGGTGTTTATTAAATAGCGGAATATAAAAACAGTATACAAATACAACGGGTGTATCTCACAGTCAAATATGCAAAGTATGATGCAAATTAAATTTTTTTCACCCCAAAAGGGTGTATATTGAATAGCGGAATAGAAAAAAGTATATAAAACGGTGTATCTCACACGTACAAACACAGACTAGGCCCCGATTACAATTTTTTGTACCCTAAAGGCAGGATGAGGATGAGGAGTAGGAGGAGTTCGGAACAGGAGGCAAACTGAAGCGCCCTGCAATCCTCGGTGGTGGAAGGAGATGCGCCAAACAAATTTAAAAAGGTGTATCTCACATGTACCGATACAGACTATGCCGTAATTTAATTTTTTACACTCAAAAAGGGTGTATATTGAATAGCGGAATAGAAAAAATTTTATAAAACGGTGTATCTCACACGTACAAACACAGACTAGGCCCCGATTACAATTGTTTGTACCCTAAAGGCAGGATGAGGAGTAGGAGGAGTTCAGAAAACAGGCAGGAGGCAAACTGAAGCACCCTGCAATCCTCGGCGGTATAAGATGCGCCCCAAAAATTGGAAAGGTGTATCTCACACGTACCGATACAGACTATCCCGCAATTTAATTCTTTTTACCCCAAGGGTGTAGATTGAATAGCGGAATAGAAAATATGATATAAAATTGGTGATTTTTCAATAGCACATGTGAACACAGCAGTGTCTTATGTAAGTCAGCTCTGCTGCAGGCTATGAAGGGAAAAGAAAAAAAAAGAAAATTCCCCTTTAAGTTTGTAATATTTAAATAGATTAGTACAGACTATGCCACAATTTAATTTTTTTTAACCCAAAAGGGTGTATATTGAATAGTGGAATAGAAAAAAGTGTATACAATTTAAAATCAGTCAATAATAGCACATGTGAACACAGCAGTGTCTTATCACAGTCAGCACTGAAGCAAAAACGCTGCACACAACTGACTGATAAAAATAGATTTTTTTCTCCCTCCTCCTCAGCGGGCAAAACGATTGTGTTCACTGCACCACCCCACACACAGCAAAATCGATGTAGAAAACTGACCCTGCCTATTCTCCAGCCTCGCCCTAAAATGATTGATAAGATCGTTCACTGGCACTGCACAACCAACCCCCCACACAGCAAAATTGATGTAGAACACTGACCCTGCCTATTCTCCAGCCTCGCCCTAAAATGCCCTAATAACTCGCCCTGCCTGCACTCCGACCTGACCCTGCATTCTTTTCGGACACAAAACAATTTTTCACTGTCTGTCCCTAATCATCAGCCAGCACGTATGATGTGTGCTCTATCCCTAATCTACAGCAGAATGAAGCGGCGCGCTGGGGCTCTCGAACTTATAAAAACATGGTCACATGCTTCAGATGGCCAATCACAGCTACTAATACATTAGTAGGCATGGCTTGGATGGCTTAAGGCACACCAGTTAAACGCTTGTTGATTGGCTGTTGAAAGCCCGCCATTAAAAGCTTGCCATTACATACAAACCCGGAAATAAAATGACCGAACAATGATTTTAAACCCGAACATACAGTAAAGTTTTCGGGTCCGTGTTCGAGTAACAAAAATCCAATTATTCGGTACGAATATGAATAATACAGTCCGTGTTCGCTCAACACTACTTGTGTCCATTTACACCCACCTACCTCCAATCTGATCTGACAAAAACAAATGGAAGGGGGATCCGTTACCCTCTTTTCTGGCAAATCAGGACGAATTGGACCTTTCTTGTGAAAGTGCCTAAAGTGCAATATATATATATATGTGAGTGTGTGTGTGTGTGTGTGTATATATACACACACACACATTCCAACTGTGCGCTGATAAACTTCAATGCACAAAAATCGTAAAACATCCACTCCAAGCTGTTTGCACCAACTTCAGCGTACCATGACCAAGACAAAGCACACACCATCTGCTTACCAAAAAAATGTAACTCCTTAAACTTATGAAGTGACAGGGGGGGGTGCCACCTACCTGAAATTAGTTTTTGCAGGTTGGGATGCCTGGGACATGGTCATTTCTTCAGCGCTATCTGTGCATGGATTGGATTGGTTGAGGATGTCCGCTGCAGTCAGACTCCACTAATCCAGATCAGGAATAAGATGAGGCTGCAGCCTGGCTGCCAACAGTGTGCCAGGACAGGTGCTTCCAGCAAAAGAGGTGCTGAGCACGGGGGTGGCATGCCTCAATGTGATGTCACGTCATTCCCTCCTCCAGTCCCACCCACAACAGAGCAGAGGAGCCCGCAGTCCTTGGTTCTCTCACACGGCGTAGGACTGAGAAGGTAGGTACAGTATATGGCCTGTAATAAGCATTGCTGCCTGTTTAGTTCTGCATTAAACACTCCTGGCAAGGTTATAGTTTATCCCAGGGGTACTCAAATATAAAATTGAAAGGTCCACTTACCAATTTTCCATTCAGTCCAAGGTCCGGGCTCTGTGGTGCTGGTTAATATGGTGCTGGCTGGTGCTGAGCTCTGTGGTGCTGGTTTCAGTGGTGTTGGCTCTGTGGTGCTGGCTTCTGTGGTGCTGGCTTCTGTGGTGCTGGCTAGTACTGGCTCTCTGGCGCTGGCTGGTGCTGGCTCTGTGGCGCTGGCTCTGTGGAGCTGGCTCTGTGGCGCTGGCTCTGTGGCGCTGGCTCTGTGGCGCTGGCTGCTGCTGGCTCTGTGGTGCTGGCTGCTGCTGGCTCTGTTTCTGGCTGGTGTTGGCTCTGTGGTACTGGACTCTTGTGCGATATCCCGCAGGCTGCGGCTGTCACTGTGAAAACGGCGCCTCTAATTCCTCCATAGTCCTGGCTCACAGGCGGAGTGATATCAAATGCACTCCACCTGTGAGAGGAGGAGCCGTACAGAGAAAGCATGCGGCTGCAGTAGAGAGCAAAGCCGCTGCTTCCTCTGTACGGCTCCTCCTCTCACAGGCGGAGTGCATTGGATATCACAAAGGATGTAGAGGCTCCATTCTCTTACTGCAGCCTTGCTGTGTGAGAGACTCCCTCAACTTGCGGGAGACCTGGGCGGGTGTGTGACGTCACTGGTTGCTAGACGCTGGGCGGCCGGTGATCTAGCAACCAGTGATAAAAGGAATAGGCCGCGGTCCAGATCTAGGAGCGTTGGGGTCTGGACGCGGCCCGGAGTCCACCTATTGAGGACCCGGGGTTTATCCCATCCCCTGTCACTTAGTATAGTTTGTCCCGATCCCTGTCAAAGTTTGGTCTTCATGAAATATGGAGAAAACTGTAAAAAAGTAATTTAAAAAAAAAAATATTGAACAAGGGTCATTCTAATGGTGTCACAACACCGAAATAATTTCTGTATTGTGGCACCATTCAAATCCCCTTGTTCATTGTTTTTTTAAATTCTATCTTTCTGGGATGAAGGTGACTTTGATCAATGGATGGATGTGACTTATTTAGAGGTTAATGTAAAAGAGTAATATTAAATAGAAGAAATGAAAGTGGTAGAAGAAATGAAAGTGGTAGATTATATCTTTATGTGTATATGTATTAATGACGTGAAGTAATCAGAGTACAAAAGTGCTTATGATAGTTCAGCCATAGCCATTGGTCAAGTGCAATCTGTGCCTTTGTATGTGATGCCAGCCAGTGCAGAAGTAGCTCCACCCACAGCTAGATTAATAAAAATCTATAATAGCTTATATGAGAGGAATTCTTCTAGTAGCCCCTATAGTCTACCACTAGCCACCTGTTCTCTCCTCTCCCCCTTCTCAGGCGATGTGGATTTTTCAGGATGGAGGGGGGGGCGCAAGTAGCTGGTCTTGCCTAGGGTGCAAAGTAGTCTAGCACCGTCCCTGTGTAGGAGCAATTAGAGATCGGCATCTGCAGTGACACAAATCGCTCTGCTAATGTCCACAAAAGTCATTTAAAGGGCTACAATTTTTTTGTTATTGCTGCGCAGTGCACTAAAAGTGGGGGGGAGGGGGGTAATCCATAGCATAATATACTTTTTAGAAAGCATATTATAGTGGATTAGTAGTATTATTGTGCACTGTGCAGCATTGTGACAGTTGTGAGCGCTGCTGCAGCAATACTACACACAGTGCCAAACTCCCTGGCCAATTTTGTGAACAACTGGTGTGATAAACCAGTGGCCCCCCAATACCACATATTGAAGTGGGGTGTTAACAGTATTCTTTTCTAAGAGTGTATTATAGTCCTGCAAAAATTTGGCCTCTTGCTGTGTTGACTGTGCTACACACAGTGACAACAGTTAATGGCCAATTATTTGTAGAATTGTTGTAATAAACCTGTGGCCAACCAATAGCACAGATTAAAGCGGGGTGTTATCTACCTTTTTCCAGATATACTGCGATTCTCTAGAGACTTTTGACACAGGGTAATTAAAAAACATGACAGGCAGAGGAAGAGGCAGACACGTACGCAGGGGTGATAGGGGTAGGGCAGGAGCAGTAGGCCGGAGCAAAACTGAAGTTTCAAAAGCCGCATGCAATTACGTCAAAGGACGCACCAGACTTGGTTTAGCAGCTTACTCAGCCTTCCTCGTCTACACCCTCCTCATCCTCTCTATCTGCACCCTCTTCACTCTCTGCTGTGTGCACCCCCAAAGACACCACCACCACCACATACCCTGCGCTTGAGTCACTGGAATTATTTTCCAATCCATCACAAGACGTTTGCGATGCGCAGCCATGGTTGGAATCAGATCAGGAAGAGGAGGTAGCAACAGCCGCCAATCAGCAGTCTGATGACAGTACCCAGATCAGCCCAAGTGTTAGGATTGAGTTCCCCTGCTGGTGACACTGTGTTGCCCTGGACTGAATGCTGCACTTCCATTGTCCACCAGCAGGTGTCTCCCAGAAGCAAGCAGGCTTCTATGATCACCCAAACTGTGTTCAGCTGCCAGGTGGCTATTTAAGGCTGCTCCTCCCTTTCCCAGGCGCGTCACTATTTTGAATGCCTCCTTGCTGTCTGAACCAGTTGTCTGTGATCCTGATCCATACCCTGATCTATCCTGTACCCCCTTGCTCCTGCTCTCTGCCTTGTATCCAGTAATCCAGTCTAGTCTGCCCTCCTTCTTGCTACCCTGCTCCCCTTGTCCTGTATAGTGTATATATTTGTAGATAGTTGGTTCTTTAGTTATTGTGTCTTTGGGGTTGGTTTTTGTTTACTGGCATTTCCTTAGTTCACTGTTGCTGTGTGTGTTTTGTGGTTCACTATAATAAATTTTACTTTAAGGCTATCTATATTGTTTTGGTGTGTAGCTACATGTGTCTGGTCTCCCTAGTTGCTGCTGAACCCTGACACCAAGGAGGTTGGTCCCCGCTGTTGCTGCCTACTCCGAGATCTCGAATGTTAGTGGTGGGGAAGGTGACGTGTCTATGGACGTCACGTGGGTGGCCACAAGAGAGGAAGAGGAAGGGAGTTCAGAGGGAGAGACGGCAGATAAGGAGGAGAGGCAAGCAGAACTTGCATTGCACAAGAGGTACAAAGCAGACTGCAAATGTATCAAGAGCGAGCCATCAACCATGTAAGGACCAGGAATTGTTGTGGGTGGATGGCGGTCTGGCAGATATTTGTGGCCTGTCATGAGGAATTTCAATGAAACATGGTCTACTGGTCACATGTGTTGAATTCCTCAGAGATCCATGCCTCATTAATTTTTATAAATGTGAGGTAGTCTACACTGTCATGAGCTAGGTGAGTGTGCTTATCGGTCACGATCCCCCCTGCTGCGCAGAACGTCCTTTCGGACAGGACACTGGACAGGGGGCAAGCCAAAAGTTCCATTGCAAATTGTGCAAGCTCTGGCCAGAGGTCAAGCCTGCCCACCCAGTAGTCCATGGGTTCATCACTGTTAACCCGATGTAGTCGGACACCTTTTTTACGCTCCAACATTTGTGCCATAGAATCCTGCCTTTTTCCAGAACAACGTGCTGACAGCATCATGGAAGTTGGAGTGTTGGACAACTGTGAGGAGACAGGAGAATAGGAGAAGGAGAAGAGGCTGGACGGTGAGAGCCTGGAGTGTGGCTTTGTGGGTTCTGACGGTGTTGCTCCCACTGGGCTCGGTGATGGGAGTTCAGGTGCCTTCTTAAGGCGGTTGTCCCTAGGTGAGTGTTGGGCTTACCGCGACTTATGCGTTGACTGCAAAGGCTGCAGATGGCAACACTGTTGTCAGCAACGGACACATTAAAAAAAGCCCACACTGCGAAGCCATGTAACGGCATCCTGGGAGCGCCAGATGTCACTGTACATGGTTGATGGCTTGCTCTTGATACATTTGCAGTCTGCTTTGTACCTCTTGTGCAATGCAAGTTCTGCCTGCCTCTCCCCCCCTATCGCCTCCTCTCCCTCAATTTGCCAGTTCTACAAATAATTGGCCAGTAACTTGTCACTGTGTGTAGCACAGTTAACACAGCAAAAGAGGCCAAGTTTTTGTAGGACTAAAATACAATCTTAGAAAATTATACTGTTAAAAAACACCCCACTTCAATATGTGGTATTTGGGCGGGCCACTGGTCTATCACACCAGTTGTTCAAAAAATTGGCCAGTGAGTTTGGCACTGTGTGTAGCAGAGTTAACACAGCAAAAGAGGCAATATTGTTGCAGGACACAAATACACCTGTAAAGGTTTACTCAGGGCATTGGTCTATTACACCAGTTATTATACATTATAAGTGCTTTTGTCACTGTGTGTAGTATTGCTGCAGCAACGCTCAGTCACCACACCTGTCACAATGCTGCACAGTGCACAATAATACTACTAATCCACTATAATATGCTTTCTACAAAGTAAATTATACTGTGGATTACCCCCCCCCCCTTTTTAGTTCACTGCACAGCAATACCAAAAAATTAGCATCCCTTTAAAATGACTTTTGTGGACATTAACAGAGTGATATGTTTCACTGCAGATGCCGATTTCTAACTGCCCCTAAAGCAAAGACTGGATGCCTGACCCTATACCGAAGAGACTGTAATAGACCTATGAAAAAGTGATATAGTAGCGCCAAACGCTGAATGAAACTCAATAAAATGTCAAATAAATTAACAAATAAAAATATCAACAAAAAATGTCCATATAATGTCCAATAAGTCCAAATACAGGGAGTGCAGAATTATTAGGCAAATTAGTATTTTTGAGGATTAATTTTATTATTGAACAACAACCATGTTCTCAATGAACCCAAAAAACTCATTAATATCAAAGCTGACTATTTTTGGAAGTAGTTTTTAGTTTGTTTTTAGTTTTAGCTATTTTAGGGGGATATCTGTGTGTGCAGGTGACTATTACTGTGCATAATTATTAGGCAACTTAACAAAAATCAAATATACAGTATACCCATTTCAATTATTTATTTTTACCAGTGAAACCAATATAACATCTCAACATTCACAAATATACATTTCGGACATTCAAAAACAAAACAAAAACAAATCAGTGACCAATATAGCCACCTTTCTTTGCAAGGACACTCAAAAGCCTGCCATCCATGGATTCTGTCAGTGTTTTGATCTGTTCACTATCAACATTGCGTGCAGCAGCAACCACAGCCTCCCAGACACTGTTCTGTTCAGAGAGGTGTACTGTTTTCCCTCCTTGTAAATCTCACATTTGATGATGGACCACAAGTTCTCAATGGGGTTCAGATCAGGTGAACAAGGAGGCCATGTCATTAGCTTTTCTTCTTTTATACCCTTTCTTGCCAGCCACGCTGTGGAGTACTTGGACGCGTGTGATGGTGCATTGTCCTGCATGAAAATCATGTTTTTCTTGAAGGATGCAGACTTCTTCCTGTACCACTGCTTGAAGAAGGTGTCTTCCAGAAACTGGCAGTAGGACTGGGAGTTTAGCTTGACTCCATCCTCAACCCGAAAAGGCCCCACAAGCTCATCTTTGATGATACCAGCCCAAACCAGTACTTCACCTCCACCTTGCTGGCGTCTGAGTCGGACTGGAGCTCTCTGCCCTTTACCAATCCAGCCACGGGCCCATCCATCTGGCCCATCAACACTCACTCTCATTTCATCAGTCCATAAAACCTTTGAAAAATCAGTCTTGAGATATTTCTTGGCCTAGTCTTGACGTTTCAGCTTGTGTGTCTTGTTCAGTGGTGGTCGTCTTTCAGCCTTTCTTACCTTGGCCATGTCTCTGAGTATTGCACACCTTGTGCTTTTGGGCACTCCAGTGATGTTGCAGCTCTGAAATATGGCCAAACTGGTGGCAAGTGGCATCTTGGCAGCTGCACGCTTGACTTTTCTCAGTTCATGGGCTGTTATTTTGCACCTTGGTTTTTCCACACGCTTCTTGCGACCCTGTTGACTATTTTGAATGAAATGCTTGATTGTTCGATGATCACGCTTCAGAAGCTTTGCAATTTTAAGAGTGCTGCATCCCTCTGCAAGATATCTCACTATTTTTGACTTTTCTGAGCCTGTCAAGTCCTTCTTTTGACCCATTTTGCCCAAGGAAAGGAAGTTGCCTAATAATTATGCACACCTTATATAGGGTGTTGATGTCATTAGACCACACCCCTTCTCATTACAGAGATGCACATCACCTAATATGCTTAATTGGTAGTAGGCTTTCGAGCCTATACAGCTTGGAGTAAGACAACATGCATAAAGAGGATGATGTGGTCAAAATACTAATTTGCCTAATAATTCTGCACTCCCTGTAGATTGGAGGAGAAATAGTGGAAACAAGATCCCAATTTCCAGTTGTGCAGATGAAAAAGAGCCAGCACCCAATCGTGATAAATGCACTAACTGCTTACCAGATGCTTATAGATAGAGGGCGGTGAATAGACTCAAACTGTACAACCAGGAAATGAAGGGTTCAATTCATATAATCAAAACTCCAATGTACCTCGATGAGAAAGGAAGGACTATAGTGTAGACTGCATGGACAATCATTTATTGAATAAAGGAATCATACTCACAAAATTGCGAATAAATATGGCATATCAAATGTAAAAAAACGCGGTATAAGAAGCGTGCTGCTTGTTCCCAGGTCATCTGATGCATATCGTCAGAGTAATTGACATAATCAGAGGCGGACCTGGCTAGAACAGCAGCACGCATATAAATGACATAACAGGAAGTGACGAAAGCGGAACAACCCGCTTATGCTTTCCAACCGATCTCATCTCAAAAACGGAAGCGTCAGAAAGCGGAGCAACCCGCTTGTGCGTTCCATCCGATCTCATCCAGAAACCGGATGTACCAAGGCTGTAAACAAACAAAGGCGGATCCCGGAGACCGGAAGCAAATGCAATCCAGGCGCACCTCTGCCGCACCTCTGCCAGTATCAAAACACCGGATCTCACACGGACCACCATTGGCAAATGAACATCCCAGGAATTCAGACACAGGGATTGAGTGGAACACATAGCATCTCACTGTCATATATTACTATATTAACCTGCAAATAAGTGTAAAATCACATACCAAATGCTAATTAAATATAGACATATATAAATATGAAAACTTGACATGATCTAAAAATTAAAAAATAGGAGTCAGATGTCATTACTGTTACCATGGATGGATACATAGCTAAAACTGACACAGGTGACACTGAGAACCAACTTCATAAAAATTTCAATACAATATGTGCAAAATTAATTGACACAAACCAATAGCGCAAATTCTTAAAATATATAAACATGTTAAAAGATATATCACTAAAACCTCAAACCAACTACTAGCTGTTGTTAATGTAACAATTCACATCCCATTCGATGTTCAATCCCCATGGAGCGTAGGTCTTCATGTTAAAAATCCATCGAGTTTCCAAACGGGAAATTTCACGGTGGATGTGACTACCTCTCCAATGGGGAGTGAGTTTATCAATCCCCCAAATCTTAGTACCCATAGGGTTTTTATCATGGCAGTTAGCGTAATGCCTTGAAACACTATGGTTGGGGAAACCCTTCCTAATATTTTTGATGTGTTCCCTCACCCTTACCGTCAATGTCCTCTTAGTGCGGCCTATATACTATAGGCCGCACGGACATTGCAGAAGATAAACCACATTGGTGGAAGAACAACCAATGAAGGGTTTGATGGGATGTACTTTAGAGGTAACTGTGGATGAAACTTCACAAAATTTTCTACCCATGAGGGAATTAACCTTACATACCGAACACCTTCTACAGGGGTAGAAGCCAGCAACCTAAGGTACAGGCAGATTCTAATCGCTTTGGTTTTTCTTTTATCACCACGTATTCGAAGCAGTTCAGGGACATTAAGCGTATCTTCAGGAAGCATTGGAAGGTTCTCCAAAATGACAAAGTGTTGGGTCCTCAACTTCCTGATGTTCCCCCGGTGGTGTTCAGAGGGGTAGAACCTTTACGTCTCCAGATTGCTCCGAACGTTCTCGATAAACCAGAACAGTTGCCTTTTTTTCATACTCTAACTGGCTTCTACCCCTGTAGAAGGTGTTCGGTATGTAAGGTTAATTCCCTCATGGGTAGAAAATTTTGTGAAGTTTCATCCACAGCTACCTCTAAAGTACATCCCATCAAACCCTTCATTGGTTGTTCTTCCACCAATGTGGTTTATCTTCTGCAATGTCCGTGCGGCCTATAGTATATAGGCCGCACTAAGAGGACATTGATGGTAAGGGTGAGGGAACACATCAAAAATATTAGGAAGAGTTTCCCCAACCATAGTGTTTCAAGGCATTATGCTAACTGCCATGATAAAAAACCCTGTGGGTACTAAGATTTGGGGGATTGATAAACTCACTCCCCAATGGAGAGGTAGTCACATCCACCGTGAAGTTTCCAGTTTGGAAACTCAATGGATTTTTAACATGAAGACCTACGCTCCATGGGGATTGAACATCGAATGGGATGTGAATTGTTACATTAACAACAGCTAGTAGTTGGTTTGAGGTTTTAGTGATATATCTTTTAACATGTTTATATATTTTAAGAATTTGCGCTATTGGTTTGTGTCAATTAATTTTGCACATATTGTATTGACATTTTTATGAAGTTGGTTTTCAGTGTCACCTGTGTCAGTTTTAGCTATGTATCCGTCCATGGTAACAGTAATGACATCTGACTCCTATTTTTTAATTTTTAGATCATGTCAAGTTTTCATATTTACAGTATATATGTCTATATTTAATTAGCATTTGGTATGTGATTTTACACTTATTTGCAGGTTAATATAGTAATATATGACAGTGAGATGCTATGTGTTCCACTCGATCCCTGTGTCTGAATTCCTGGGATGTTCATTTGCCAATGGTGGTCCGTGTGAGATCCGGTGTTTTGATGCTGGCAGAGGTGCGCCTGGATTGCATTTGCTTCCGGTCTCCGGGATCCGCCTTTGTTTGTTTACAGCCTTGGTACATCCGGTTTCTGGATGAGATCGGATGGAACTCACAAGCGGGTTGTTCCGCTTTTGACGCTTCCGGTTTTGAGATGAGATCGGGTGGAACGCATAAGCGGGTTGTTCCGCTTTAGTCACTTCCTGTTATGTCATTTATATGCGTGCTGCTGTTCTAGCCAGGTCCGCCTCTGATTATGTCAATTACTCTGACGATATGCGTCAGATGACCTGGGAACAAGCAGCACGCTTCTTATACCACGGTTTTTTACATTTGATATGCCATATTTATTCGCAATTTTGTGAGTATGATTCCTTTATTCAATAAATGATTGTCCATGCAGTCTACACTATAGTCCTTCCTTTCTCATCGAGGTACATTGGAGTTTTGATTATATGAATTGCACCCTTTATTTCCTGGTTGTACAGTTTGAGTCTATTCATCGCCCTCTATCTATAAGCATCTGGTAAGCAGTTAGTGCATTTATCACGATTGGGTGCTGGCTCTTTCTCATCTGCACAACTGGGAATTGGAATCTTGTTTCCACTATTTCTCCTCCAATCTATTTGGACTTATTGGACTTTATATGGACATTTTTTGTTGATATTTTTATTTGTTAATTTATTTGACATTTTATTGAGTTTCATTCAGTGTTTGGCGCTACTATATCACTTTTTCATATGTCTAGCTAGTTTGTAATCAACTATCTAGTTGGCTGCCTTCACCAATCTATGTATTTATACATGCTTTTATTGATCTTATATTGTGTTTAGCTGTCCGAGCGCAGATTATCCTTCTATTTTTTACCTACTGTAATAGACCTATACTGACATTGCAGCCCTTTAAATGACTTTTGTGGACATTAACAGAGCGATTTGTGTCACTGCAGATGCCGATTTCTAACTGCCCCTAAAGCACAGACTAGATACCTGACCCTATACGGAAGAGAGACTGGACCTATACCGAAATATCAGCCCTGAAAAGGACTTTTGTGGACATTAACAGAGCGATTTGTGTGTGACTGCTGCCGATCTAACTGTCCCTAAAGCAACGACTGCATACCTGTCCCTAACCTGAAATGAGACTGTAGAAGGCCTATTCCGAAATACCAGCCCAGAAAAGGACTTTTGTGGATCTTAACAGAGCTATTTGTGTCTGGAAATTTCTCCCTCATGAGCACAGCAGACCTCTTCCTACACTGGCAAAAAGCGGAATGTGAAATGGCCGACAGCTCAGGTCTATTTATAGGGTAGGGGGCATGTCCATGTGCTGAAATGTATCAATTGGCTGTCCCGTTCCACCTGACGGCTGTGTCATGGGTCAGAGTTCTCCCCAATGTAAACTAATATGGCTGCCGCGAACAACGCCATGTGTTCGCAAAATTGGTGGGTAGCACAGAAGCAAAATTTGCCGTGAACCGACCGCCGGGCGAACCACAAGGCCATCCCTACCAGTGGCCCCCCAATACCACATATTGAAGTGGGGTGTCATCTGAGTATACTTTTACAAGTGTATTTGTGTCCTGCAACAATATTGCCTCTTTTGCTGAGTTAAGTCTGGTACACACAGTGCCAAACTCCCTGGCCAATTTTGTGAACAACTGGTGTGATAAACCAGTGGCCCCCCAATACCACATATTGAAGTGGGGTGTTATTTAAAAATATTCTTTTCTAAGAGTGTATTTTAGTCCTGCAAAAATTTGGCCTCTCTTGCTGTGTTGACTGTGCTACACACAGTGATAACAGTTACTGGCCAATTATTTGTAGAATTGTTGTAATAAACCTGTGGCCCCCCAATAGCACAGATTAAAGCGGGGTGTTATCTACCTTTTTCCAAATATACTGCGATTCTCTAGAGACTTTTGACACAGGGTAATTAAAAAACATGACAGGCAGAGGAAGAGGCAGACACGTACGCAGGGGTGATAGGGGTAGGGCAGGAACAGTAGGCCGGAGCAAAACTGTGAAGTTTCAAAAGCCGCATGCAATTACGTCAAAAGATGCACCAGACTTGGTTGAGCGGCTCACTCAGCCTTCCTCTTCTGCACCCTCCTCATCCTCTCTATATGCACTCTCTGCTGTGTGCACCCCCAAAGACACCACCACATACCCTGCGCTTGAGTCACTGGAATTATTTTCCTATCCATCACAAGACGTTTGCGATGGATTTAAATACACACAGTGCCAAACTCACTGGCCAATTTTTTGTACAACTGGTGTAATAAACCTGTGGCCCCCCAATACCACATATTGAAGTGGGTGTTATTTGAGTATACTTTCCTAAGTGTATTTGTGTCCTGCAACAATACTGCCTCTTTTGCTGTGTTAACTCTGCTACACACTTTTGTAGAACTGGTGTAATAAACCTGAGGCTAGTGATGGACGAACATCGGCCGGGACGGTTCGCGAACGCCAGCCGCAAATTTTCTCAAAAGTCCACGAACCGCGAGTTTGCGGCGGGCCCCATTGACTTTAATAGGAGGCAAACTTTAAAAATCTTTAGGTCATATTTGCAGCCACAAAACACGTACTAGCTGTGCACAAATAGTCCCAGCACATGTACAATGTCATAACAGATGTATTGCAATTGAAAAAGTTGCCCTAATATATATATATATATATATATATATATATATATATATATATATATATATATATATATAAACAGCAAAAAATATATATATATTTTTTTCATAAATCAGCCAGAACTGACAGCAGCCGGTAAATACATTGTCTAATACATATAGGGTCCATTCACACATCTGTACAATGGGTCTGCATCCATTCCACAACTTGGCAGAGCATTTTAAATGACTTTGGTGGACATTGACAAAGCGATTTGTGTGTGACTGCAGCCAATCTCTAACTGCCCCTAAAGCAACCACTGGATACCTGCCCCTATAGTAAAGAGACTGTAATAGACCCTAAAACGACATTGGAGCATTTTAAATGACTTTGGTGGACATTGACAGAGCAATTTGTGTGTGACTGCAGCCGATCTCTAACTGCCCCTTAAAGCAACCACAGGACACCTGCCCCTAAGCTCTATAGATACTAGACCTATACCGAAATACCAGCCCTCAAAAGAACTCTTGTGGACATTGACAGAGCGATTTGTGACTGCAGCCGATCTCTAACTGCCCCTAAAGCAACCACTGGATACCTCTCCCTAACCTTAAAAGAGACTGTAGAAGGCCTATACCGAAATACCAGCCCTGAAAAGGGCTTTTGTGGATCTTCACAGCGCTTTATGTATCTAGCAAACTCTCCCTAATGAGCACAGCAGACCGCTCCCTACACTGGCAGAAATCGGAAAGTGAAATGGCCGCCAGATCGGGTCTATTTATAGGATAGGGGGACTGTCCATGTGCTGGAATGTTTCAATTGGCTGTCCCGTTCCACCTGACGACTGTGTCACAGGTCAAAGTTCTCCCCAATGTAAACAAATATGGCCACCGCGAACTACGCCATGTGTCCGAAAATTTGGCGGGTAGCGAACAAGCAAAATTTGCCACGAACCGCAAGGCCATCTCTGCCTGTGGCCCCCCAATACCACATATTGAAGTGGGGTGTTATCTGAGTATACTTTCCTAAGTGTATTTTTGTCCTGCAACAATATAGTGTTCACAAAATTGGCGGGTAGCACACAAGCAAAATTTGCTATGAACCGACCGCCGGGCGTACCGCAAGGCCATCCCTACCAGTGGCCCCCCAATACCACATATTGAAGTGAGGTGTCATCTGAGTATACTTTTACAAGTGTATTTGTGTCCTACAACAATGTTGCCTCTTTTGCTGTGTTAACTCTGCTACACACAGTGCCAAACTCACTGGCCAATTTTTTGAACAACTGGTGTGATAGACCAGTGGCCCCCCAATACCACATATTGAAGTGGGGTGTTATTTAACAGTATACTTTTCAAAGAGTGTATTTTAGTCCTGCAAAAATTTGGCCTCTTTTGCTGTGTTATCTGTGCTACAAACAGTGACAACAGTTACTGGCCAATTATTTGTAGAACTGGTGTGATAAACCTTTGGCCCCCCAATACCACAGATTTAAGAGGGGTGTTATATACCTTTTTCCAGATATACTGCGATTCTCTAGAGACTTTTGTCACAGGGTAATATAAAAAAATATAGGCAGAGGAAGAGGCAGGGGTGGTAGGGGTAGGGCAGGAGCAGTAGGCTGGAGCAAAAGTGTGAAGTTTCAGAAGGTGCGTTTGATTATGTCAAAGGACGCACCAGACTTGGTTGAGTGGCTCACTCAGCCTTCCTCTTCTGAACCCGCCTCATCCTCTCTATCTGCACCCTCTTCACTCTGCTGTATGCACCCCCAAAGACACCACCACAAAACACCACCACCACATACCCTCCGCTTGAGTCACTGGAATTATTTTCCGATCCATCACAACACATTTGCGATGCACAGCCATTCTTGGCATTAGATCAGGAAGAGGTGGTAGCAACAGCGGCCACTCAGCAGTCTGACGACAGTACCCCGATCAGCCCAAGGAGGTTGGTCCCCGCTGTTGCTGCCTACTCCGAGATCTTGAATGTTAGTGGTGGGGAAGATGACGTGTCTATGGATGTCACGTGAGAGGCAACAAGAGAGGATGAGGGGAGTTCAGAGGGAGAGACGGACCAGCAGATAGGGAGGAGAGGCAGGCAGAACTTGCATTGCACAAGAGGTACAAAGCAGAGTGCAAATGTATCAAGAGCGAGCCATCAACCATGTAAAGTCATATCTGGCGCTCCCAGGACGGCACATGGCTCTGCAGTGTTGGCTTTTTTCAATGTGTTAGTTGCTGACAACAGTGTTGCCATCTGCAGCCTTTGCAGTCAATGCATAAGTCGCGGTAAGCCCAACACTCACCTAGGGACAACTGCCTTAAGAAGGCACCTGAACTCCCATCACCGAGCCCAGTGGGAGCAACACGTCAGAACCCACAAAGCCACATTCCAGGCTCTCACCGTCCAGCCTCTTCTCCTACCCCTTCTCTCTCCTCACAATTGTCCTCCACTCCACCTTCCATCATGCCGTCGTCACATAGTTCTGGAAGAAGGCAGGCTTCTGTGGCCCAAATGTTGGAGCGGAAAAAAATGATGATGCCGGATAACCCTCTTGCCCAACGTTTGACCGCTGGCTTGTTGGAACTGATAGCCCGACAACTACTGCCATATCAAGTGGTGGACTCGGAGGCCTTTCGTAAAGGTGTGGCCATTGGAACACCACAATGGAAGGTCCCAGGCAGGAAAAAATTCTCGCAGAAGGGCATTCCAGAGCTGTATGGCCATGTTCAGTGGCAAGTGAATATATCTCTGGCACACAGTGTCGGTGCCAAGATACATCTGACCACAGACACTTGGTCTAGCAAACACGGGCAGGGAAGGTATATCACTTTTACTGCCCACTGGGTAAACCTTCTGACGGCCGTCAAGCATGTAACACGTTGCACCCGTGTAGATTTGGTTGTACCACCACAGATTGCATGCAGGTCTGCCTCTTCTCATCCTCCTCCTCCTCGGCTGACTCCTCCTTTTCCGCTGCTACCGTCTCTTCCGCTGCACCGCCCAAGATCCCCATAACCCATTCCACATGCCAGGTGAGACGTTGCCATGCTGTGCTGCGTCTGTTGTGCCTGGAAGCCAAGAGCAACACTGGTCCTGCACTCCTTTCAGCTTTGTGTTCACAGGCAGATCAGTGGCTGACACAGCTCAATTTGACAGTTGGTAAAGTGGTGTGCGACAATGGTGCCAATCTGCTGAGCGCGCTGAAACAGGGCAAAATAACACATGTGCCATGCATGGCACACGTCCTGAACTTGGTGGTGCAGCGATTAGTTGCCAAATTCCCTGGGGTCCAGGACGTCTTGCGGCAGGCCAAGAAAATCTCGGGCCATTTCAGAAGATCTTACACAGCCATGGCTCACCTTACTGACATTCAGCGGCGACACAACCTGCCCGTCAGGCGTCTTATTTGGGACTGTCCGCTGCGATGGAACTCACTGTTGCATATGCTTGATAGGCTGCTCCAGCAGAAAGGTGCAGTTAACGACTACCTGTTTGAACTCAGAGGCAGGACAGGTTCTGGGGAGCTTGGGTTTTTTTCACCTCGCCAGTGGCTGCTCATGCGCGATGCATGCAGACTTCTGCGGCCATTCGATGAGATCACCAAACTGGTCAGTCACGGCCAGGGCGCCATCAGTGACATCATACCTTACGCCTCCTTTCTGGAGCGTGCATTGCGTCATGTCATTGATCAAGCCGTCGAGGAGCAGGAGCAGGAAGATGAGGAAGTGGGTGCTACTCCATCTGAGACAAGTCAACAACAGGAGTCTGAAGAGAAGTCAGAGGAGGATGGTGCTAGGGGGGATGAGGAGTAGCAAGAAGAGCATGCTTTAAACCTTTCTGGAATCTGCTGGTCTTATCCGTGGATGGAGGGAGGAGAATGAGGACGGCATTATCCTGGATGATTAGATGGAAGCAGGCCACTACACCGCTTCCAGTTTAGTGCGAATGGGGGCCTTCATGCTCCAGTGTTTTAAGGGGGACCCCCGTATAGAAAGCATAAAGGCCAAGGACCAGTACTGGGTGGCAACGTACTTAGACCCCCGGTACAAACAAATAATTGCGGAAATGTTATCACAATCACAGAGGGTGGTCAGAATGCAGAACTTCCAGGCCTTGCTGCGGGAAATGCTGCATTCTGCTTTTGCGTGCGCTGGCAGAGGAATTTCCACTCACAGAGAGACAGTTGCGGGTAGCAATCCAACAGCGCCTCCAAGAAGAGGGCGCTTTGAAGATGTCTTGGTCACTTCAGATATGAGATCCTTCTTTCAGCCGACCCATCGACAGCTGTACTCCCGATCCAGCATCAGGGAATGCCTAGACCGACAGGTGTCCAACTAAATCGGGTTAACGGCCGATGTGGACGCTCTGAGGAGTGATGAACCCCGGGACTACTGGGTGGGCAGGCTTGACCTCTGGCCAGAGCTTGCACAATTTGCAATGGAACTGTTTGCTTGCCCCCCGTCCAGTGTCCTGTCCGAAAGGATGTGCAGCGCAGCAGGGGGGATCGTTACCGATAAGCGCATTCGCCTTGCTCTTGCCAGTGTAGACTACCTCACATTTATAAAAATGAATGAGGCATGGATCTCAGAGGAATTCAACACATGTGACCAGTAGACCATGTTTCATTAAAATTCCTCATGCCAGGCCACAAATATCCGCCAGACCGCCATCCACCCACAACAATTCCTGGTCCTTGTCTTTTCTAAATACAGCGGCATAAAAGGCATTTCATGTCTAATGAATTCCAAATTTTTGCGGCTTTTCAGGTCCGACAATTATTTTTTCTGTGAATGCCTAATGTACCTCCAGCCACAGAATACTAAGTTCTTAGCTGTCAGAAAGAAAGACGAGGAAGAGGCAAGGGAAAGGGAAAAAAAAATTATATATATATATATATATATATATATATATATATATATATATATATATATATATATATATATATATATATATATATATATATATATATATATATATATATATATATATATATATATATTTTATATTATATATATGAGGGGATAAGAAAAAATGTATATATGTATCAAAAGAAAATGAAGAAATTAAAAAATAAAAAAAATGAAAAAAATAGGGGAGACCGTATAAAAAAAATCATATTCGGAAACCCCAATTAGGATCAAAACAATAAAAGCAAAAAAAAAAGGGGGGGGGGGTTATCAGAAATAAAAAAAACAGGATATATCAATATTATATCAAAAACTTATATATAGTAGGGATATGTAAAAAAACAATATATATATCTAAATGTATATTATTGTCATTTACCAAGATCATGTGTTCATCCTAGTTTGGGCTTAAAAAAAATAAATAAATATTGATAATGAAGATGGGGGTAAAACTTAACCACTTAAGCCCCGGGAAGATTTTACCCCCTTCCTGACCAGGGCCTATTTTGCGATTCGGCACTGCGTGACTTTAACGGACAATTGCGCGGTCGTGCGACGCTGTACCCAAATGAAATTGACGTCCTTTTTTTCCCACAAACAGAGCTTTCTTTTGGTGGTATTTAATCACCTGTGCGATTTTTTGATCATGCGCTATACAAAAAAAGAGCGACAATTTTGCAAAAATAATATTTTTTCACATTTTTTATATGAAATTTCCCCCCCCCCCCAAAAAAAAAAGTTAAAAAAATCACAATTTTTTTTAACATTTTTGGCCAATTTGTTTTCTGCTACATATGTTTGGTTAAAAAAAAAAAGCGTATTTTGATTGGTTTGCGCAACTAAGGGAAAGATTACTGTCATTTATGGTGTTTTTCTTTTTTTTAACGAGTAATGGCGGCGATCTGCGATTTTTTTTGCGGGACTGCGACATTGCGGCGGACAGATCGGACCCTTGACTGACATATGTGACACTTTTGGGGGTACCAGTGACATTACTACAGTAATCAGTGCTATCAATATGCACTGTTACTGTAAAAATGACACTGGCAGGGATGGGGTTAACCTTATTGGAGAGGCAGGGGTTAAATGTGTCCCTAGGGGGCGTGCTTCTTACTGTAAAGGGGCGTGGCTTTTCATGTAACAGCAGAGATCTACGGCCCTACATAGCAGGACCTTATGATCTCTGCTGTTACACAAGGGAGAATGACAGGCGGCTTTGTTTACATTAGCCGCCTGCCTTTCTCTCTCTGTAACGGACGATCGCGAGTGACCGGCGGACATCCTAGCCCCTGGTCACTCGCGGCAGAGTGTCCGAGAACGAGCGGGGGCAGGAGCGCGCCTCCTGCGGCGCGCGCTCGCCTCCTATTGGCTCATGGGCTAGTGACGTACCGGTACGTCACTCTGCCCAGGGGGGGCACTGACCGCCACAGTATATAGTCGTGCGGTGGTCGGCAAGAGGTTAAAAAGTTAAGTCAAGCAAACCCATAAATGTGGGTATGGCTGAAAAAAAAAAAAAAAGGGGGGGGGGGAAGGAAAGAGATAGCACAAAAATGAAAGGTCATCATTAGAAAGCCAAAAAATAAGCAAACACAAAAGGTTGAAAAAAAAAGAAAAAGAATATAATGCCCACTGACACAAAGAAAAAGACTCACCTCTTATTAACCAGGTCAAAGTATACCTCCCCACACAAGATGGGGAATGAGGGAGTGAGACAAGTATGTCAGTATATAAAAGGATCAGCTCCGCCCTTCTGCTGCAAAATCTCCAATCCCCACTCACCCCAGAAAATGATCAGCCTGATCCATATGCTCACTGATGAGGGTGGGTGGACCCAAACCCATCTGTCCCCCGCAGCCCAATTCTCCCATGAAAAGCCCCATTTAGATGCAGCGCCTTGGATGCCAGATGGAAAGGCAGAGTATGGGGAACTTCCTGGAGGAAGTCCCAGACCACAACATCCGGTCACATGACCTGAAGTCCATCAGCGGCCATTTTGAATGTGGGCAGAAAGTAGGGAAAACATGGGGACTGTGCCGACACATGTATCCGGCAAAGCCAGACAGTGATGAGCAAAAACCCCAAAGGGAATGCAAACCATCAAGCCCCCAACCTCCAAAGGAGAGAAGGGGGCTACATGTGGTGGATGGGACCCAGATAGGAACCCTGCCCAGAGACACCCCCGGGCCAGATCACAGTGCAAAAACACGTGTAAAAAAAATCAATACATACTGTATATGAATATACATGGACATGATAGACATACATGATTATCTATACAAAAATACCGTTTAATAATTAAGCCTATATTAAGCATATGATACATAAACAGCAAGCCTCAAAAACTTTAGTTTATGAATTAAAAAGTGAAGCAAAAGAAAAAAAAAATATATATATATATTAGAGGGAAAAAACAATGCATGACAAAAAAATAAAAACAGGGTGTATCTATTCCTACATAAGGTGTTCTGATCGGCCTGAGACAAATCCTTCTAGAAAGGGCTTATAGCTTATAATTTCATTTAAACCTGGGGGCATATTCGCTTTTAAAGTATGTATCCATCTTGCCTCTTTTTGTAGAAGCACCTTGTTCCAGTCACCGCCCCTTTCTATGTGTACAAATGGTATAATTTCTAGAGCCCAGAATTTGAGGACTGGAGTGTGGTATTTGTGTATTTGGGCTACATGTCTACCCAAAGTGGGGTCTCCAATTTCTGCAGATGCAATGTGTTCCTTTATCCTCCTCCAAAACTCCCGTTTAGTTTTCCCCACATAGAAGGCCTTGCATGAACAAGTTAGTAAGTATATCACGCCAACTGTTAAACAGTCAGCATAGTGTTGAGGCCTATGCTTGACTCCATTGGGTAGGAAACAAAACTTGGAGTTTCTCAGAAAGGGACACCACTGGCATGAGCCGCAGGAGTATGTGCCTTTCTGTGACAGTGTTTCCCCAGTGGGGTCATAGGATACAAAGGTGCTTGATACAAGTTTATCTTTCAAAGACGTTGGTCTCCTGAAAGTGATTAGGGGTTCAGGAGGTATAAGCTGCGCAATGTGCTTGTCCTCCCAGAGTACATGCCAAAAAGTAGAAAGGTGTTTTCTAAGTACTCTATGTTGAGAATTGTAGGATGTAATAAACCTCAAGGGTTGTTTTATATTCGAAACGTCTTTTTTAGTGTTGTTGAGTAAAGATAATCTGTCTTTGGCAAAGGCCTTGCGTAGACAGTTGTTGGAGTATCCCCGCTGTAGAAGACGGTCCCCTGGGATGCTGCCCTTTAAATTTACTGCCTTCACTACAATTTCTACGTAGTCTAAGAAATTGGAAATAAGGAATTGAATTTATAAGGGGTTTAGGATGGAAACTCTCAGCCCTCAAAATGGTATTGCCCGCAGAGGGCTTTGCGGAATAGGTCACTTGTCAACATGCCATCTGAAGTCAATTCAATAAGCACATCTAAGAAAGTAATACTTTTGTGGCTATATGTTGGGGGCTTGATGGTTTGCATTCCCTTTGGGGTTTTTGCTCATCACTGTCAGGCTTTGCCGGATACATGTGTCGGCGCAGTCCCCATGTTTTCCCTACTTTCTGCCCACATTCAAGATGGCCGCTGATGGACTTCCGGTCATGTGACCTGATGTTGTGGTCTGGGACTTCCTCCAGGAAGTTCCCCATACTCTGCCTTTCCATCTGGCATCCAAGGCGCTGCATCTGAATGGGGCTTTTCGTGGGAGAATTGTGCTGCGGGGGACAGATGGGTTGGGTCCACCCACCCTCATCAGTGAGCATATGGATCAGGCTGATCATTTTCTGGGGTTAGTGGGGATTGGAGATTTTGGAACGGAAGGGCGGAGCTGATCCTTTTATATACTGACATACTTGTCTCACTCCCTCATTCCCCATCTTGTGTGGGGAGGTATACTTTGACCTGGTTAATAAGAGGTGAGTCTTTTTCTTTGTGTCAGTGGGCATTATATTCTTTTTTTTTTTTTCAACCTTTTGTGTTTGCTTATTTTTTGGCTTTCTAACGATGACCTTTCATTTTTGAGCTATCTCTTTTCCCCTTTTTTTTTTTTCCAGCCATACCCACATTTATGGGTTTGCTTGACTTAACTTTTTAAGTTTTACCCCCATCTTCATTATCAATATTTTTTTTTCTTTTTTTTTTTAAGCCCAAACCAGGATGAACACAGGATCTTGGTAAATAACAATATACATTTAGGTGTGTGTGTGTGTGTGTGTGTGTGTGTGTGTTTTTTTTTTTTTTTCTCTAACATATCCCTACTATATATAAGTTTTTGATATAATATTGATATATCCTGTTTTTTAATTTTTGCTAAAATAAAAAAAACATTTTTTTGCTTTTATTGTTTTGATCCTAATTGGGGTTTCCGAATATGAATTTTTCATACAGTCTCCCCTATTTTTTCATTTTTTTTTTTTTTTTTTAGTTTTTATTTTTTCATTTTCCTTTGATACATATATACATTTTTTTTCTTATATATATATATATATATATATATATATATATATATATATATATATATATATATATATATATATATATATATATATATATATATATATATATATATATATATATATTATAAAAAAAATTCTTCCTCGTCTGTCTTCTTTTTTTCCTCTCTTCCTAGATTGGATGTGCCGTGCTCCATTGTGGCTCCTGTCCCCAGAGGGGGGCTTCCGCTCTGACTTGCTCCCGGGCTTTTTTTATCTATGGATTGAATACATGCTAATAACCACAATACATCAGTGCTAAGTCACTTGTGGATGGGCTATACACGCATGTAAGTTTTCTTGCTTGCCTGTTCAAAGTCCTCTTCAGATAGATATTCTTCTATGTTGTGCTTTCTTGGTATAATGATTTATTATTCTTTGATTTTTATATATATATATATATATATATATATACATACATACATACATACATACATACATACATACATACATACATACATTTCTTCTCCCCAAGAAGTGTGGACCAATAAATATACCCCCTGAAGAAGGCTTATATCAAGTTGAAACTCATTGGGGTTCATTGGTTGCCCTACTTCTCGTTTTTTCCAGCAATATCTCCCAATGTGTGGAACCCACTATATATGTCAAATCCTTTCTGATGTATTGAAGGTTCTCTAGACTTACTCACTCCATTAGTGTTTATTCACTAATTGGCATTTTTTGTATTTTTTGTATTATCTTTGTGAATATATTTTGTGATTCTGTGCTTCCTCTGCCATGAATATCCTTTTTAACATGATGTGTATTAATAAAATTTGATATTTTGTTTATATAATAGTATCTCTTGCTTCACATTCCCTTGACTCAAGCATCACAACATCCCCCTTCCCCCATTCTGTTTGGAACATCAACCTTTTGGTGGTGTCTCCATGTTCTTTCTTCTTCAATCTCTAGATGTGACGCTGAGCACGTGCACTCAACTTTTTTGGTTGACCATGGTGAGGCCTGTTCTGAGTGGAACCTGTCCTGTTAAACTGCTGTATGGTCTTGGCCAACCAGTGGCGGAGCTAGACTTTTAAAACAGGGGTGGCAAAGGGGTGGCAAGGTATTATTTTGGGGGGTCAATATACAACGTGGCAGGATAAAGATAGTTGGTCAGCCTGAAGGTGTGTGGACAGTCTATATAAAGGAGATGAGAATGGTGAAGATGGATGGTCAGGTTATGTAGAGGCAGGATGGAGGTGGATAGGCACACTACAGTATATAGGGGAAGGAAGGCAAGATGAAGACAGGGTTTGTAGGGGCAGGATGGAGGTGGATGGATATTCTATAAATGGGAGGTGGGCAGAAATGGAAAGGTTATGCGGAGGCAGAATATAGTTGGGTTCAGGCTATATAAGGGAAGTGGACAGGGTGAAAATGGGTGGCAATGTTGCGCAGAGACAGAAAGAAGATCAGTGAACAGGGTATGTGGGTGGGAAGTCTATATAGAATTGGATTGGCAGGCAGAATGAGGTGGAGGCAGGATGGACATAGGTAGGCAGTCTATATAGGGTAGGTGGTTAGGCAGGCAGTACAGGGTGTAGGCGGATGGATTTAGGGTTCTAGTATAGACCTGGGTAGGTAGGCAGTACAGGGTCAGGTTAGGATGGACTTACGTAAGGAGGCAGTCATTCTGGGTGGATGAAGTATGGGGTGGGGGCAGGATAGAGTTGAGTAGGCAGGCAGTATAGAGTGGGGGCACTATGGAGATGGGTGAGAGTCTATATAGGGCAGTTGGATAGGCAGGCAGTACAGGTTTGGTGCAGGATGGATTTAGGCTGGCAGTAGAGAGCTGGGTAGGTAGGCAGTAGGTAGGGTCAGGGTAAGATGGAGTTTGGTTGGAGGCAGTATGAAGTGGGGGCAGGGTGGAGTTTAGTAGGCAGGCATTCCTAGTGAATGTAGTCGAGAAGGCAGGCAATAAGGATGGAGTTTGGTAGGCATGAATTATGGGGTTTTGGCAGGATGGAGCTGGGTGAGCAGTATATATGTGTATATATAGGGTAGCTGGAGTTGAGTGACAGTGACCAGTGGTGGGAAAAGGTCAACTAGTGCCCAGGGCGAAAATGCCCAAGAGCGCCCCCCCCAGAGAAGCATATGCAGCGCTGAAATGTATGTGCTGGATACAGCATGTGCTGCAATGATTTGACCCTACCATATCCCCCAATGACCCCCTAAGTTGCAAAAGCAGCTATATGGAGGTATACATTCTAAGGCATAGCAGGTCTGACAGGCTTCCTCTTATGCATGTCTACACACCACACATTCTTATTCTTAAAGAGTAGTACGCAGGTCAGACCTGATATGCATTACACCATGTAGCTAGTTCTGGGTACAGATTATAGTAAATATTGGATACAAGGAAAAATCTTGATAAATTGTTTTGTATATGGGAGGTATACACATGCCAGGGTGAGATGGTTTGTATCATAGTATAGCATAAATAATCCCCTGTAGTGTTTGGTGGGCAGTATTACCTGCAGAATATGACCTAATTGGCCACCTGAAAACCATGTGCAATTTGTGTGCTTACAGCACAGGGGTGAAGACTTTTAGGCCTCTTTCACACTTGTGCAACTTAAGGATTTTATTGCGATTTTGATGTAATTTTGACTGGGCTTGAAGCTATGTCTATGTCTTTGGACCTCAAAACACATTAAAATTGGGCCAAAGTGGTGCAGGAACAACTTTGAATTTGGTGGGACTTTAAGTCGCACAGATATGAACGGTACTCATTGGAAATAATGGAGAACGACTTGTCATGCAATTTTGCAATCCCAAATTGCAGGACAAGTCACACAAGTTTGAAAGGGGCCTTAGAGGTTCAGGCTTGGTTCACACTGGTGTTATGCGGGAAATCCTGCGATTCCTGTGTGGGTTTTCGCATTGCACCTAAATCGTTGGCGGTTCAATCTGACATCTGCGAACCGCTGCGGATGTCAATGTACAGTTAATGACACTCCCGGTGAGAAACAGACCACAGTGTGAACTTTGAAATTGTGCAGGAATTGGATCGCATAGGTGTGAACATGCGATCAGATTCCAGTGTGGACCAAAAAAAGGGTCCTGCACTGTTTTGGTCTGAATGGGATATGAATTCAGTCACACAAACTGTATGGCAAAATTTGTATTGCACAGACATCGCATGTGATCTGCACAGCAATACGGTGTGAATCACATGCAATGTCTGTCAACGCAATAGTGTGAACCCAGCCTAAAACAGGTGTGCCTCCTAAGTTACCTATAATAAGGCATATTACACTTTACTTATGACACCCCTAGCCCTTAGCAGAGTTCTGTGAATTTGTGTGTTTGGGAAAAGGGGGGCTGGGTCTGATTAGTGAACTATAAGCCCTTTACTGCCAACCTCTCCCTGATAATGGTTAGTTGGTATTATGCTGACTTACTATCTTTATAACATTCTGACCTCAAACATGAATGTCAGGAAAGTCTGCTAAAATTCACATGTCCCAATCTGTATACCTCCACTGTTCCAATCGGAACAATGCGGTCAGCATCCCAACCAAGCAACTAGCATTTTCAGAAAAAAACAGCAATGACAGCCTACCTGTTTCACATTAGGTTTCCTATAATTTGGTTATTGTTAACTTGAATTAGCAATAAAAGAGCATATTTTGTTGCGCTGAAGAAGCTCAACAAGCTAGTGTATTTTTTCCCTATCTCTATGTAACACATAACTGAGACACCCTGTAAACCCCCCCCCCCCCCCTTTCTAAAACCCATGCTATCAGATATGAAGCAAGCTCTCCTCTGCTACAATCATCCACTTATCTGTAGGACTCTGAAGCTGTTTCTCCCACCTTTTAGTACAGTAATAGAGGGCAGTGGCTCAGCTTGGGTCCTCCATGCTGCTAGTCACTTCTAGGGATGCTGCCAGTCGGTTCTCTGCAGCTCTGTCCCTCCGAAGGACACACATGGCTGACTGTAGAGGTTAGCAGGAGGCTGGCATGTGGGGAGGGGGCGGGGGAACAGGGATGCACACACAACTTTTTTTTTTTTTTCATTCCAATGAAAAATGCTGGATTTCTCTGCCCTTTGGAAACAACCTGCAGGACGCTCTGCCCTAACTCTGCAGTGCTCTGTACACAGAAGGAGGTGCTCTCCATGGCTGTCCTCCTCTCTTCCGCCCACAGGATGCAATCAGGGGACGGGAGGAGAAAGCAGTGTCCTGCCTTGGGCAGAGCAGAGAACTCCGTAGCTGCTGGACAGTAGGGGGAGAGGAGGGAGCCAGAGCCGGCGGACAGACCAAGTTTGCGATCAGCGCTGCACAAAAAGCAAACCGATATTGTGTGTGGAATTTGGAATTGCAGATGCCCATGAGCGGGGTGGCAACAGGGGTGGCAAGAACTTTGTCTGGGGTGTCAATTGCCACCCCAGCTAGCCCTCTAGCTCCGCCACTGTGGCCAACGTGCTGCAGCTCAGTTTCAGGATCTTGGCAAACTTCTTATAGCCTAGGCCATCTTTATGTAGAGCAACAATTATTTTTTTTTTAGATCGTCAGAGAGTTCTTTGCCATGAGGTGCCATGTTGAACTTCCAGTGACCAGTATGAGAGAGTGAGAGTGATAACACCAGATTTAACACACCTGCTCCCCATTCACACCTGAGACCTTGTAACACTAACGAATCACATGACAACAGGTAGGGAAAATGGCTAATTGGGCCCAGTTTGGACATTGTCACTTAGGTGTGTACTCACTTTTGTTGCCAGCAGTTTAGACAATAATAGCTGTGTGTTGAGTCATTTTGAGGGGACAGAAAATTTACACTGTTATACAAGCTGTACACTCACTACTTTACATTGTAGCAAAGTGTCATTTCTTCAGTGTTGTCACATGAAAAGATATAATGAAATATTTACAGAAGTGTGAGGGATGTACTCAGATTTATGAGATACTGTAGGTAGCCAGTTGCAGAAATACTGACATTTCTAAAGGATAAAATGTGATTTAAACTTGCTTGCAGCCATAATGTATTGTTGGCTCCTGGCAATTCATATAAAAAAAACGCCAAAATTAAACTAAAAAAAAATGGTGTGGGGTCTCCCAATCTATACTAAACCCTTATCCGAGCAGAGCATAAAGCCTGGCAAGGATGGAGGGAACATCATGTGAGGTCAGGAGGGGGCGGTGCCACCGAGTGACCTAACTGGGTGGCCCCACCCCTTGCCTATAAAAGAGCTGTCAAAGCTGAAGAGCGGCATATGGCGGGTAGCCTCAGAAGAGGCACAGTGTTTTTTATTTTATTTTTTTATTTTTTGGGTCGGCAGGCAAAGTGATTGATGATGGATTTACATCGAGGGACACTTTTTTTTTTTTTTTCTTTTTAATAAAGTGCTTGTCAAAAACTGTAGAAAAAGGGTGAGCTACCAGGAGCGTGCCATAATCCAAAGGGGGCAGAGAAACAAAAAAGTAAATAGAGATGAGGTAAATACTCCCCCTTGGGGCCAAATACCATATTAAATAATGTATTATGCTAAGGGTGGTTTATAATAACACACTACTATGTTCTTTTGAATTACACAGTACTCCCTTATATATCCACGTCTTGATTGCCACTGTCCCATGCCCTACGCAGTGAATTTTAGGTAAATATCACATTTTGGATATAATATACTGTCTGTTCGGTTACAGCACAGACTTGTCTATTTGTGCTCATTTTTCTTACACATATTATGCTATTACCTAGTATTCTATAGTGGTGCGTGGGGCCTTTGTTTACCCCCTATGTCTGACAAAAACCAAATTTACTCCTGTGCCATTTGAAGAGGTTGGTCCACTTTGCTATTATGTGTTAGCTGTTGTATGCATATTATATTTTGCAATTTTGTTTGCAATTTTGTCAGAACTTCACTAATTATGTGTTATGTTTTTTCTACATTAAGAATATCTTTACTTGTCTGTGGTCCTGATGAAGCTTGCCGCGAAACGCGTTGACCTTGAATCAGACATCTCTTCAGTCGAGTATTTTTGTATCACTATTTGTACTGTACTACGATTTTTATATGGCTACACCCTAGTTTGGAATGTACTAAAAGTTCAGATTGAGGGTTTTTCCCTCGGTTTTAATCATGTTTGTTTTTTTTACAAATCTAATAAAGTATTTTTACTATTGGCTTATTGTCTATCTTATGATGTGTCCGTAAAGTCCGCTCTCCAGGTCTGCTTTGTCAGACTTTTTTGTTTCTTTGTCAAAAACTGTGTTCTGTGGTTTTTACTTTTTTACACTTGTTTGGTGAATAGGTAGAGGTACGATGTACCCGATACCCATTTACATAGGGGGGGTGGGACCAGGGGGCCCCCTTGTTAAAAGGGGCTTCCAGATTCTGATAAGCCCCCACCTGCAGACCCCCACAACCACAGCCCAGGGTTGTCGGGAAGAGGCCCTTGTCCCCATCAACATGGTAACAAGGTGTTTTGGGGGGCAACCCAAAGAATCCTTCCCATGTTGAGGGCAAATGGCCTGGTATGGTTCAGGAGGGGGGGCCGCCTGCTCATCCCCCCCCCACCCGCAAACCCCCACAACCACAGCCCAGGGTTGTCGGGAAGAGGCCCTTGTCCCCATCAACATGGCCACATGAGGGCAAGTGGCCTGGTATGATTCACGATGGGAGGGTCGCTTGCTCAACCCCCCCCTTTCCTGCCCATCTGCATGCTCAGATAAAGGTCTGGTATGGATTTTGGGGGGAACACCACGCTGTTTTTTGTTTTTACATTTTGGCATGGAGTTACCCTTAAAATCTATACCAGACCCAAAGGGCCTGGTATAGATTTTGAGTGGACTCCATGCTGTTTCTTTTTCAATTCTATCATAGGGTTCCCTTTAACCACTTAAATACAGGGCACTTTCACCCCCTTTCTACCTAGACCATTTTTCAGCGTTCAGTGCTCATTGGCATCTATGGGAAATATTGGCCGGCTTGGCATGGCACTGCTCCCCAGCTTTAACATTGGCATCTATGGAAAATATTGGACAGCTTGGCATGGTACTGCCCCCCGTCTTTAAAATTGGCATCTATGGGAAATCTTGGTCCGCTTGGCATGGCACTGCTCATGAACTATAAGTGACAGGGACACAATATTTGGGTAGCACTGAGAGGGGACCCAGAACTACAACATATCTATACATTTTAAAAGCGGGGTATGCCTGTACACTACACTGACTGCACTAAACTGACTCAACACACTATCCACTAACTACCTGCCTAATCTCTATTGTAACACACTATACACCACTAAATATTTTGTAACATTTTATATATTTACTTTTCTATATATTAACCACTTCCATACCAGGCCTATTTCGGACACTTTGTGTTTACAAGTTAAAACATGTATTTTTTCCTAGAAAACTACTTAGAACCCCCAAACATTATATATATATTTTTTTTAGCAAAGACTCTTGAGAATAAAATGGCGGTCATCGCAATATTTTTTGTCACGCGGTATTTGCGCAGCGGTCTTTAAAACGCCATTTTTTTGGGAAAAATTACATTTCACTGCATTTAAAAAATACTAAACAGTAAAGTTAGCCCATTTTTTTGTATATTGTGAAAGATGATGTCATGCCGAGTAAATAGATACCCAACATGTTACGGTTTAAAATTGCGCCCCCCTGTGGGATGGCGGCAAACTACGGTCAATAGAGATCTCAATAGGCGACATTTTAAATTTATTTAACGGTTACCAGTTTAGAGTTGGAGTGTAGCTCGCGGCGATACCTCACATGTGTGGTTTGAACAGCGATTTCATTCGCGGCTCGACTTCCGTATACGTTTTTTTTGTGCGCGAGCTAACGGTAATCGGGGCGGCTAAATTTTTTTTTTTCCCATTTATTTTATTTATTTTTTTAACTTTATTACAGTTTTTTAAAAAAAAAAAAAATCTGATCACTTTTATTGCTGTCACAAGCAATGTAAACATCCCTTGTGACTGCAATATGCAGTGACAGGTACACTTTATGGAGGGATCGAGGGTCTAAAAGACCCTCGACCCCCTCCACTATACTTCCCTGTATGCAAAACGCAGAAAACAGCGTTTTTGCATACAGACGTTTTTCAAATTTGCCGCCGTTTTGCAGCACACTAACCCGGAAGTGACGTCATGGACGCCGCCTCCGGGTTACGTCATCGGAGACCCGATCGATGCCGTTTCCGGCATTCATCGGGACTCCATCCAGCCGGCGGATGCGCAAGTTTATGACGTCGTCCTAGGGGGAAGTGGTTATATGACACACCAATCATCCCCCTACTCCAAGCTCCTTAAATGGGGACTTTGGGTTCTGTTTCTCCCTTTTGGCTACTAAGAGGAACATAGCACCCCTATTCATTCACAAAAAAGTAACCTAGAGATAAAGACACCCAAATGTTTGACAAGTCCTTTATTTAACCGCTTCCATACAGAGCAGTTAGACACCCTTCCTGCCCAGACCAATTTTCAGCTTTCAGCACTCTCACACTTTGAATGACAATTGCTCAGTCATGCTACACTGTAACCAAACAAAATTTGTATCATTTTTTTTCACACAAATAGAGCTTTCTTTTGGTGGTATTTATTCACAACTGGGGTTTTTTTTTTCCGTGATATATGCAAAAAAGAGCAAAAATTTTGAAAAAAAAAACACTTTTTTTTTAGTTTCAATTATAAAATTTTGCAAAAAAATTAATTTTTCTTCATACATTTGGGCCAAAGTGTATACTGCTACATGTCTCTGGTAAAATTAACCCAAATTAGTGTATATTATTTAGTCTGTGTGAAAGTTATTAAGTCTAAAAGCTATGGTACCAATTACTGAAAATTGATCACACCAGATGTACTGACTGCCTATCTCCTTTCTTGAGGCTCTGAAATGTCAGGACAGTACAAATACCGCCCAAATGACCCCTTTTTGTAAAGTAGACAGTCCAAGGTATTTAGTAAGAGGCATGGTGGGTTTTTTGAAGTTGTAATTTTTTCCCACAATTCTTGGGAAAATGAAGAAAATTTTTTTTTCTTTTTTTTCCCACAAAGTTGTCAATTTATAAGCTATTTCTAACACATAGCATGTACAAGGCAAAAATTACACCCAAAAATACATTCTGCTACTCCTTCCGAGTATGGCGATACCACATGTGTGAGACTTTTACACAGCCTGGCCACAAAAAGAGACTCCACGTCCAAGAAGCACCTTCAGGCGTTCTAGGAGCATAAATACACATAAAACTTTCTTACTACCTATCACACTTTTCAAGGCCCTAGAGCACCAATACAATAGAAAAGTCCACAAAATGACCCCATTTTGGAAAGCAAACACTCCAACGTATATTCTATGAGGCATTATGGGTCGTTTGAAGGTGTCATTTTTTTCCACAAGTTTTTGGAAAATGTGGGAAACAAATGAAAACCCTTTTTTTTTTCTTACACAAAGTTGTCAATTTATAGGATATTTCTAACACATAGCATGTAAATAGCAAAAATTACACCCCAAAATACATTCTGCTACTCCTCCTGAGTATGGCGATACCACATGTGTGAGACTTTTACACAGCCTGGCCACATAAAGAGACTCCACATTCAAGAAGCACCTTCAGGCGTTCTAGGAGCATAAATTACACACATCATTTTCGGACTACCTATCACACTTCTAAAGGCCCTAGAGCACCAAGACAATGGAAACACCCACAAAATGACCCCATTTTGGAAAGCAAACACTCCAACGTATATTCTATGAGGCATTATGGGTCTTTTGAACGTGTCATTTTTTTTCCCACAAGTTTTTGGAAAATGTGGGAAAAAAATTAAAACCTTTTTTTTTTTTTTACACAAAGTTGTCGATTTATTGGATATTCCTAACACATAGCATGTATACAGCAAAAATGACACCCCAAAATACATTCTGCCACTCCTCCTGAGTATGGCAATACCACATGTGTGAGACTTTTTCACAGCCTAGCCATATAGAGGGACCCAAGATCCAAGGAGCACTATCATGCATCCTAGCCACTTGCCTAGGCCTATTTTTAACATTTGGTGTTTACAAGCTAAAATCAGTTGTTTTTACTAGAAAACTACTTAGAACCCCCAAACATTATATATATATATTTTTTTTAGCAGAGACCCTAGAGAATAAAATAGAGATTATTGCAATATTTTTTATCACACCGTATTTGCGCAGCGGTCTTCCAAACGCAATTTTTTTTAAAAAAAAATCACTTTTTTTAATTAAAAAATAAGAAACCAGTAAAGTTAGCCCAATTTTTTCCATAATGTGAAAGATAATGTTATGCCGAGTAAATAGATACCCAACATGTCATGCTTCAAAATTGCGCACGCTCACGGAATGGCGACAAACTTTGGTACTTAAAAATCCCCATAGGCGACATTTTAAAAATTTCTACAGGTTGCCATCTTAGAGTTACAGAGGAGGTCTAGGGCTCAAATTATTGCTCTTGCTCTAACGATCGCGGCGATACCTCTCATGTGTGGTTTGAACACCGTTTACATATGTGGGCGGGGTTTCCATATGCGTCCGCTTCTGCGCGCGAGCTAACGGGGACAGGGTGCTTTAAAGAGGTTGTAAACCGATATTTTTTTTTTTCTTTTCTTTACATCCTGAAAGATAAAGACATAATGAGCTAGTATGCATCGCATACTAGCTCATTATCAAATACTTACCTTAGAACGAGCCCTCGCCGCGCCGCTCTCTTACCTCTATGACGGGCGACATGTACAGTCGCCCGTCTTCCGGGATCGCGGCATCCGGCCATCTGATTGGCCGGAGCCGCGGTGACGTCACTCCCACGCACGCGCGCGGGAGCCGACGGTCACGGCACAGGGCTCTGAAGGAACGGCACGATCTGCCGTTCCTTCAGAGCGCATGCGCCAGTGACGTCACTGGCTGCATCAAATGTAAATATCTCCTAAACGGTACATGTTTAGGAGATATTTACAGTACCTATAGGTAAGCCTTAACATAGGCTTACCTATAGGTACAACTTCCCGAGGAGGGTTTACTTCCTCTTTAATTTTTTTTTTTTTTTTTTTTTTACTATTTATTTTATTTATTATTTTTTATTTTTACACCGTTTAAAAAAAAATTGATCATTTTTATTTCTATTACAAGGAATGTAAACATTTCTTGTAATAGAAATAGGCACGACAGGACCTCTTTTTTGTAAGATCTGGGGTCAAAAAGTCCTCAGATCTCACAAGTACACTAAAAGATAGAAAATAAATAAAATAAAATGAAAAAAAAAAAAAGGGACCTTTAAACTGGTTGCTAGGCAACAACGTTTGCCGTAGCTCCGGTCCTCCAAGACCATAGAGTCGAGTGAGGGCAAGCTTGCCCTCACTCAACATCCTGTCCATGAGGATCCGGGACCGGATCGTTTTCCCCACTGCCGGCGGGTCCGGTAAGCGGGGAAAAGGACTGGGACGCGGCGGGAGGGGGGGGGGTCCCCTCTTCCGCCATCCCGGAAGGGTGATCCCACGGCGAATCCGCCGCTGGGACCACCCTTATCAGAAAGCCAACTGTCAACCGTTTAAAAAAATACCAGGGTTATGGCAGCTATCTGCTGCCATAATACCGGTTTTTAGGTTTAAACCGAGAACGTATATATACATTTGCCGGTTGGCAAGTGGCTAGGGACATAAATCACACACATAAATTCCTGACAACCTATCACATTGTTGAAGGCCCCTAACACATAGCATAATACATACCAAAATACATTCTGCTGAGCAAAGGATAAACAAAAAAATACCTGTGGTTTTAGCAGTGCAGTGGTTCAGGCAGCAGGCAGGAACGTAGACAGCGACAGGGAAAGGATTGTCCAGGCAGCAGGCAGGAATACTGTCCATAGTCAGTACAGGCAGCAGTCACAGATATTGTCAGCACAGCCAAAGCATTGGTCCAGGTAGCAGGCAGGTCAGCAGCAGAAAAAGGATTGTCCATGCAGCAGGCAGGAATACTGTCCATAATTAGTACAGGCAGCAGGCAGAGATATGGTCAGTACAGCCCAATTATTGGTGCAGGCAACAGGCACATGTTCCATAAAAAGTCCTGGGTCAGTGCAGGGAGGGATATGATCAGCACAGCCAAAGTATTGGTCCAGGCAGCAGGCAGGACCATCAAGCTTAGGGCCTCGGTCGGGAAAGAATGGGGACAGGGGTAGAGGCTTCTCCCACCCAAATCGCTTTGAAGCCTCCGGACTCCAGACCCTGTTCTGAGTTTACAAACCCAGAGAAATCCAAAAACTGTTTTTCTCATATCAGAACACAATATTCTGAAGCCCCTCACAAAAGTGAGACCCCTGTGTCATTTTGAATCCCACTACTACAGTAGCAGGGCGAAGGATCAGTCTAAGTGGCAGGCAAAAAACATGGTCGTAACAGGCCGAGGTCAGTGCAGGTAAAAGGCAGAAATAGACGGTAGGCTAAGGCAAAATCGATAAACAGTCCAGGGTCAGTTCACTTGAAAGGCAGAAACATGGCGGATAAACAATGCAGACGGCAGACAGAGACATAGTCGATATACAGGCCAGGGTCGGTTCACAAGGAAGGCAGTGATATGGTTGGTTGAGGCAGCAGGAAAATATTCAGCAGTGAAATATGGGCTAAAAGTTTAGGGCAGTGTGATATATTTTGAAGCATTCTCCAATGCAAAGGCCAGGTTGGGAGGGACAATCGGTACAATGGAAACTGGTGTCTTTCCTAATTCCTCTTTTGCTACACACCCAACACTTTTTTTGGCGTCTTCTTCCGGTTTCTGATGGTGGGATATGGAAAGGGAAATGGCGCTCATGAAGTCTGCTGACACAATCCGAACGAATGATTTCTGGGGGGGATCCTTGCTGGTAAATGAGGGCAGTGGCAATGTCTTCAATAAACTGGAGGAAGGGGATTGGTGTTGTTGTGGACTTTTTATAGGTGACAAAGGCATTGTACATGGCCAAATGGAAAAAGTACATTGCAACCTTTTTGTACCAAAAGAGGGTCTTTCGTGTCGGGAGATAGGGCTGCAGCATTTGATCGTTTAAATCCTGCCCCCCCATGTACTTATTGTACTCGTGGATGCAAGCAGGCTTTTGAACGGAACCGCGCCGTCTTCGAATTTCCACTGAGGTGTCATCGTGGATGGTGGACATGAGGTAAACGTCCTTACTATCCCTCCACTTCAAAGCCATTACCTCCTCGTTCCTAAGGCTTGCGGATTCCCCAATTCGTAATTGAGTGGTGATAAGACTCTGTGGGAAGCCCTTCCGATTTTTTCTTACTGTACCGCAGGCCAAGGTTTTCTTCAGGTACAGGTGGCGGAAAAGGGGCAAACTGGTATAATAGTTGTCCATATAAATATGGTACCCCTTTTGCAGCAATGGGAAGGCTAGGTCCCAGACAATCTTCCCACTTACTCCCATGTACGTTGGGCACTCAGGGGGCTGGAGCTCAGAGTCTCTGCCTTCGTACACGCGAAAGGCGTACACATATCCCGTTTTGCTTTCGCAGAGCTTGTTTAGTTTTAAGCCGTACCTAGCCCTCTTGCTGGGAATATACTGCTTAAATGCCAGCCGGCCTGTGAAGTGGACCAGTGATTCGTCCACAGCAATCTTTTGGTCAGGGACATAGACTTCGGGGAACCGTCTAGAAAAGTAATCAATTAGGGGGCGAATTTTGTAGAGTTTATCGTAATTGGGATCATCTCGGGGAGGGCACTGGGAATTATCGTTGAAATGCAGGAAGCACATTATAGCGGGACCTGGGCATGACTGAAGAATAAATTGGCATGTGGTGGATGGGTTTGGTGGACCAATAAGAATGCAGCTCATTTTTTTTTGTAACCCCATATTGATTGTAAGGCCCAAAAACACTTTGAACTCTTCTACTGTTAGGGGTCTCCATTCAAAAGGACGGGAATGATATGAGGTGGGGTTGTTCTCGATAAACTGTTGGGCAAAAAGATTTGTTTGGTCCACGATGTTTTGAAGGAACTCCAAAGGGAAAAATAAATTTAAAAAATCAATCAGAATAAAATTTTCGGTGTTGACCTGCAAACCTGGCTGTGCTGTGAAGGGGGGGATTGTAGCTGACCCAGAGCTAGAAGGCAGCCACAATGGGTTTGCCAAGGCATCCGGAAGCTGCATTCGGGCTCTTCTTCTTTGGGGCTGGTGTGAAATCCCAGTGCTTGTACTGGGCATTTCCTCCTGGGGTCCAGCGTCATTGGCGTTTGCCGATTGGCCATTGGCGCTGCTGGTGTCTGCCTGATTTTCAGTGCGGCGTCTTTTAGGCCGAACTTCTTCCTCCTCCGATTCAGTGCCGGATGTAAAGCCTTCAAAGGGCTCAAATTCTGAACCGGATTCAGAAATTGTTTCAGCGTCGGAAGGTGAGAGCTGCTCTCACTCATCATGGATATTATTTCACAGGCCTCTTTGGCAGAGAAAACCCTTTTGGACTTTGACATGGTGGCTGTATGAAGGGTGACAGGTAATCGGGTACTTTGCTGGGCAGGTGACAGGCAGGTGACAGGTACTGATGAGCAGGTGGCAGGTACTCGGGTACTCCAATAGCCAGGTGACAGGTACTCGGGTACTCTGATGGGCAGGTGACAGGCAGGTGATAGGTACTGATGGGTACTGATGAGTAGTACTGATTCTGATAGGTGTTACTGATGGGTACTGATGATCAGTACTGATACTGATAGGTACTGATGAGTACTGATGGGTACTGATGGGTACTGATGAGCAGGCGGCAAGTACTCGGGTACTTCAGGCGTCAGGTACTCTGATGAGCAGTTGGAAGGTACTCGGGTACTCTGATGGGTAGGTGGAAGGTACTCGGGTATGCTGATGGGTAGGTGACAGGTACTCAGGTACCCTGATGGGTAGGTGACAGGTACTCGGGTACCCTGATGGGCAGGGAAAAGGTACTCGGGTACACTGATGGGCAGGTGACAGGTACTCAGATGGGCAGGTGACAGGTACTCAGATGGGCAGGTGACAGTACTCTGGTGACAGGTCCTCTTTATTTGATGGGGGCAATCAGGGCACAGTAATAGTGACAATACTCTCACTGGTAACTCACTGTTTGCTGATCTCCTCACACTGGATCGGTGTGTGAGAAGAGCCTGGTAACAGTGAGTTACCCTCATGTTTGTTGACATTTGTGACCGGCTGTGATTGGACACAGCCGGTCACGTGGTAAAGAGCCAATTTCATTGGCTCTTTACCAAGATCGGGGATTGGCTCTGTCCAAGGGACGAGCCTCGTCCCCGATCGCTGCTCTGCGCGCCCCCGGGGGTGCGCATTGCAGAGAGAACGAGCGGCTCGTGCTTGAGCCGCTCATGTGATCGGCTGTGATTGACACAGCCGATCACGTGGTAAACAGCCAATTTCTATTGGCTGCTTACCTTGATCAGGGATGGGCTATGTCCGAGGGACGAGCCTCATCCCTGATCGCGCCGCTGCGCGCCGCCGGGGGCGCGCACTGGCAGCTAGAACGGGCCGACGTCATATGACGGCCGCCCGGATCCGTACAACCACTATGCCGACGTCATATTACTATGACTCGGTATGGAAGTGGTAAAAAAACAAAAAAAACAAAGAAAAGCCACTCATTGCAAAGCCATTATTATTTCTGATGTCTGCCGCCTGAGAACTTGTCAAAACTCCAAATCCAAAAGACTTGGGGCACATAACAGGGAAGAGATGGGGATTGCAATTACATAATTGACCAAATATGGCTATGGCCGGGGATTAACAACCATGTGAGCCAATCACATTGGCAACTTTGGCAATTTGATCCTTCTTAAAATACTTCTTCTATATATGATTAACAGGGGGCTGAATGGGCAAAAGTTCAGGCATTTGTTCAAATGCCAAAACAGTCAAAGATTGGACTGAACCATTGGCCCATCCTTTCACAGCACTGCCTTCTTTTATTATAACAATGTTATACTTTGTGACACTTTGCCACAAGGGTTTTTTGTCCCCCTTTGACCCACCTCACCATAAAATGACTATCTGTCCTAACCGTATGTAAAATAGAAAATTCTGCTTTTCTTACCTGGGTGTAACCATACAGATTCAGCAGCTGGGCCATTTGTAGAGTGGTGTCAGAATTGAGATCTCCAATGAAACCAGCCAGGGCCCCCCGCTCCATACAGGAATAATTTGGAGCTTCCATTTTATGTCCAGACAATATCTGTAGAACATCTTTTATAGCTTTATTCACATGTCCACAAGAATCATACACATGGTATCCCAGAGTTATGTTGGGAAGAATATCTGGATTGTTGTTTATATCATCAATCGCAAATATAAAAGCCAGGAGATGTCTGTATTCTCTGTGATAAACCCTGCAGACAATGGATAGTTTAGCAATGGTCTAAGCACAAGAAAGTCTTTATGGCAAAATGTATGACACATTTTAATTGCAGATCTATGGTGGGATTGGTGGCCGTTAGGGATGATCAAACTTTTGAAAACTTTGGTTCGACCAGAACACCCGAATTTCCTGAAAGTTCGGTTCGGATTCCAGAACCCCATTGAAATCAATGGGACCCGAACTTCTGGAATCAAAAAACACCATTTTGAAACCCTAAAACCAAAAAAATGCCCCTAAAAAGTGCCTAGGGTTCTGGGTCATGCCCCAGAGACTATTAATCACTCATTTTTGATATAGAGCCAATTATTGGAAAAAAAATGTATTTGGATTTAGTATCTGGGGGGTCTAAAAGGCGTACCTGTGAAGTTTCAGCTCTGTAGCATGTCCAGAACCATTAAAAAAAAAGTTTGTTTGTATTAGAATTAATATAGAACAGGATAGTGGCTCCGCTATTTTCACACCTTGCCGGTTTTCAGCAGGCATTTTTTTGGGCATTTTTTGGGGTTCTTTGGAGGCAGGCATAACATCAGAACTTCTGTGTAGGGGTATATATACACACACACATGTATGTATATATACATACATATATATAGGTGTGAAAGTAGCAGAAATCTATGCTTGCGCTAATTAAATAATTAAATAATTAACACCCATATGGCTCCGCTCCTATCACACCTACAGTTGTGTTCAAAATTATTCAACCCCCACTGAAATTGATTGTTTTGGCCAGTTTGACATTGATTTTGATCATTCAGTCATCCTGCTTACAATTAAATCAAAGAGGCACGTGTAGGTCAGACAAATATAACATAACATTTATAATGAAATAACCACAAATGTCTTTTCAGTTTTATTCAACCCCCAAGTGACATTCAGTCCCTCCAGTTCAGTCACATTCTTAGGCTTGTGCACTGCAACTGCTTTCTTTAAGTCCCACCAGAGGTTCTCATTCGGATTTAAGTCTGGTGACTGTGATGGCCACTCCAAAATGTTCCAGCCTTTAATCTGCAACCATGCTCTAGTGGACTTGGAGGTATGCTTGGGATCATTGTCCTGTTGAAAGGTCCAACGTCTCCCAAGCCTCAGGTTTGTGACGGACTGCATCACATTGTCATCCAATATCTCCTGGTACTGAAGAGAATTCATGGTACCTTGCACACGCTGAAGCTTCCCTGTACCTGCAGAAGCAAAACAGCTCCAAAGCCTAATTGACCACCCGCCATGCTTCACAGTAGGCAAGGTGTTCTTTTCTTCATAGGCCTTGTTCTTCCTCCTCCAAACATAGTGTTGATCCATGGGCCCAAACAGTTCTAATTTTGTTTCATCAGTCCACAGAGCACTATCCCAAAACTTCTGTGGTTTGTCCACATGACTTTTGGCATACTGCAAGTCGACTCTTCTTATTTTTTGGAGACAGCAAGGGGGTGCGCCTGGGAGTTCTGGCATGGAGGCCTTCATTACGCAGTGTGCGCCGTATTGTCTGAGCAGAAACTTCAGTACCCACATCTGACAAATCTTTTCTCAGTTCCTCATCAGTCACACGGGGACTTTTCTCCACTCTACGCTTCAGGTAGCGCGCGGCAGTCAAAGTCAGCATCTTCTTTCTGCCACGACCAGGTAGCGTTTCAACAGTGCCCTTTGCCTTGAATTTGCGAATGATGCTTCCTATGGTGTCTCTTGGTATGTTTAACGTCTTTGCAATCTTCTTATAGCCATTGCCCTTCCTGTGAAGAGTAATCACCTCTTCTCTTGTCTTCCTGGACCATTCTCTTAACTTCACCATGTTTGTAACCACACCAGTAAATGTCTAGAAGGAGCTGAGTATCACAGTCATTTTAAAGCTGCCGAATTGGTGCTTATTAGGCTTTATTGCTGCTCCCTGACATCCACAGGTGTTTTCAATACCTGATTGAAAACACTTCAATGAACCTCTGTTCTTCAGAGTGGTAGTCTTTAAGGGGTTGAATAATTATGTCAATGAAGAATTCACAAAATAAACATTTACTACTGTATTACAAAACCAATTGATGTCATTTTAGTTGCATATGGTTCTTTAAGAAGTCCTTGTAGGATTTCATTCTGGTAACAATTACAAATGTATACTAAATTCCCTAAAACCCTTTACTGCATTGGGGGGTTGAATAATTTTGAACACAACTGTATATATATGTAAGTGTATAAATACATATAAGTATGTGTGTATATATACCCCTATACACAAGTTCAGATGTTATGCCTGCCTCCAAAGACACCAAAAAAATGCCCAAAAAAACGCTAGCGTCAAAAAAAAAACGCCCAGGTGTGTTGTTGCAGGCATTTTTTTGGGGTCTTTGGAGGCAGGCAAAACATCTGAACTTCTGTATAGGGGTATATATACACACATACTTATATGTATTTATACACTTACATATATATAGGTGTGATAGGAGCGGAGCCATATGGGTGTTAATTATTTAATTAGCGCAAGCATAGATTTCTGCTACTTTCACACCTATATATATGTAGGTGTATATATACATATAAGTATGTGTGTATATATACCCCTACAAAGAAGTTCAGATGTTATGCCTGCCTCCAAAGATGCCAAAAACAAATGCCCAAAAAAACGCTAGCGCCAAAAAAAAAAAACGCCCAGGTGTGTTGTTGCAGGCATTTTTTTGGGGTCTTTGGAGGCAGGCAAAACATCTGAACTTCTGTATAGGGATATATATACACACATGTTATATGTATTTATACACTTACACATATATAGGTGTTATAGCAGATTAGCCATATGAGTGTTAATTATTTAATTAGCGCAAGCATAGTGTTCTGCTACTTTCACACCTATATATGTGTAGGTGTATATATATATACCCCTATACAGAAGTTCAGATGTCATGCTTGCCTCCAAAGACCCCAAAAAATGCCCAAAATAAAAGCCTGCAATAACACACCAGGGCGTTTTTTTTTTTTGCCGCAGGCGTTTTTTGGGCATTTTTTTTGTGGGTCTTTGGAGGCAGGCAAAACATCTGAACTTGTGTATAGGGGTATATATACACACATACTTATATGTATTTATACAGTTACACATATATAGGTGTGATAGGAGCGGAGCCATATGCCTGTTAATTATTTAATTAGTGCAAGCATAGGGTTCTGCTACTTTCACACCTATATACTGTATGTGTATATATACATACATGTGTGTGTGTATATATACCCCTACACACAAGTTCAGATGTCATGCCTGACTCCAAACTTGTCCTCAAAAAAGCCCTATAAATGCCTGCAGAAAAAAGCAGGCTGACAGGCGAGAAGCCATATCCCTGTTCTGTAAGTGACCTAAGAGAAACAATCTTTTCTCTATAGCGGTCACCCTGACATGGAAGGGTTTTGTCACCCTGCCATAGCAGTCAGAGTCAGTTCACCCTACACTACACTACGGTCCCCTTACACTTAACACTTTCCCTACAGAAACTAAATTTTTTAATCTAACTAAAGTGGAAAAAAAGCACTCTAACTACGCTAGATATCCCTTTCCTGACACTAATAATTGCTAAATTACACTTTTGAAGCAGAAGTAACAGAACTGCTTCCATTCTCTTCCATGTCCCTGTATTACATGCTAGGAATTTGGCGGGGCTATCTTATATACTGGGGGGCGTATTCACTAATGATTGGCCTCTGGACCCCCTAGTCACTCCAATCACATTCCTAGCATTCTCCTGCCCCCTCGATTGGCTTTTACTGATGGTTCTGGTCCAATCACGGGCTTTTAAAGCCCATTTCCTGTACCATTGCATTTTGGTCGGTTCTTGTTGCCGAATTCCGAACTTTTTGGGCAAAAAGTTCGGAATTTGGCCGAATTTCGAACAGCCAATGTTCGGGTCGAACCGATGGTCGACCCGAACCATTCGATCATCCCTAGTGGCCGTGTGCATTGCATTGTGAAATACTATAGTGAAATTCCTGCACTTATATGAGGTATAGCAGTGGTTGGCAATTTAGGAGGCATAGAGGACCTCAGCTTCAGCCCCTGACCTCACCAAGTAACCACACATTATATTCAGTAGATGTAATGCTATGGAAGAGGGTCAGAGAATGCAGACTTAGTAGAAGAAAGGGTCAGAGACAGAGCTGGTTGGAGCCTGCAGACATTCCATAGGAGACAATCTGGCACTGCAATTTGGGGGGGGGCGAATACCAATAATAAAAAAAAAAGTGTCTCCCTACACAGTAGTTTCAGCTCTCCCGGACATTAACAATATATCTGATGTAAACTCAACTTTTTTTTTCATAAGGTTGGCCGGGTTATTGATTCCCTTATATTATTGGCTCTTGTGACCGGGATAATGACTAGGAATGAGCTTCTGGTTTGGTTGCAGTTTCGGACCAAATTTAGTTTGGATGATAGGCAAACATCTAAACTAATTTTGTGTTTGGCCCAGTCAGACCCCCGGCAAGGCTGGAAGAGATACATTTGGCATCAGTATTACTACCACTGATAAATGTGAGCACTTCCCTTCTGGCTGATTATTAGGAAACCAAAAATAATCTGCTCTGTCACTAAATCGAGATGTTGGGATGGATCTGAAATATTGGCCAAACTGATTGATAATGGATTTACATTGTGAGATTTTCTTTTTCCTTATAAATAAAGGACATGTCAAAAACTGTGGTGTAATTATTTTTTTACTTTTTCTATGAATGTGTAGGAGTACTGTGTACCACTTACTCATTCACATAGGCGAGAGGGCCTGTATCTGGGGTTTCCAATAATCCCCCCCAGCATGCAGAACCCCACAACCACCAGGCCAGTGTAGTGGGAAAGAGGCTTGTGTCCTCATCAACCTGGTGCTTTGCCAGTGGGACCCTCCTGGCAAGGTACCCCCCATGTTGAGGGCATGTGGCCTGGTATTGTTCAGGCGGGCAGGCTGAATTCCTACTTCCCTTTTCCTGTCCTGATAGGGGGCATGATCATATACAGAATGTGTCAGGTGTGGATTTTGGTTGGAACCTTTTTTTTTTGCCTAGAATTTCTCCATTAAATCCTCACCAAACTCAAATGGTCTGATATAAATATTTATGAGGGGAGGCCATATGCCTTTTTTTTTTTTTTTTGGGGGTACTGGTAGACAACAGACTTGGCAGTGGCATGCAATGCCAAGCCGCTGCAAGCAAAGCCAACAGAATACTGTATAAATCATGCAGATGTGCCCCTTCACTGGCAGAGTCAGGGCATCCACAAGGAGGGTTAGTTATTTTTCCTGTTTTTTATCTTTGACAGCAAAATAATCCTCACATATTGTAGAGTTGAGGAGAAAGGGAGACATTCTATAGTTTAGCAAAAGATACCTGGTAGGGCTGACACCTTGTCTTGTAATTTAATTTTACAAACAGTGCAGTGCTGTCAGCCCACAACAGGAACCGATCGATGGGAATTTTTCTGTGACTGCATTTAATCCTTTCACTGTCAGAGCCACTTTTGTGTGAAATAATAAAATGTCGGGTGATTATTTAAACCCCCCAAATATTATTAATTTTAATATAGTAAAGACTCTGCAGAATACCATGGTGGTAGCTCTAAGGTTTTATGATATTAGAGGAGCTGTTTATGAAATGAATACTTTCAGTAAAAAATACAATAAAATAAATCTTACTGAACATAAACCACTTTGGAACAACTTCTTGGTAAAATATAAAATATGAAGTTGTTCCGAGTAAATAGAAACCCAACATGTAAAGCCCTAAAATTGTGCAGCCAGTGAAAAGGTAAATGCAATGCCGGCCATCAGAAACAGAAATACTATATAATGTTATTGTGGCGCCTTTCCAACCAAAACCTTTTCTCTTTTGGACAGCCACTTTCCGGGGCTCCATTAGAGAGATTTTCCCTTACTTCCTGCCCTGCAGATAACAGATTTACCAGACAGGAAGAAAGGAAAAATCTGCAATAGGGACACAGACAGAAATAAATGACTGACAGGGATTCCAGCCTTCCAGTACTTTACTAAAACTGTGTTCATTTCTGTGCTGCTATTGGAGAGATTCCCTCACTTTCTATGGTAAAATGTTATCTGCAGGACAGGAAGTGAGGGAAATCTCTTCTTCCTTGTAGAAGTCACATGTTTCCTGGAAACAATTGAGCCCCAGTCTGCAGTCAGATCCTCTTGCTGTTATGGAGCCCCAGATAGCAGTAAAAACCTGAAAGGGATTCTCTATCATTCCACACTATATTCAAACCTAAGAAAAAAAAAGGTTTGGGGTCATTAAGGGAAAAGGTAATTTCAGGTCCCATTCACACTTGTGTATTGTGGTAAAAATGCACTCCTTAACACGTAACAATGCATGGCAAAGCACCTTCTCTATGGGCAGTGAAATGCGGTGTCATTCATTGTGAATTGCACCCCAATGCATTGTACAGTAGATCCCAACACACAACGCACCTCTAGGCACCATAATACACATATCATGCACTGCGGTGTGCTGCCTTATTAATAATGGGCCATGCATGATTGTTCATCCATTGTGGTGGATTGGCAGCTATTCATAATGAATGAATGTGACCATTAACACCCGGCAATGGAACACCTAAATGTGAATGGGCCATATGTGGTTTTCATGAACACATTCAAGGATATGCTTTGATTTTATATAAATGCAATGTAACAGACTGAATGAGTCCTGCAGATTATCACACAAATCTCCTAAAGACACAGCTCTGTAGATCAGATTGGAAGTTTTACATTTCATATTTCACTTACGCTGAACACATGACATTTTTAATAAGACTTTCTTCCTGATACCACCGTGACACTACAGAATGTACAGCGAATATCCCTCCTATAATGAGGTCTCCATCCTGAGAATACTTGTACTCAAATGTATAATTCCTCATAGTCATATCACAGCAGTGAGCAGAGTTCTGGGTGTCAGATGTGCAGGGGGTCACACACAAAGCCAACAACCACAATATTCTATGTGGGTATCTGAAGACAGCATGGCCGAGTCTCTGATAGAGTTCTTCTCCCAACCTCATCATCACTGACAGCAGCACAGGATCCTGAAGCTGATTTCATGCCTCAGCTGAAAGCTGTGAGAGTGTTGGGTTTATAAAGAATAATTCTGTTATTACTGATAGACTGGAATATGAATCTGCTTATAGAGTAGGAAAAAAAAGGCCAAACCTAGAATACACAGAATCCATCTTTGTCAGCACTGTAGAAAGTGAAGGTTATAAAAATACTATTATGTTATATTGTACATGAAACAGAAAAAATGAGAAGTTTGATGGCCAAGAATGCTATATTTTATTATTATTTATTATTATTATTATTATTTATTATTATTATCTTCCTCCACTGCCTCCACCCACTAACTCACTCCCAGGAGATCGCCAATCACTTAAAAAATAAGATTGGGGCGTAGCCTGGCTGCAAACCAAGATGGCCACGTGATCTCTCCTCGCTACAGCCATGGAGGAACAAATAGTGTTCACAGCCCACACCAGCCACCAAATTAATACCACTGGCAGAGCACTGATCCTTGGCAACAATGCCGACATTTCCAGGAAGAAAAATCCGCCCACTGGGTCCCGCAAACTAACAGAGTTCTTCGGAGGCTCGCAACCCCAAGATTTACAAGATGGCACCAGCTCCAGACATAGAGCAGCGCCTCTGGCTGCTAACCGAGCCTCTCCTCAGACCCCTGCCTGCTCTGCGGCAGTGTCCATGGTCTGCACTACCCCAACAGGGATTCACTCCAAGGACAGCCATAAAAGAGCAGCAACATCTCCATTTCCCTCACCTTCACAGCTAGCTCTGGTGAGTAAGAAACATCTCTCCTTTCAACACCCTGATGCTTCCGAACATGAAGCTGACTCTGATGAAGAACATGAAGCCTCCCTAGCTGGTCTGCACACCACTGACAATCCAGTGTCTGAGACTACCATGAAACACATGCCAATATCGCTACAAAAAAATCTCAACCTATGATGTGTTTGTTTGCTGTTAACCGTACATTGAATACCCCTGTATGTTGTGGTCTTTTAGGTGCCCATCTAATAGTTTTTTTAAACTATCAATGCTCCCTGCTGATACGACTGCTTGTGGAAGGGAATTCCACATCCTTACTGCTCTGAAAGTGAAGAACCCCTTAAGGTTAAACCGTTTCTCCTAGTTTTAGTGAGTTGCCACGTGTCTTATTGTATCTCCTTTCTCTGAAAAGTTTGTTCCTTATGCTAGGGTCGCCAGTACAATATTTGTACATTGATATCATATCCCCCCTCAATCGTCTCTTCTCCAGAGAGAATAGGTTCAGTGCTTGTAGTCTTTCCTCATAGCCGATGCCCTCCATTCCCCTAATTATTTTTGTTGCCCTTCTCTGGACTCTTTCCAGTTCCAGCACATCCTTCCCGAGGACCGGTGCCCAGAACTGGACAGCACACTCCAGATGTGGCCGGACCAGAGTCTTGTAGAGTGGGAGAATTATCTCTTTATTTCTGGAGTGAATTCCCTTTTTACATCCCAGTATTCTGTTGGCTTTGCTTGCAGCGGCTTGGCATTGCATGCCACTGCCAAGCCTGTTGTCCACCAGTACCCCCAAGTCCTTTTCCATCCTAGACTCACCCAGAGGTTTCCCCCATAGTGAGTAGCTTGCTTTCATGTTTCTGATGCCCAAGTGCATTACTTTACATTTTTCAACATTAAACCTCATCTGCCATGTAGTTGCCCACCCCATTATTTTGTTCAGGTCCGCTTGTAAGGTTTCCACATCTTGCATAGAAGATATTGGCATGCTTAGTTTAGTATCATCCACAAATACTGAGATTGTACTAGATATCCCATCCTCTAGATCATTTATGAATAAATTAAACAGGATTGGTCCCAGCACAGAACCTTAGGGGACCCCACTTTCCACACCCGCCCAATCCGAGTACTCCCCATTTATCACCACTCTCTGGACTCTTCCCTGAAGCCAGTTCTCTATCCAGGTACTCACCTATGGTCCATATCTACATTCCTTAGTTTGTACAGTAAGCGTTTGTGGGGAACGGTGTCAAATGCCTTTGCGAAGTCCAGATACACCACATCTACAGGCTTACCTTTATCTAGGTTACATAGTTACATAGTTAGTGAGGTCAAAAAAAGACATCAGTCCATCCAGTTCAACCTATGATGTGTGTGTGTGTTTGCTGTTAACCGTACATTGTATACCCCTGTATGTTGTGGTCTTTAAGGTGCCCATCTAATAGTTTTTTGAAACTATCGATGCTCCCTGCTGATACGACTGCTTGTGGAAGAGAATTCCACATCCTTACTGCTCTTACAGAGAAGAACCCCTACGTATTTTAGGGTTAAACCTCCTTTCCTCTAGTTTTAGTGAGTGGCACGTGTCTTATTGTATTCCCTTTCTCTGAATAGTTTGTTCCTTATGCTAGGGTCGCCAGTACAGTATTTGTACATTGATATCATATCTCCCCTCAATCGTCTCTTCTCCAGAGAGAATAAGTTCAGTGCTTGTAGTCTTTCCTCGTAGCTGATGTCCTCCATTCCCCTAATTATTTTTGTTGCCCTTCTCTGGACTCTCTCCAGTTCCAGCACATCCTTCTTGAGGACCGGTGCCCAGAACTGGACGGCATACACCAGATGTGGCCGGACCAGAGTCTTGTAGAGTGGGAGAATAATCTCTTTATTTCTGGAGTGAATCCCCTTTTTTATGCATTCCAGTATTCTGTTGGCTTTGCTTGCAGCGGCTTGGCATTGCATGCCACTGCCAAGTCTGTTGTCTACCAGTACCCCCAGGTCCTTTTCCATCTTAGACTCACCCAGAGGTTTCCCCCCCCCTAGTGAGTAGCTTGCTTTCTGGTTTCTGGCACCCAAGTGCATTACTTTACATTTTTCAACATTAAACCTCATCTGCCATGTAGTTGTCCACCCCATTATTTTGTTCAGGTCCGCTTGTAAGGTTTCCACATCCTGCATAGAAGATATTGGCATGCTTAGTTTAGTATCATCCACAAATACTGAAATTGTACTAGATATCCCCTCCACTAGATCATTTATGAATAAATTAAACAGGATTGGTCCCAGGACAGAACCTTAGGGGACCCCACTTTCCACACCCGCCCAATCTGAGTACTCCCCATTAATCACCACCCTTTGCACTCTCCCCTGGAGCCAGTTCTCTATCCAGGTACTCACCTTATGGTCCATACCTAATTTCCTTAGTTTGAACAGTAAGCGTTTGTGGGGAACGGTGTCAAAGGCCTTTGCAAAGTCCAGATACACCACATCCACAGGCTTACCTTTATCTAGGTGGCAGCTCAATTCATCATAGAAGGTTAATAGATTGGTTTGGCAAGAACGATTTTTCATGAATCCATGCTGATTACTACTAATAATACCATTTTCATTACTTAAGTCTTTGTATGTGGTCCCTTAACTTCCCCTCCAAAATCTTGCAGACTACTGATGTTAGGCTGACCGGCCTATAGTTACCCGGGATATATCTCTGCCCTTTTTTAAATATTGGTACCACGTTGGCTTTTTTGCAATCATTTGGCACCATACCTGTCTGTAGAATATCCTTAAAGATCAAGATTAATGGTCTGGCAATCACCTGGCTGACCTCTTTAAGAACCCTCGGGTGCAAGCCATCCGGTCCCGGCGATTTATTTATGTTAAGTTTCTCTAGTTTAGTTCTAAGTCTATCTTCTGTTAGCCATGGCGGTACTTCCTGAGGTGTGTTATTTAGTTTGGCCTTACAAGCTGGGTTAGTGTAGCCCCCCAATTCTTTTGTGAAGACTGAAGAGAAGAAGTTATTTAACACTACCGCCTTTTCCCTCTCCTCTGTGGCCAAATCTCTTTGTTGTCTTTTATGTGTCCAATGTGTTCTGGCCTCTCTTTCTTACTGTTTATATACTTAAATAATTTTTTGGGGTTCTTTTTACTCTCTTCCGCTATATGTCTCTTGTGTTCTATTTTAGCCGCCTTGATTTCATCTTTACATTTCTTATTACACTCTTTGTAATGCTTGAATGCTGCCAATGACCCCTCAGTCTTGTATTTTTTGAAGGCCTTTTCTTTAGTATTAATATGCATTTTTATGTTGGAGTTTAGCCACCCAGGGTTTAGTTTTGCTCTTTTACATTTATTTCCCTTTGGAAAGCACTGGCCAATCCCTTTGTTAAGTATGCTCTTGAAGCACTCCCATTTTTCCTCCGTGTTCTTTGTTCCCAGGGTTTTATCCCATTTGATATTTTCTAGCAGAGAGCGCAGTTTAGGGAAATTGGCTTTTTTGAAATTCAGTGTTCTTATATTACCCTTATGTTCCCTATTACTATGATTAATACTGAAACTAATTCACCTATAGTCACTGTTTCCCCGTATTTCTATATCCATGAGCAGGTCTGTATTGTTGGTAATCAGTAGGTCAAGTACCGCATTGTTTCTTGTCGGTGCATTCACCATCTGACCCATGAAATTGTCCTTCAAAACATTTAGGAACTGCCGAGCCTTGGCTGAATGCGGGGTTCCTTCTTCCCAGAGGTGGCAGCTCACTTCATCGTTGAAGGTTAATAGATTGGTTTGTCAAGAACGATTTTTCATGAATCCATGCTGATTACTACTAATAATAACATTTTCATTACTAAAGTCTTGTATGTGGTCCCTTAACATCCCCTCCAAAATCTTGCAGACTACTGATGATAGACTGACTGGTCTATAGTTACCCGGGATATATCTCTGCCCTCTTTTAAATATTGGTACCACGTTGGCTTTTTTCCAATCAGCTGGCACCATACCTGTCTGTAGACTATCCTTAAAGAGCAAGAATAATGGTCTGGCAATCACCTGGCTGAGCTCTTTTAGAACCCTCGGGTGCAAGATATCCGGTCCCGGTGATTTAGATACATATCTTCAGCAAATCGAAATCAAGGCATGAAACAGCTGCAAAATGTGGGCTTGTCCCCTTCATCGGGACTTTCCAACTCTAACAACATTCCCTCAGCCCGCATCCTTGAGCCCTGGCACTCTGTGAACAACTGGGAAACAACAACAAATAAGAAAGGGGCGCACCGACCTAGTGGATTACCACTAAAAACATTTATTAAAATAGTAAAAAGTATATATTATACTCACAAAACAGGTGTGAATGTTACACACATCAACATGATTGACATAGACTTTCCAAGGTAGGCAAATTACTGTGCGATGCTGGATGGCATGCAGTGTACCGCATGAAACTGCTGTGGCTAAGCTGACGCATTTCGAGGGCGAGCCCCCTTCTTCCGAGCCAGGAAATGCTGCTGGATCCAATCATTAACCTGCTGGTTAATCATTCTGTTTATTTGGCACCCTTCTGGGACTGTTCTGTTTAATACCTGTTGTTCTCCTCCCCCGAAGTAACTGTGGGCTATGCACACTGTTCTTTATTTTCTCCTTTTCCTACACTACCCTATTTTGGGCTGGTACATGTTCTCCACTTACCTTGTATTAGAACAGCATATATTTGAGTATTCTGGAAAATGTATTGTAAAATATATCATGGTATGTGCAGTTCACCTCAGACCCAAAGATGCATCTCTAGCTACTCAAGCATTTTTTTACACACGACCATGCCACTTAATACTGTAAAATTTCCCTGAATGCCAAAGGGCTTAATAGCCTCTTCAAAAGATTGCTTATGTGGAAGGAAGTCATCTCCTCCAAAAGCAACATCATATGTGCACAGGAGACGCACTTTGCAATCTTCAAAGCTCCTAATATCCTCACTGTCATCCTTTTTATTACAAGAGGATTTATTTGACACTTGGAGATGCATCCACTGAAACGAAAGAAACTACACTTTTTACTCATCCGCCCATCAAGTGTTTTCTAGAATAGATCTCTTCCTGGTTGACAAATACACCCTACAGCGGATTACCTCCACACATATTGCCATAATAACCCGGTCGGACCATGCTCCCATCATATGACAACTAACTCTCTCTCCACACATGAATTCTCCACCACCTTGGAGACTTAATGCCTCCCTCATATCCCGCATCTCAAACCAGGAACGGATTAACTCTGCAGGTTTCTTGCAAACCAACAATGGTTCAGTATCTGATCCCACCATCTTATGGAACACACATAAGGCCTTAATCAGGGGACTCCTAATCAAAATTGCTGCTCATAAACAACGACAGCGCACAAACCTTATTTCCTCTCTTCTCTCCAAAACCTGAAATTTAGAGAACCTCAAAAAACAAAAAGTTGATCCCTCCATCTTAGCCAAACTCAAGAACTTACGCACTCATCTCTTTTAAATATTACATTAAAAATTATGCATTTCCTTTTACTCCTCCTGTAACATAACAGGGCCTTCTTAGCGAAACAATTCAAATGGAAAATAAAAAATGCTAAAATTCCTTTCCTTAAAGATAGTCTCAATCGTGGCTGGCTTGCAGGAACAATGTGGTGGCTGGCTGGATGGTGTCACCCTGTTATGGGTGGTTGGCTTTCAGGAACAGTCTGTGGTGCCTGGTTGGCTTGCTTAGTGTCACCCTGTTTTTGGTGGCTGGCTTGCAGGAGCACTGTGGTGGCTGGCTGGATTGGTGTCACCCTGTTATGGGTGGCTGGCTTGCAGGGACACTGTGGTGGCTGACTGGATTGGTGTCACCCTGTTATGGGTGGCTAGCTTTCAGGAACACTGTGGGGGCTGGCTGGATTGGTGTCACCCTGTTATGGGTGGCTGGCTTGCAGGGACACTGTGGTGGCTGACTGGATTGGTGTCACCCTGTTATGAGTGGCTGGCTTTCAGGAACACTGTGGTGAGTGGCTTCCTTGGTGTCACCCTGTTATGGGTGGCTGGCTTGCAGGAACACTGTTGTGGCTGGCTTGCTTGGTGTCACCCTGTTATGGGTGGCTGGCTTGCAGGGCCACTGTGGTGGCTGGCTTGCTTGGTGTCACCCTGTTATGGGTGTCTGGCTTGCAGGAACGCTGGTGGGTGGCTGGATTGATGTCACCCTGTTATGGGTGGCTGGCTTGCAGGAACACTGTGGTGGTTGGCTTGCTTGGTGTCACCCTGTTATGGATGGCTGGCTTGCAGGAACACTGTTGTGGGTGGCTGGCTTGGTGTCACCCTGTTATGGGTGGCTGGCTTACAGGAACATTGTGTGGCTTGGTGTCACCCTGTTATGGATGGCTGGCTTGCAGGAACACTGTTGTGCGTGGCTGGCTTGGTGTCACCCTGTTATGGGTGGCTGGCTTACAGGAACACTGTGGTGTCTGGCTTACTTGGTGTCACCCTGTTATGGGTCGCTGGCTTGCAGGGACACTGTGGTGGCTGGCTGGCTTGCAGGAACATTGTGGTGGGTGGCTGGCTTGGGGTCATCCTGTTGTGTGGGTGGCTGGCCTGGTGTCACTCACTCACCCTGGCCTGTTGTGGCGGGTAGCTGGCTTGCTGGAACACTGGTCATGGTGGCGGGTGGCTGGCTTGGTGTAATCCGGGTGGCTGGTTGCTTGCTCGCTGGGCTGGCACCCTGTTGTGGTGGGTGGCTGAGGCCAGGGCCTGTGGGTGGATGGATGGCTGGCAGCGTGACCGGACCGGACTGCAGCGGCTGTAACACGAGGCTGTGTGAGGCATGGGAGGCAGTCTTAACTGCAGTGCGTGGTGTAACGGCGTCATGTATGGGCCGTGCAGGCGTGGGAGGCGATGTTAGAAGGCATAACATGCACGCGCAACATAAGGAATGACGTCACGAAAATATCGGCAATATCAATATCGGTAAATCAAAAGACCGATTCTGATATATCGGGGAAAGTGCATATCGGCCCCCGATATATCGGTGTTGCCGATAATCGGTTGATCTCTAGAAATAAGCAGGACAATTCTTCTTTGGTGAGAAATCTGGGGTCAAAAAGACCTCAGATCTCACATTTATTTATTTATTTCTTTAAATATACTTTAAAGTTTTCAGCACATTAACAAGTATAGTAACCATTGAGACAGTACATAGTAATCATCAAAAAGGGAAAACAGTAGATCAACAGATCAACATATCAACAGATTAGACAAGGTTAACTACAGATCAAGCCTCTTGACAAAGAACAACGTTCAAGTAAGCAGTGTTTGAGGCGAGGCAGTGAGGCCTGTAGCAGCGTTAGCTAACAACTTCACGTTGGGGGGTAAATAGGGGGGGGCTTGTGTGAATCAACCGGACAGGATCTGTAGACCAATTGGTTGGGTGGTGTGGACTCTTAGCATATGAAACATGAATGTAACTGGGGATGTTAAAAAGACAATTGGAGAAAAGGGGCTAGGCCTGGGGTCCCCGAGATTAAATATCAAGTAGGGATGTCATATAACGGTAGATCACAAAGTAATTGGATTAGCATCTTAGTGGACGGTCAAGTGATAGACTCATGCCAAAGGCAGTTATGTGGACTTAATATGGTGAAGAGTCATACTATCAAAGTGTGCAGTGGAATTTAGCAATGCTTTAGCTCGACGGCCCGTTGATCTGTGGCATATGGGATAGGACTCTTGGTCATCCACTAAGAATCACATTGGAGAGCGAGTGCATGAAAGCATCCCATTTGCGGTTGAATTTAGTATAATTGGGTGAGGACAGGGATTTAAGTTCAAGGGTTTCTCTGGCGTACAGTTGGCGTAGGCCTGTGATCACTTCAGACAGAGAAGGGGGAGTATTGTGAATCCAGTTGGCCAAAATCGACCTTCTTGCGATCATGAAACAAGTTGATAACCAAATTTTATGTTTTTGGAGCAAGAGACGTTGGTCCTTCGGCAGGATGTTGAGGGGTTTGTCCAAGTTTCCAAACAGGAGCGGGTAGGGATCACTCAGAGGTTTCAACCCCGTGATGGAATATGCGTAAGTTTCTACTGAGGACCAGAAGGCTTGGATGCGTGGGCATGACCAAAGTCTATGCGCAAGGGTAGGTTTTGGAGAGGAACATAGTGGGCAGTCCGTCGAGTGTAGATGTTGCTTAGTTCTGGGGTAAGGAACATAGCTGTGGTGCATAATCTTGAATTGTTGTTCCCTCCAGTATTCATTCGTGATGACTTTATGAGTGGCAAGGTAACCCGCCAAGATGAGCGAATGTGCATCCGGATCTTTGTCCCAGGTGGTTGTGGTATAAGAAGATTTGCTTATAGAGGGGAGTGATAATAGGGATTTGTATATGACCGCAATTTTATGGAGTTCTTGATCCAGGAACTTGGTGGTAATGTTACTCCGGAACCGGTGCAATTTGTTAGGGCAAGTCTTGACTACAAAACTGATAGCCTGTAAGATGCCCAGTGCGTGACCTTTAGGTAAGTGAAAGCGTTCAGTGATCACCGAAATCGGCAAAGGATTGCCCGAGTCAGAGTCAAACAGTTGAGCAAAATTGAGGAGATTCTTGGATTGCCAGTCCTGGAACGGGGGGTAGCATTGCGCTTGGGGGAAAAGAGGATGACCACAGATGGGTAGATGGCGTGACATTATAGGAGATGCTTGGGTTTTATGGAGTATTTCCCTCCAGGCAATGTTGGTGTCCCTGATGAGAACACTATGCCTCAAGTGTGGCGGTATGTCCCTGTGTCGACAGTGTAGAAGAGCGGCTAGGTTGTAAGGAGAGGAGAGGTGGGATTCAAGGTGAAAATTAGAGTATCTCGAAGTTTTGCCAATCCAATCCAGCTCCACTCTAAGCACACATGCAAGGTTGTAGAGGCGGGCGTTGGGAAGCGCCACCCCCCCCCCTCCTCGGCAGGTACAGTTTCTGAAGCGCAATACATGGTCGTTTCCCTTGCCAGATAAAGGTGGTCACTGCTTTGGTCAATTTCTGCATGTCTTTATGTCTTATTAGTAGAGGTATTGTTTGAAGGGGATATAATAGCTTTGGGAAGGCCACCATCTTGTACAAGTGACACCTGCCGAACAGGGAGAGGGGAAGACCCCCCCACGCGTCCAAGGTCGAGACAATTTTGGTGATGGCGTGGGAAATGTTCAGGTGATAAATGGAGGAGGGAGTGCGGCCTATTTTAATGCCCAGGTAGGTGATGGAGGTTTTTGCTATTGAGAAGGGAGGTGAGAATGTCCAAGGGTTATGTTTAGTATGGCGAAGAGGTAGGAGTTCGCTTTTAGAAAAGTTAATTTTCAGGCCTGAGCACAGGCGAAAGTCCTCAAAGATCTTGTGGACTAATTTGGAATCTCCGACCGGGTCCGATGTAAATATGAGTATGTCATCTGCGAATAGGGCTATGCGCAGGTTGGAGTTGCCTATGGGAATGCCGTGGATATCGGGATTATGGAGGATAAAACTTGTTAGGGGCTCTAACACCAAATTGAATAGGAGGGGGGGCAATGGACATCCCTGTCTAGTTCCTCTTTGCAATGGGAATGGGGCAGAGGTATGACCATTTGCAATAACGGAGGGATTTGTATACATGGCTTTGATGAGGTGGACAAAGGGCCCTCGAAACCCAAAACGATGTAATACCAAGTGTAGCCAGTCAATGTCCACCCTATCAAAGGCCTTTTCCGCATCTAGGGAAATAATTGCCATATCAGAAGTTGAATCAGTATGAGAGGCCTCCAATGCTGCCAGAACTTTTCTTATATTGGCTGTGGCCGACCTACCCGACGTAAATCCCGCTTGGGCAGGGTGAATCAAGGTGGGCATGATGGGGGCAAGCCTATTAGCTACAATTTTGGATAGAATCTTGCCATCAAGGTTTAAAAGAGAAATGGGTTGGTAGGAGCTAGGTTCAGTCGGGTCCTTACCAGGTTTTGGTATCAATTTAACATGAGCTTGCATGCCCGTCGGAAAATAAGGGTTGCCATCTAAAATATGTTGGTACAGGGACTGAAGATTTGGGGCTATGGTCTCGGCTGAAGTCTTGTAGAAGTCTAAAGGTGAAGCCATCAGGTCCAGGGGCTTTGCCCGGAGGCAACTGTGCAATGACGGACTTGACTTCCTCTAATGAGACAGGGGCATTCAAAGAGGAAAGCAAATCATCCGCTATGGTGGGGAGGGAAACTGAGGCCAGCCAGGACTCAGCAGCTTTAGCATCATGATGTTCTAAGCTGTATAAGTCAGAAAAGAAATTGGAGAGAGTCTCAGCAATCTCTGTGGGCGAAGTGGTCAAGGGCCCTTTAGTAGATTTCAGTGTTGCGATGTGAGTAGGTGCGAAGGGACCTTTGCATAACTTAGATAATAACTTGCCTGGCTTGTTACCATACTTGTGGAATTGGAGATCCCGAATAGAGGAATACATTCTCTCCTGTGCCGCCGCCCAAGTATCAAAAGCCAGCTTTGCTTCCTGCCATTGTTGTCTGTTAGAGCAGGTGTTAGCCTGCGACAACGCCAAATGGGCATCGCGTAGCCTGGCACTTGCCTTGGTATAGGCTTTCTTTATAGCTCGTTTTCGACCTGCGGCATAGGAGATAATGCGGTCCCTCAATACTGCTTTTCCCTCCTCCCAGAACAGGGTAGGATTAGAGGTATGTGCCGCATTGTTTAGTGCAAAGTCACGCCAAGCGTCGTCTATCAATTGCGGTAAATATTCGTCGTGGGCCAAGAAGGAAGGGAACCTCTAGTTATTCGAGGGGGGTTTAGGGAACGACTCCATCAGATCTACTGAGACAGGGGCATGGTCGGATATCGCTAGATCATGTATGGAGGAATGTAAAATCAAGGGTTGTGATTGGGAGTTAGTAAAGATATAGTCTATACAGGAGAGGGAGTTGTGTGGGTTGGAGAACAATGTAAAGTCCCTACCTTCAGGGTGCATGAGATGCCACACATCTGTGAGCTGAGCATGTTCCGCAAAGTCGGATAAATGGTTAGGGTGAGGGAGCCTGTGTGAGTCTTGTAGGGGAAGAGGACGGGACCTATCTTCCCTAGGATCCATAACCATGTTCATGTCGCCAGCCAGAATCAGGGGGACATGTAGGAACGGAGCTAGATTGGAGACCAATTCATTGAAGAATTGCTTTGAGGGCGAGTTGGGGGCGTACGTGGTGGCTAGGACCCAGTCTCTCTGGCCTGAAGATACTGTGACCGCAAGGAATCTACCTTTCGCATCAACATGAGAAGATACCACCTTACATGGAAAGTGTTTGTTTATGAGTATGAGAACCCCTGCTTTGCGTTTGACCACAGGCGAGCCCAAAACCTGACCCACCCATAGTTTACGTATACGGGTGAAATCCTGTTCAAGGAGATGGGTCTCCTGAAGGACTGCTATGTCCGTCTTAAGTCGTTTCAAGTGGCGAAGTATCGCCATTAGTTTATGGGGGGAGCGCAGGCCTTTCACGTTCCAGGATACTATCCTAACCATTGGTGTGTACTATAGTAGAATAATGGAGCAGAGATTATATAACTAATTGCATGAACAGTAGCAGGTTCGTGTCTACAGGGTCCGGAGAGTGTGTAGGTGTAAGATGTAGTCGGGGATTGTGACAAGGAAATAGAGGGTAGTGGAGAATGGACTGGCAAAACTTGCATAAGCAAAACAGTACAATATAATACAAGCATAAGACACTCACGTGTTAGGGGAATTACGCACTTCACTTCTTCCCACATGTGAAAAACCGCCCACAGTAGCGCTACCGGGGGATATCAGGCCCGAGCCCGTGCGGTGTGCCCGCAACCTCAATCACGGTTAGTTGATGGAGAAGAGGAAGGGCCCGTCACATCTCTCCCAAAGGCGAGGCGACATAGCCTGCAAAAGTGGAGCAGACATTCCGCGGTAGGAATAATGACAAAACAATTAATAAAGAAATCACAGTCATAAGTAATAAACAAACATCCTGAGCAGCTTACGTAGCCTTCCTGGGAGACATAAGCACAAATGGGCAAAGGTATAACAACCAGGATTGGAGGCATAACTTGTGGGGGGGGAGGGAGTCCCATTGGTGAACAGCGTACATGAGAGAGTTGAATCAGAATATCAACCTGGGGGCATCCAGGAATGGGACACGAAAGGAAACTCAAATAATAGTGCTCAGGGGGGAACATTGCAACTCAAAGACTGGATTTGTAGTAGGGGTGTGTGATCAAGCAGGAGTAAACTTCCCGGAGAGGTCTGTGAGTCTCAATTTTTTAGCTGGCTCCCGACGAGGACTCCGTTGGTCCCTAGGTTGTTGAGATCTGGCGGAATGATGTCCGGGAGGCATGGAGGTGTCCATGGGCACACGGAGATGAGAGTTTAGGTAATCCCAATCTTCATCCGGGTGGATGAAAGATTTTGAGTGACCCGATGAGTCTGTGAACCGCAACGTTGCATGATACGCCAGGGTTAATTTTATACCTTGTTGGTAAAGAGCATTGCAGATAGGCTGTAAGGCATTTCGCCTGCGTGACACCTCTTGAGAGTAATCTGCGAACAGCAGTAGTTTGTGGCCGTCAAGTTGCAGGGCTTTGGAGTTGCGGTAAGATTTCATTAAGTTATTCCTGTCAGCAAAGTTCAGGTACTTCACAATAACCGGGCGAGGGGTACGCCTCTTGTTAGAAGGGGGCCCACCCAATGTGCACGTTCCGCTACACAGAGATTGGAGAGACCTAGGGCTTGAGGGATAAGCTGAGAGCAAAGATCCAATAAGGAGTCCGTTCCATAAGACTCCGGGAGACCAATAATGCGCAGATTATTTCTGTGCGATCTGTTTTCCAGATCATCCACTTTGTCTAAGAGATATTTCTGTGTCTGCTGAAACAGTTTTTCCTGGTGAAAAGAGGCCTGCGTTTCCTCCTCAATCTCTGCCACCCTGCTCTCTAGTTCAGTGAACCGCGGCGCGTGCTCGCCGAGATCCTTCCTGATCTGGGCTATCCCTGCAGCCATTGCCTTGTCTACAGCCACTGTAATTGTGGGTGAGAGTAGGGCCGCCACAGCTTGGGCGATTCCCGCATAGTGGTCGGGTGGTACCGCTGTGGAGATGTCAGTGCCGGCTGTCACAGCAGCGTAGCTGGGCCCTGAGGTAATCTGACAGGGGATCTGAGGCGCGCCCTCCGCCATCTTGCCTGTGTGGGTGCCGGCGGGAGAGCTGTCCGTGCGGTCAGCGGAGGCAGCGACAGAGGGTCCGTGGAGCAAAAATTTGTCCATTAGAGGTTCCCCCAGAGGACCGGAGTGGCAGGCGCGGTCGCTGGCTCACCGCTCGGGAGTTTTTGCCGGTTTTCTATGCTGGCGCGCCCTGAGCCGCTACTTCCTGCTCCTTCACATCTGGCGCCGGAACCGGAAGCTTCACATTTATTTTTTAAAGCAAAAAATAAAATTACATTTTGTCTTTACGAAAAAATAAATAAAAATACCTTTCTGTCTTCCTGAGAACAGGAAGTGACGTCAGACGTCGCTCCAGTCCTCCAAGGGCATAGAGTGGGGGCTATCTTGCCCTCACTCGACTTCCTGCCTCGGCCGGGTTGGCTTGGTTCTGGTTTTACCAGTGGCTCAGGTAAACTTTGGAATGACCGGGAAGCAGCAAGACGGTGGGGGACATCTCCCGCCGCTTATAAAAGTGATCTTGCGGTGAATCTGCCGCTGGGATCACTTTTATCAGAAAGCCGACTGCCTGAGGAAAGAAAAGATACCGCTAGCTGCTGCCATAACCCCGGGACTTACCTGTAAAGTAATGACATATATTTACTGTTAGGGGGTCGGTAAGTGGATAATTTATACTGAATATCCAACTAAACCTATAACTTGTATGTCTCAGCATTGCTGATACTGGAAAGGAGTTCTTATGTAAAGTATTATTTTTGGTCCTGTAGGTGAATTTCACAAACAAGCCATCCAAATATATTATATAACCTTTCTTCACAAATGATAATAATAATCATAATATTATTAATAATAATAATAATAATAACAATACTAATTATTATTATTATTATTATTATTATTATTATTATTATTATTATTATTATTATTATTATTTTTTTATCAAACAGTGCATTTAATCTTTAATTATCATATACATTTGTATTACTATTTTACATGCTAATAACAATTACATTATTTTGTATTCTTGCATCTATATTTTAAATATAATATATACTGAATAACCAGCAAAAGAAACTACTAAACCTAAAACTTTTATGTCTCGGCATTGCTGATAGTGGAAAGCGATTCTTTAGTAAAATATTATTAGACATCTTCTTCAGGGAACAGCCGGAGTTTGTTCTATTGGATGAAAGTTTCTGTACAATCTCTCGGGGGATGGAATGTGAATTTAATATTCTTCCCCCGATCACTGAAGTCACATTTAGAATGTTGTATTTCTTGTGTCTTATACAGTAAAATGTTTAATCTGGGTGTTGTGTTGGATTCCCCTGATAGGTGATATTCTGGATTCTGGTTACCATATGATGACAATCTCTCACACATTGCAGCAGAATAGTAAAGCCGGTGACTAATAATAATATTTAGTTATACATATTTAATATAACTAGCATTATATAAATAACTGATAGGATTGTACAGTGATGGGCAGTGTGTACATTACATCCCTAGTTTGCTATTGGTTTTGAACATCCAGTTATTGCTGATTTTATGCCTTTTACCACCATAAAATAATGCGAGTGACTTTCTATGCAGTAAAATGTTTTTTTTTTTTTTTATTACCATGTACAGTACCAATGCAAAAAAAAATAAAACCAGTGAGGAGTGGGTCTTTTATTGAGGCTTAAAGGGAAACATTAAAAATAAAAAACCTTTAAAAAAAAAACATGCTTGGGGGATGAATTAACCACTTCAATACCGGGCACTTTCCTCCCTTCCTGCCCAGGCCAATTTTCCCCTTTTAGCGCTGTTGCATTTTGAATGACAATTGCGCGGTCATGCAACACTGTACCTACACCAAATTTATGTCATTTTCCCCCCACAAATAGAGCTTTCTTTTGGTGGTATTTGATCACCTCTGGGTTTTTTCCTTTTTGCTAAACAAATAAAAAAAGAATGAAAAGTTTGAAAAAAAAATAATTTTTTTTGTTTATGTTATACAATTTTGTAAATAAATACGTTTTTTCCTGCACTGAAGAGCACTGATGAGACTGCACTGACAGGCACTGATGAGGAGGCATTGATGGGGTGGCACTGATGGGGTGGCACTGATAGGCGGCACTGATATGCGGCACTGATAGGCACTGATATGTGGCACTGATAGGTAGCACAGATATGCAGCATTGGTGGGCACTGATAGGCGGCACTGCTAGGCACTGATAGGCAGCATTGATGGGCACTGATAGGTGGCACTGACGGGCACTGATAGGTGGCACTGACGGGCACTAATGGGCACTAATAGGCAGCACTGGTGTGCACTGATGGGCACTGATGGGCGGCACTGATCGGCACTGATGGGCGGCACTGATGGGCACTTATGGGCACTGATAGGTGGCACTGGTGGGCAATAATGGGCACTGGCGGGCGACACTGAAAGATGGCAATGATGGGCACTTGTGGGCAGCACTGATAGGGAGGGCACTGGCGGGCAGCACTGATGGGGAGGGCAATGGGGGGCTCCCTAAGCCCTGATTGCCATCCCTGGTGGCCATAGTGCCACCAGGGGGCTAAACGCAGGTGTTGGCAGGAATCAATGCTGATCATGCAAACACCACATTTTGGGAACACTAAACTATGGGGACACTGGTATAGTTCTGATCAGATCAGATATTGATCTGTTCAAACACTATACTAGTAATGGAGGTGTGTATGTATGTGTGTGTGTGTGTGTGTGTGTGTATGTGTCTTAGTGTAATTGCCTCTAACTGACGCTAAATAACGATGGTGTGGTGGGACCCTGATGCTAACTAGCCTAACTAGTGTCACCCGTGACACTAATACAGTGATCGGTAATCACTGTATATAGTGAACACTGTGACAGGGCAGTGAAGGGGTTAACTGGGGGAGCTCAAGGGGTTAAACCTTTATAGGGGATACATGGCGGGTGGCCTAAACCTATTTTGGCATAGCGCAAGCGCGAACTGGGGTCACAAGTGACACTAATACAGTGATCAGTAGTTAGCTGATATACTGTATATATTAGTGCACTGTGTGCTAGGGAGTGAAGGGGTTAACTGGGGGGGATCAAGGGGTTAAAAGTTTTTTAGGGGATAGATGGCGGGTGGCCTAAATCTATTTGGGCCTAGCACAAATGCAAACTGGGGTCACAAGTGACACTAATACAGTGATCAGTAGTTAGCTGATATACTGTATATATTAGTGCACTGTGTGATAGGGAGTGAAGGGGTTAACTGGGGGAGATCAAGGGGTTAAAATTTTATTAGGGGGTAGATGGCGGGTGCCCTAACCCTATTTGGGCCTAGCGCAAGCGCAAATTAGGGTCACAAGTGACACTAAATACAGTGATCAGTATTTACCTATACTGTATACTGTATTTAGTGCACAGAGTGATAGGGAGTGAAGGGGTTAACTGGGGGTGATCAAGGGGTTAAAACTTTATTAGGGGATAGATGGCGGGGGCCCTAACCCTATTTGGGCCTAGCGCAAGCGCAAATTAGGGTCACAAGTGACACTAAATACAGTGATCAGTATTTACCTATACTGTATACTGTATTTAGTGCACAGAGTGATAGGGAGTGAAGGGGTTAACTGGGGGTGATCAAGGGGTTAAAACTTTATTAGGGGATAGATGGCGGGGGCCCTAACCCTATTTGGGCCTAGCGCAAGCGCAAATTAGGGTCACAAGTGACACTAAATACAGTGATCAGTAAAAGATCTGTATACCACTGTATATAGTGTTCACTGAGAGGGGTTTGGGGGGGTTTGGGGGGTTATCAGGGGTGATCAAGGGGTTAAATGTGCCTATGTGAGGTGGTGTTAGTGTGCTGTTGGTGGAACTCACATTTTAGATGTCTCTCTTTCTTCTCCTGGAACCCGAAAGGGCTCCAGGAGGGAAAATTACATCACTTCGCCTGCCTGTGTTTACATTACACAGGCAGGGGGCATGATGCCATTGGCCAGAACCGATCACCAGATCCAGACCAAAAATCAGTGTTCTGCATCTGGTGACTGATCAGTTCTGAGCCAAATCAGACCAGGATCGGCTCGCAGGGCGCGCGGGAGTGCGCCCTGCGAGCTGGGAATGCGCCCGATGTAGGTTTATGTCACTGGACCTAGCCGAGCCGCTCTGCTGCAGTAGCAGCAATGTGAGCAGTCGGCAAGTGGTTAAGGAGAGTGTGGCTGCCGCATCCTTGACAACCGGTGAGTCGTCAGCTGTCAGCCTTGTTCCCTGCTGACAGTTGAATGTAAAAATAAATAATTGCCAGCAAAAAAAAATTAAGAAAAGAAATGGTGTGGGGTCCCCACCAAAATCCATAATAGACCCTTATCGGAGAATGCAGCCTAGCAGGTCAGGAAAGGAGGGACAAGGGAGTTCCCTCCATACTGAACCATGCCAGGCCACCGTGCCTCACAATGGGGGAGGGCTTTGGGGCAGGGGGAGCTCTGCCCCCGAAAGCACCTTGTCCCCATGTTTATGAGGACAAGGGCCTCCACCACACAACTCTGGCCGGTGGTTGTGGGGGTCTGCAGGCTGGCGGCTTATCAGAATCTGGAAGCCCACTTTAATAAGGGGCCCCCAGATCCCAGCCACCTCATGTAAATGAATATGTGGTACAAAGTATCCCTACTCATTTACCATAAAAAGTGTAGTGTAAAGAAACAAAGTAGGCAATTGTTTCCATGTTGTTTACTGGTTATTAAGAATTAGTGATGGATGAACATCAGCCGGGGCGGTTCGCAAACGTCAGCCGCGAATGCTCTCAAATGTCTGTGAACCGCAAGTTTGCGGCGGGCCCCTTTGACTTTAATGAGAGGCGAACTTTAAAAACCTTTAGGTCATATTTGCAGCCACAAAAGACTTACTAGCTGTGCACAAATAGTCCCACCACATGGACACTGTCATAAGAGAAGTAATGCAATTGGAATTTTTTTTTTTTTTCATAAATCAGCCAGAACCGACAGCAGCCGGTAAATACATGTCAAATACATATAGGGTCCATTCCCACATCTGTAAAATGGGTCTGCATCCATTCCACAATTTGGGGGAATGTTTACAGACCCATTGATTTTCAAAACCAGTCTGAAAAATTAGGCATTCACAGGATAAAGAAGTAAGTGTTGGCCATTCCAGGCCCCAACAATTAGCCCACATGCGTTTACCTGACAGCTAAGAATGTTGTATTCTGTGGCTGAAGGTACATTAGGCATTCACAGGATACAGAAGTAAGTGTCGGCCACTATAGGCCCCAAAAATTAGCCCACATGGATTTTCCTGAGAGCTAAGAACGTTGAATTCCATGGCTGGAGGTATATTAGGCATTCACAGGATACAGAAGTAAGTGTCGGCCATAAAAGGCCCCAAAAATTAGCCCACATGGGTTTACCTGACAGCTAAGAATGTTGTATTCTGTGGCTGAAGGTACATTAAACATTCATAGGATAAATAAGTAAGTGTCGGCCATAAAAGGCCCCAAAAATTAGCACACGAGGGTTTACCTGACAGCTAAGAACATTGTATTTCTTGGCTGGAGGTACATTAGGCATTGACAGAAAAAATAATTGTCGGCCATGAAAGGCCCCAAAAATTAGGCATTCAATGGACATGAAATGCATTTTATGCCGCTGTATTTACCGAAGACAAGGACCATGAATTGTGGGTGGATCACGGTCTGGCAGATATTTGTGGCCTGTCATGAGGAATTTCAATGAAACTAAGAGATCCATGCCTCATTCATTTTTATAAATGTGAGTAGTCAACACTGTCATGAGCTAGGCGCGTGCGCTTATCAGTCACTATCCCCCCTGCTGCGCTAAACGTCCTTTTTCTACAGGAAACTGGACGAGGGGCAAGCCAACAGTTCCATTGCAAATTGAGCAAGCTCTGGCCAGAGGTCAAGCCTGCCCACCCAGTAGTCCAGGGGTTCATCACCATTAACCTGATGTAGTCAGATATCTGTCTGATCTCATATCTAAAGTGACCAAGACATCTTCAAACCGCCCTCTTCTTGCAGGCACTGTTGGATTGCTACCGGCAAGTATGTAAACTTCTGGAGGGGATGATAAGGGACTATATCGTAGAGTTTGATAAAGACAACAACATCATCAGCAGTAATCAGCACGGGTTTACAAATGGGCGTTCTTGTCAAACCAATCTCTTAACATTTTTTTACGAGGAGGTGAGCTGTGAGCTAGATAGGGGCAGACCAGTGGATGTGGTGTACCTGGATTTCGCTAAGGCGTTTGATACAGTTCCCCACAAGCGCTTAATCTACAAAATAAGGTCTGCAGGTATCGACAGCAGGGTTTGCTCTTGGATACGGAACTGGCTAAAAGGGTGTGTCCAAAGGGTGGTAATAAACAGCGCATACTCAGACTGGTCTGAGGTGGTAAGCGGGGTCCCCCAAGGCTCAGTCCTGGGACCAACCTTGTTCAATTTATTCATAAACAGCATTGAGGATGGGATCAGTAGTTCGATATCAATTTTTGCAGATGACACAAAATTGGGCAAGGCAATAACTGCACAGCATGAAGCAGATATCCTACAGAATAACCTGGGTAAAATAACGGAGTAGTGGGCAACGACATGGCAAATGAGGTTTAATGTGGAGAAGTGTAAGGTTTTGCACTTGGGGACTAAAAACATAAAAAGCACAATACACGTTAGGGGAGGAACCCTTGGGGGAATCAAAAATGGAGAAAGATCTGGGAGTCTTGGTTGATGATTAGTGTTGAGCGAACACGGACTGTATTATTCGTGTTCGTACCGAATAATTGGATTTTTTGTACCCGAACACGGACACGGACACTTTACTGTATGTTCGGGTAAAAATCCGTGTTCGGTCGTTTTATTTCCGGGTTTTGCATGCTTTTGCGCTCTTTTCATGGCGGGCTTTCAACAGCCAATCAACAATCGTTTAACTGGTGTGCCTTAAGCCATCCCAGCCATGCCTGCAAATGTCTCAGTAGCTGTGATTGGCCGTCTGAAGCATGTGACCAAGTCTTTATAAGTTCCAGGCAGCCGCAGCGTCTTCATTCTGCTGCTTAGATCAGGGACAGAGCACACATCAACGTGCTGGCTGCTGATTAGGGAAAGACAGGCAGGAAAAAAACATTTGTGTCCGGATAGAATTGAGGGACAGGTCGGAGTGTTTAGGCAGGGCGAGTTGTAGGCATTTTAGGGATAGAGTCTGCTGAATTATAGGGTCAGTGTCTTCTACAAAGTACAATCGATATTGCTGTGTGGGGGGTGGGGTGACTCTGCACTCAATCCTGATCTACGATCTCTTCTCAATCCTGTTAGGGAGAGGCTGCTGCTGCTGAATTTTAGGGAAACTGTGTTCTACAAACTACAATCGATATTGCTGTGTGGTGTGGGATAGGAGATAGGCAGGTGACAGTGATCCACATCCATTTTTCTGTGTGTGAGCTGCAGTGAACACAATCTTTTTGGGGTGCAGTGAACACAATCTTTTTGGGGTGCAGTGAACAACGTCCTTTTTGGGGTGCAGTGAACAAAATATTTTTGGGGTGCAGTAAACAAAATCCTTTTTGGGGTGCAGTGAACAACATCCTTTTTGGGGTGCAGTGAACACAATCTTTTTGGGGTGCAGTGAACAAAATCCTTTGTGGGGTGCAGTGAACACAATCTTTGTGGGGTGCAGTGAACACAATATTTTTGGGGTGCAGTGAACAACATCCTTTTTGGGGTGCAGTGAACACAATCTTTGTGGGGTGCAGTGAACACAATCTTTTTGGGGTGGAGTGAACAAAATCCCTTTTGGGGTGCAGTGAACAACATCCTTTTTGGGGTGCAGTGAACAAAATCCTTTTTGGGGTGCAGTGAACACAATCTTTTTGGGGTGCAGTGAACAAAATCCTTTGTGGGGTGCAGTGAACACAATCTTTGTGGGGTGCAGTGAACACAATCTTTTTGGGGTGCAGTGAACAAAATCCTTTTTGGGGTGCAGTGAACAACATCCTTTTTGGGGTGCAGTGAACAAAATCCTTTTTGGGGTGCAGTGAACACAATCTTTTTGGGGTGCAGTGAACAAAATCCTTTGTGGGGTGCAGTGAACACAATCTTTGTGGGGTACAGTGAACAGAATCTTTGTGGGGTGCAGTGAACACAATCTTTGGGGGGTACAGTGAACACAATTTTTTTGGGGAGCAGTGAACAAAATCCTTTGTGGGGTGCAGTGAACACAATCTTTGGGGGGTACAGTGAACACAATCTTTTTGGGGTGCAGTGAACAAAATCCTTTGTGGGGTGCAGTGAACACAATCTTTGTGGGGTGCAGTGAACACAATCTTTTTGGGGTGCAGTGAACAAAATCCTTTTTGGGGTGCAGTGAACAACATCCTTTTTGGGGTGCAGTGAACACAATCTTTTTGGGGTGCAGTGGAAAAAATCATTTGTGGGGTGCAGTGAACACAATCTTTGTGGGGTACAGTGAACAGAATCTTTGTGGGGTGCAGTGAACACAATCTTTGGGGGGTACAGTGAACACAATCTTTTTGGGGTGCAGTGAACAAAATCCTTTGTGGGGTGCAGTGAACACAATCTTTGGGGGGTACAGTGAACACAATCTTTTTGGGGTGCAGTGAACAAAATCCTTTGTGGGGTGCAGTGAACACAATCTTTGTGGGGTGCAGTGAACACAATCTTTTTGGGGTGCAGTGAACAAAATCATTTTTGGGGTGCAGTGAACATCCTTTTTGGGGTGCAGTGAACACAATCTTTTTGGGGTGCAGTGAACAAAATCCTTTGTGGGGTGCAGTGAACACAATCTTTGTGGGGTACAGGGAACAGAATCTTTGTGGGGTGCAGTGAACACAATCTTTGGGGGGTACAGTGAACACAATCTTTTTGGGGTGCAGTGAACAAAATCCTTTTAGGGTGCAGTGAACACAATCTTTGTGGGGTGCAGTGAACAAAATCCTTTTTGAGGTGCAGTGAACACAATCTTTGTGGGGTGCAGTGAACACAATCTTTGTGGGGTACAGTGAACACAATCTCATACTTCTGAACATTTGAGGGTGCTGCCTTTTCCATACTCCTCCTCCTACTGCTCAACCATCCTTTTAGGGGTACAAACAATAGTAATTGGGGCCTAGTGTGGTGGTGTACGTGTGAGATACATACACTTTCTTTTTGATCATATTTTCTATTCCGCTATTCAATTAAATCCTTTGGGGATCAATTAAATTGCGTGATAGTCTGTGTCGGTACGTGTGAGATCCACCTTTCCAAGTTTTTGGGGTTCATCTCATACTTCTGAAGATTTGAGGGTGCTGCCTGTTCCATACTCCTCCTCCTACTGCTCAACCATCCTTTTAGGGGTACAAACAATAGTAATTGGGGCCTAGTGTGGTGGTGTACGTGTGAGATACATACACTTTCTTTTTGATCATATTTTCTATTCCGCTATTCAATTAAAACCTTTGGGGATCAATTAAATTGCGTGATAGTCTGTGTCGGACGTGTGAGATCCACCTTTCCAAGTTTTTGGGGTTCATCTCATACTTCTGAAGATTTGAGGGTTCTGCCTGTTCCATACTCCTCCTCCTACTCCTCAACCATCCTTTTAGGGGTACAAACAATAGTAATTGGGGCCTAGTGTGGTGGTGTACGTGTGAGATACATACACTTTCTTTTTGATCATATTTTCTATTCCGCTATTCAATTAAAACCTTTGGGGATCAATTAAATTGCGTGATAGTCTGTGTCGGTACGTGTGAGATCCACCTTTCCAAGTTTTTGGGGTTCATCTCATACTTCTGAAGATTTGAGGGTGCTGCCTGTTCCATACTCCTCCTCCTACTCCTCAACCATCCTTTTAGGGGTACAAACAATAGTAATTGGGGCCTAGTGTGGTGGTGTACGTGTGAGATACATACACTTTCTTTTTGATCATATTTTCTATTCCGCTATTCAAATAAAACCTTTGGGGATCAATTAAATTGCGTGATAGTCTGTGTCGGTACGTGTGAGATCCACCTTTCCAAGTTTTTGGGGTTCATCTCATACTTCTGAAGATTTGAGGGTGCTGCCTGTTCCATACTCCTCCTCCTACTGCTCAACCATCCTTTTAGGGGTACAAACAATAGTAATTGGGGCCTAGTGTGGTGGTGTACGTGTGAGATACATACACTTTCTTTTTGATCATATTTCCTATTCCGCTATTCAATAAAAACCTTTGAGGATCAATTGAATTGCGGGATAGTCTGTGTCGGTACGTGTGAGATCCACCTTTCCAAGTTTTTGAGGTTCATCTCATACTTCTGAAGATTTGAGGGTGCTGTCTGTTCCATACTCCTCCTACTCCTCATCCATCCTTTTAGGGGTAGAAACAATAGTAATTGGGGCCTAGTGTGGTTTTGTACGTGCGAGATACATACACTTTTTTGGATCATATTTCCTATTCCGCTATTCAATAAAAACCTTTCTAGGGCAAGATCTTAAATTACAGAAATATGAGGAGACCGTCAAATAAGGGCCGTGGCCTGGGTCGTGGTGCTGCTGGTAGAGCTCATGTTGCAAGGAGAGGACGTGGTCGATCTGTGCCAGCTACACGCACAAGTGAAACACCTTCCTCAAGTGTGAGTAGGCGACAGAACCTGCATCAGTATTTGGTAGGGCATCAAACGCCCCTAGAAGTGATGAGGCCAGAACAAGTGGAGGCGATAGTAGATTGGTTTGCTGCTGACAGTGCCTCCAGTTCCTTCACATTGTCTCCCACCCAGTCTACTGCAGAAAGGTCACAGTTGGCACCTGCAGCCGATGTCCAACCGTCTTTCACCTCACCCCCTTGCAAATCAGGCAAGCAGTCTGAGCCCCAAGCCATACAGCAGTCTCTTCTTCTTTTTGATGACTCTGTCAGCAGGGTTTCCCAGGGCCATCCACCTAGCCCTGCCCCAGAAGTGGAAGAGATTGAGTGCAGCGATGCCCAACCACTTATTTCTCAAGATGAGTACATGCAAGGATCATCGCAGCACGTCTCCGATGATGACGAAACGCAGGTGCCAACTGCTGCGGCGTTCAGCATTGTGGAGACCGACAAGGAGGGCAGGGGTGAAGACTGGGTGGAAGATGATGTGGAGGACGATGAGGTCCTCGACCCCACATGGAATGAACGTCATGCAGGTGACCTGAGTAGTTTGGAGGAAGAGGCGGTGGTCGCACAGAGCCACCAGCACAGCAGAAGAGGGAGCAGGGTGCAGAAGCGGAGCGGCCGTGCCCTAGACACTACGCCCGCTACTGCCCAACGCAGCAAGGGAACGAGCACACCAAAGTCAGCTCAAAGGAGTTCTCTAGCGTGGAAGTTCTTTAGAAAATGTGCTGATGACAGGACACGAGTGGTTTGCACCCTGTGCAATCAGAGCTTGAAGCGAGGCATAAACCTTCTCAACCTGAGCACAACCTGCATGATCAGGCATCTAAGTGCAAAGCACGAGCTGCAGTGGAGTACACACCTTCAAAACCAAGAAACGTCTCTGGCTCATCCTGTAAAGGCAAGAGATGACCAGCGCTATGGAGTGTGCGGTGAAGCGTGAGAGACTGACAGGTGTAAGCAGCCAACAACCAAACCCCAAAAGGGGTCAGGATATGTGTAAAGTGCAAAGAGAGGTTGTAAACGGCGCTACCTTTGTGCAATTAAAAGAGATAAAGTGCATACATTCACTGTTAAAGAATTATAAAAAGGGAGTGTCCCATAAAATTGAAAAAATATATGTGCTATATATCAAGTGGGTTCAGGTCATAAAAGATCAAGATATCCTAGTCTGTGATAAAATAAAAATAAAACCCAAAAGGTGCTGAATTGCAATAAATAAATTTAATACCATAGACAGTGTTTTTATTGTGATGTACAAATAATAAAAATCAATCCAGTGTAGAAATAAAATCAGATGTTAGTGATATTTCGGGCACTGTTTATTGCTGAAAGTGCACCATGCCCGCAGAAAAACAAATCAGTGAAGTGGAAGTGATAAAGGTTACCGGGGGAAAAAATCCCTAAAAATAAAAAGGAAATAATGAAATGAAAATGCCAGCTGCAATCACCCGTGTGACCACTAGGTGTCGCGCTGTAAATACAACCTGCCCTGCACGGAAGCTTTAGGCAAGGATGGATCTCCAGGGGTCCCCCTCCACAGTCAAAGCACCAGTTGGCGTGTTTCCATATGGAGAGAAAGAAGAGGGGAGCCTCCTAACAATTTTATTAATACAATTTCCAATATTAATATATATTTTATACCTCTTTACCACGTTTAATAAGTTTAATAACAATTTTAAAAATTTTAAAAAAATATTTTATTAATTCATATTTTTTATATATAATTTCCATATACCTTCCCATACACATATATTCTCTCTATATCGAACCTACTTCCCCTCCACCTACCTCCAGTGAAGGCGGCACATATATACTTATATATACATATAATTTTTCTTGATGACACAATTTTTTGTGTTTCAGCCTTCTCATCCAACATCGGAACATTTTTTATTCCCCTTCACCTACCTCCAGTGAAGGTGGCATATATATACTTATATATACATATTACTTTCTTGATGAAACAATTTTTTGTGTTTCAGCCTTTTCATCCAACATCGGATATTTTTATTTTTATTTTTATTTTTATTTTCATTTTTATTTTTCCTTTTTTCATATACAGCCATGAGTTTAAGTCTCTCAGAATATACATTATATTCAAATTCCCCCCATGAAGTGGACGGGATCACTCATAGAGAGCATAGCCCTATAAATGTCCCCAATAATATATCGCATTCAGGGTTGGCTATAAGACTCTCAATACCTTTTTAAATTGTTTTTCGAGCCTTCCTTACATGAATAGGAGCCTTATTTTATTTTTATTTTTATTTTTATTTTTATTTTTGCATATAATTTATCTTTTGTCTATTAAAGGTTGTACCCTACGGAAAGAATGTTTTTTAACTTAAATACATTTTTTTCTTGACTTTTTTCTTTTTGTTTTTTCTATGTGGCCCTCGTAGTAGCCCCGTGTAAGCTGCTTCGCAAATGATGTAATGTAAGCCGCCCTTTATACTCACCTATAGGAATACAGGGAGTAGCAAGATGGCTTCCTTTTGGCAACAAATATGGAGCACCAAGATGGCTGACGGCAGTCTATCTGTTGCCATGACAAGGGCTGGCTATATTAAGACCGGGAGTGCGCCGTGGTGACGCCGCTCCAGCAGACGTCGATGACGAAACGCGTAGGGCGGGTCCATTGCGTCACAGCGTCACTTCTGGTTTTGAGATTCCACCGCCGTGGAACGCGGAAGCTTCCTGGCGAGTACTACTGATCCGAGGCAGCTATCACGGTTTCACACAGTGAGTGGATGCTACGTTTCTTCTTTATTTATACGATCTGATACTTCATGAGGCTCCCCTCTTCTTTCTCTCCATATGGAAACACGCCAACTGGTGCTTTGACTGTGGAGGGGGACCCCTGGAGATCCATCCTTGCCTAAAGCTTCCGTGCAGGGCAGGTTGTATTTACAGCGCGACACCTAGTGGTCACACGGGTGATTGCAGCTGGCATTTTCATTTCATTATTTCCTTTTTATTTTTAGGGATTTTTTCCCCGGTAACCTTTATCACTTCCACTTCACTGATTTGTTTTTCTGCGGGCATGGTGCACTTTCAGCAATAAACAGTGCCCGAAATATCACTAACATCTGATTTTATTTCTACACTGGATTGATTTTTATTATTTGTACATCACAATAAAAACACTGTCTATGGTATTAAATTTATTTATTGCACTTCAACACCTTTTGGGTTTTATTTTTATTTTATCACAGACTAGGATATCTTGATCTTTTATGACCTGAACCCACTTGATATATAGCACATATATTTTTTCAATTTTATGGGACACTCCCTTTTTATAATTCTTTAACAGTGAATGTATGCACTTTATCTCTTTTAATTGCACAAAGGTAGCGCCGTTTACAACCTCTGGCTCATCCTGCTTCCTCTTCTGCTGCAGTCTCGGCCGCTCCAGCCACATCTGTAGTGATACCGGCACCTGCCACCCCGCAAACAGACGATCTGTCAGCAACACCACCACCTGGGTCACCAATAACCATCTCCACAATGTCCCGTGGAAGCGTTCAGCTTTCCATCTCCCAAACACTTGAGAGGAAGAGGAAGTACCCCCCTACCCACCCGCGATCCCTGGCCCTGAATGCCAGCATTTCAAAATTATTGGCCTTTGAAATGCTGTCATTCCGTCTGGTGGAGACGCACAGTTTTAAAAACCTTATGTCGGTGGCTGTCCCACAGTACGTCGTGCCCAGCCGCCACTACTTTTCCAGGCAAGCCATCCCTTCCCTGCACAACCAAGTGGGGGAAAAAATCAGGTGTGCACTGCGCAACGCCATCTGTGCCAAGGTCCACCTAACTACCGATACGTGGACCAGTAAGCACGGTCAGGGGCGTTATATCTCCCTAACGGCACACTGGGTAAATGCAGTGGCGGATGGGCCTGAGGCGGATAGCAATTTGGCGCATGTCCTTCCACCACCGAGGATTGCAGGGCGCTTCAGTTTGCCTCCTGTTCCTAACTCCTCCTACTCCGCTTCCTCATCCTCTACCGCCTCCTCATCCGGACAGCATAACACCTTCACCACCAACTTCAGCACGGCCAGGGGTAAACGACAGCAGGCAGTTTTACAACTTGCCTGTTTGGGGGACAAACCACACACCGCGCAGGAGTTGTGGAGGAGCATGGAACAGCAGACAAATGAGTGGTTGCTGCCAGCGAGCCTCAAGCCCGGCCTGGTGGTGTGCGATAACGGGTGAAATCTCATAGCAGCTCTGGGCCTAGCCGGTTTGACGCACATCCCTTGCCTGGCGCATGTGCTGAATTTGGTGGTGCAGAGGTTCCTTAAAAACTACCCCGATATGTCAGAGCTGCTGCAGAAAGTGCGGGCCGTTTGTGCGCACTTTCGGCGTTCTCACCCTGCTGCTGCTCGCCTGGCAGCGCTGCAGCGTAACTTTGGCCTTCCCGCTCACCGCCTCATATGTGACATGCCCACAAGGTGGAACTCCACCTTGCACATGCTGGAAAGACTGTGCGAGCAGCAGCAGGCCATAGTGGAGTTTCAGCTGCAGCACGCACGCGTGAGTCGCTCTGCGGAACAGCACCACTTCACCACCAATAACTGGGCCTCCATGCGAGACCTGTGTGCCTTGTTGCGCTGTTTTGAGTACTCCACCAACATGGCCAGTGGCAATGACGCCGTTCTCAGCTTAACTATCCCACTTCTATGCCTCCTTGAAAAAACAATTCGGGCGATGATGGAAGAGGATGTGGCACAGGATGAGGAGGATGAAGAGGTAACATTTCCAAGGCTTTCAGGGCAGTCATTCGCAAGGGGCTCCGAGGGTGGGTTCCTGCACACACAAACGCCAGGGACACAATTGTCCAGCAGGGGCACAGTTCTGGAGGATGAGGAGGATGAGGAGGAGGAGGAGCTGGAGGAGGAGATGGAACCATGTTCACAGCAGGGTGGCACCCAGGCCAGCTCATGGCCATCACTGGTGCGTGGCTGGGGGGATACAGAGGACACGGACGATACACCTCTCACAGAGGACAGCCTTTCTTTGCCTCTGGGCAGCCTGGCACACATGAGCGATTACATGCTGCAGTGTCTCCACAACGACCGCCGAGTTGCCCACATTCTAACTTGTGCTGATTACTGGATGGCCACGCTGCTGGATCTCCATTACAAGGACAACGTACCGTCCTTAATTCACTCACTGGAGCGCGATCGCAAGATGCGCGAGTACAAGCGCACGCTGGTAGATGCCATGCTGCTGGCATTCCCATCTGACAGCGGGGCCGCAGTGGAAGCACAAGGCAGAGGAGGAGGAGGAGGAGGTCGCCAACGCAACCAGGGCACCGCCAGCACCTCAGAAGGCAGGGTTAGCATGGCCGAAATGTGGAAAAGCTTTGTCAGCACGCCACAACAAACAGCAGCACCAGCAGCTCAGATGGAACGTCTTAGCAGGAGGCAGCATTTTACCAACATGGTGGAGCAGTATGTGTGCACACGCCTACATGTAGTGAATGAGGGGTCTGCCCCCTTCAACTTCTGGGTCTCCAAATTGGGCACATGGCCTGAGCTTGCCCTTTACGCCTTGGAGGTGCTGGCGTGCCCTGCAGCCAGTGTATTATCTGAACGGGTATTTAGCACGGCTGGGGGCGTTATAACAGACAAGCGCAGCCGCCTGTCCAGAGACAATGTGGACAAGCTCACGTTCATTAAAATGAACCAGGCATGGATCCCACGGGACTTTTCCGTACCTTATGCAGAATAGCAATGGATACCGACCTTACCCACCCATTGTTCCATTTTTGCTCTTTCTCACTCTTTTGGGGTGTACCCTCATTTAAAATTTGTGAAAAGAAGCAGTGTTGGCTACCTCGTCCTCCTCCTCAGGGCCAGATTAACGTAGGGGCTATTGGAGCTGCAGCTCCAGGCCCCTACCTTTTATATAGGCCCCGGGTTGGCCATATTCACTGTTACCGCTCTTCTGTCACTTGTAAACACAGAAGTCTGGCTTCTATGCTCGCTTCTCCAGGCAGCACCCTCAGAACCTCCCCACACAGCGCAAAGGCCGGACAAGGAGGGACAGTTGCCGATGCATGGATGTGTTTATGGGCTTCAGAGACAGCATCCCATGTTGAATTAGGCATGCATGGCTGCACCCTTCCTCCTCTGGGTGCATGGCAAGGCACGGCCCTTAAGGCCCTTCAAAATCCTCAGCACCAAGCCCATGATGCTCTTAATCCGGCCCTGGTCCTCCTCCACCGCCGCTTCCACCTACACCGCCCATAGGTGTGCGCAGCCTATTGAATTAAGGTGTGCACCCCAAAGTTGAAATACACATGCATGTGTTTGCCAGCAGGGAGAGTAATGTATCGGGCCATGTACCTGTAGGCAAAGAGAAATAGAGCAGAGCAGGTCCGAGGGAGATCTTTCCCATCTCCTCACTGGCAATGCTATGTGCCCTAGGTGATTAGGGTGTGCCCAGGCACACCCGGCACACCCTGTGCGCATGCCTATGTCACCGCCACATCCACCACCACCTCAACCTCCCTCCTACTCCATATGGGCCTCGTCCTTCAGAGATGAAGAAGAACATTGTTTTATTTTTCTGTTTTTTTTTGTTGTTTTAAGTTATTTCCCTATCCACATTTGTTTGCAGAGCACTTGCCATGCTCTTAATTACGTTTTGCTGCCATTTGCAGCACTCTAGCCCTTTCCTTTGGTGTTTTAGAGCCATTTTAGTGCCTTAAAGTTCGGGTCCCCATTGACTTCAATGGGGTTCGGTGTCCGGGAAAAGTTCGGTAAAAGTCCGGGACACGGACACGGACTTTTTTTTAAAGTTCAGCCGAACCCGTCGAACACGGACATCTAGGTGTCCGCTCAACCCTATTGATGATAGATTAGGCAATAGCATGCAATGTCAAGCGGCAGCTGCCGAAGCCAGCAGAATATTAGCATGCATAAAGAAAGGGATGTATTCCAGAGATAAGACTATAACCCTTCCACTTTATAAAACTCTGGTCCGACCGCATCTGGAGTACTCTGTCCAGTTCTGGTTACCAATCCTCAGGAGGGATGTGTTGAAGCTGGAGAGAGTCCAGAAAAGGGCAACTAAACTGATTAGGGGATTGGAGGACCTTAAATATGAAGAGCGTCTGCAATCGCTTGATTTATTCTCCCTGGAGAAGAGATGCCTGAGAGGGGACATGATAGCAATTTATAAATATCTCAATGGGGATCTCGGCATAGAAAAACAGCTATTCAGTCGAAGGGATTGCATGAGGACTCGAGGGCATACAATGCGATTAGAGGAGAAGCGTTTTAACCTCAGGCAACGTGGGGGGTTCTTTACTGTTAGGGCTACAAGATTGTGGAATTCTTTACCACAAGAGGTGGTTTCTGCGGGAAGTATAGTGGCTTTCAAAAGACTCTTAGACGTACATCTCAAGGATCAGAACATTCAGGGTTATTTGGATGATTACAGCCACACACACCTATACAGGTTGAACTGGATGGACTATTGCCTTTATTCAACCTCACCTACTATGTAACTATGTAACTGTCTCTCTGTGAATGGAAATTACTCTTCCAGTGCACACAAAAGCAGAATGCAGCATTTCCCGCAGCTAGGCCTAGATGTGCTGAATTCTGACCGCCCTCTGTGATGGTGGCAACATTTCCGACATTTTTTGTTTGTACCGGGGGTCTAAGTACGTTGCCACCCAGTACTGGTCCTTGCCCTTTATGCTTTTTATACGGGGGTCTCCCTTAAAACACTGGAGCATGAAGGCCCCCATTCGCATTAGACTGGACACGGTGTAGTGGCCTTGCTCCAGCTCATCATCCAGGATAATGTCGTCCTTGTTCTCCTCCCCCCATCCACAGACAACACCAGGGATCCCAGACAGGTTTAAAGAATGCTCTTCTTGCTCCTCCTCATCTGCCCCGGCACCATCCTCCTCTGACTCCTCTTCAGACTCCTGTTGTTGACTTGTCTCAGATGGAGTAGCACCCCCTGGGAATTCATCCAACTCCTCATCTTCCTGCTCCTCGATGGCTTGATCAATGACACAATGCAATGCACACTCCAGAAAGAAGGTGTAAGGTACAATGTCACTGATGGCGCCCTGGCCGTGACTGACCAGTTTGGTGATCTCATCAAATGGCCGCAGAAGTCTGCATGCGAGTTCATACAGGTAGTTGTTAACTGCACACTTCTGCTGGAGCAGCCTATCAAGCATATGCAATTTTGAGTTCAATCGCGTCGGGCAGTCACAAATAAGACGCCTGATGGGCAGGTTGTGTCGCCGCTGAATGTCAGCAAGGCGAGCCATGGCTGTGTAAGATCTTCTGAAATGGCCCGAGATTTTCCTGGCCTGCCGCAAGACGTCCTGGACCCCAGGGTATTTGGCAACGCATCATTGCATGACAAAGTTCAGGACGTGTGCCATGCATGGCACGTGTGTTATTTTGCCCTGTTTCGGCGCGCTCAGCAGATTGGCACTGTTGTCGCACACCACTTTACCAACTGTCAAATTGAGCGGTGTCAGCCACTGATCTGCCTGTGAACGCAAAGCTGAAAGGAGTGCAGGGCCGGTGTGACAGCGTCTCACCTGGCATGTAGAATGGGTTCTGGGGATCATGGGCGGCGCAGCGGAAGAGACTGTAGCAGCGGAAAAGGAGGAGTCAGCCGAGGAGGAGAGTGAGGATGGGGAGGAGGAGAAGAAGAGGCAGGCCTGCATGCAATCCGTGGCGGTACAACCAAATCTACATGGGTGCCACGGGTCACATGCTTGACGACAGTCAGAAGGTTCACCCAGTGGGCAATAAAAGTGATATACCTCCCCTGCCCGTGTTTGCTAGACCATGTGTCTGTGGTCAGATGTATCTTGGCACCGACACTGTGTGCCAGAGATATATTCACTTGCCGCTGAAAATGGCCATACAGCTCTGGAATGCCCTTCTGTGAGAAATATTTCCTGCCTGAGACCTTCCATGGTGGTGTTCCAATGGCCACAAATTTCCGAAAGGCCTCCGAGTCCACCAGTTTATATGGCAGTAGTTGGCGGGCTATCAGTTCCGACAAGCCAGCAGTCAAACGTTGGGCAAGAGGGTTGTCCGGCGTCATCATTTTTTTACGCTCCAAAATTTGGGCCAGGGAAGCCTGCCTTTTTCCAGAACAACGTGAGAATGGCATGATGGAAGGTGGAGTGGAGGACAATTGTGAGTAGAGAGAAGGAGAAGAGGCTGGATGGTGAGAGCCTGGAGTGTGGCTTTGTGGGTTCTGACGGTGTTGCTCCCACTGGGCTCGGTGCTGGGAGTTCAGGTGCATTCTTAAGGCGGTCGTCCCTAGGTGAGTGTTGGGCTTACCGCGACTTATGCTTTGACTGCAAAGCCTGCAGATGGCAACACTGTTGTCAGCAGCGGACACATTAAAAAAATCCCACACTGCGGAGCCATGTGCCGGCATCCTGGGAGCGCCAGATGTGTCTATACATGGTTGATTTCTTGCTCCTGATACATTTGCAGTCTGCTTTGTCCCTCTTGTGCAATGCAAGTTCCGCCTGCTTCTCCTCCATATCTGCTGGTCCGTCTCTCCCTCTGAACTCCCCTTCTCTTCTTCTCTTGTGGCCACCCATGTGACGTCCATAGACTCGTCATCATCCACGTCACCTTTCCCACCACTAGCATTCGAGATCTCGGAGTAGACAGCAACAGTGGGGACCAACCTCCTTGGGCTGATCTGGGTACTGTCACCAGACTGCTGAGTGGCGGCTGTTGCTACCTCCTCTTCCTGATCCGATGCCAACAATAGCTGCACATCGCGCATGTCTTGTGATGGATCGGAAAATAATTCCAGTGACTCAAGCGGAGAGTATATGGTGGTGGTGGTGGTGGTGGTGTTGGTGTCTTTGGGGGTGCACAAAGCAGAGAGTGAAGAGGGTGCAGATAGAGAGGATGAGGAGGGTGCAGAAAAGGAAGACTGAGTGAGCCACTCTTCTGAGCCAAGTCTGATGGCTTAACGCAGCAAAAGAGGCCAAATTTTTGCAGGACTAAAATACACTCTTATAAAAGTAAACTTTTAAATAACACCCCACTTCAATATGTGGTATTGGGGGGGGGGGGGCACTGGTTTATCACACCACAAAAAGGGTAGGGAGACCAGAGATCCCCACAGGAAGGAGACTAGGGACACCAATTGGATGAAATTCAAAAAGTAATAACTTTATTTGGCACATATGCCGGTGCAAATATAAACAGTGTGAACAGGTGAGGCATAGCATGAATAAAAACATTGTAAAAACAAGGCAACATCCAATAGATGAACGTCAACCCGGGTTGAATGCAAGGGTAAATAATGAATAGATGGAGCATCGATGATATGTAGTAGCCAATGAGGCTAAGGAGTGAATTGCACAGTCCCAATACCGGTAATCAATAATTTATGAGGTAGTTGAAATGTTCTTGACAGATATAGTCCCCCCTAAGGGAGGTCACTACATGGGGTGAATGGTGGTGAAGGTATGGGGTCCCAAATCAGGATAGCTTGATCTGGTAAGAACAGGTAATGGTTGACTGGAGGCAAACAATGAGGGTTTGCTAAATAAAGAGGTTTTCCAAAAACGTCATATACTGCTTGGATAAGAAAGTCACTCAGAAAACATCAGTTGGTAAACATACATATCTTGCTAGTTACCATCCTTCAGGCATCGATTCGTGCCACAAGATTGGTCCCGGGGTGTGTAGACCTTGGTGACGTGATGGTGGTACACTCCAACGTTAGCGTTCCCCGTAGCTCGCTCTCCCTCCGTGTACTTCCCTGTTGCAGGGGCAGTCACGTTGATTGCGGCGCGATGTCACGCCGGACGTAGGAGGCGGGGGAACGCAATGATTGCAGCCGTACAATGTCCGCTGGTCACAGTGGTCGCCGTTCCATTGAATGGAAGAAGATGACGTGGACTGACGCGTTTCACTGGCACAGAGCCAGTTTCCTGAGCTCTGTGCTCTATTAAGAATGCCGGTGGCTGCCCACTCCTTAACAACCAGCTATTTACAGTATTTGTTAAGGACAGTAAATTACCGCTGGCTTTCACTACTAAAGTACTACATAACTTTATGAAATAGTACATGTGGTATTTTAATAGCGTTTTTTAGTGAATGCCAAAAAATGCTGTGCGGTATCATACCACATACTCGGATGCGGTAAGATACCGTTTTGTAAATGGGCCTTTGGTTTTAGTGGTGCCTGAACACCATAACCCCTCACAGTTACTCTTGCTGGGTGCAGGGCAAAGGGACAGGGCCTGCTGTTAAAAATTACATATAAAATTTAAATTGTATCCACCTGTCATACAAGTGCAGAAAAATTAGGCCTTGGGGGTTGGTGGTGACCTAAACCAAAAACATCGTTTGAAGATAGCAGAATTAAGGTAGAGGAATAGGATAGGCAGCATATGCAGTCTTCAAAAGATGGAAGACTCCTAGCAAATTAAATCAGTTACATCAGCATCAGGGGCTTGATAGCTCTTGTTGATCCAGGACTGGTTCATTTTGAAAAAAGTCAGCTGGTCAACAGAGTCTGTGGACAGACGCACTCTTTTGTCCATCACAAAACCTCCAGCAGCACTGAACGTCCATTTGGAAAGCATGCTGGAAGCAGGACAGGCCAGTAGCTTCATTGCATATTGAGCAAGTTCTGGCCAGTGGTCCATCCTCAAGACCCAATAACCCAGTGGATGCTAAGCTGGAAAGGTCTCCAAGTCTGCTCTTGCGCCTAGATAATCATGCACCATATGGTACTGCCGAGGACTAAAGAACTGTTTAAAGGCATAAGTCAGACGGCCGCCTTCTCCACCGCTCCCTCCTTTGGCTGAACAATGCCTCAGAAACACGTCCAGAGAATGTTAACCTCCCAATGTCTGGAAAGGTGGTACACATTTTTTTTTCAAGGCCTGCTCAAGATGTTTTATCCTCTGCTCCCTCTGTGAAGGCAGGGTGAGCTCTGCAACTTTACCCTTGAAACATGGATCAAGAAGGGTTGCCAACCAGTAATTATCCCTCTCCTTGATAGCATGAATCCTCAATTCTATTTGCAGGCTTTGCAGAATAAGGGAGCCCATGCAATGTAAGTTGGAGGAGGCATGAGCTTCTGAGACCTCTGGGTCACTAAGGATGACATTGTCAGGGGCAACCTCTCCCCAACCCCATAAAACTCATGGGGTTTCTGGGGAATCAAAACCATCCCTTGAAGACTGCTGTATGCTATCCTCTACACCCATGCTGCCGCAATCCTCCTCCTCCTCTTCCTCCTGTGTGTTTTGTGTCCCTGCAGGGATGATATCTAGATAAAGGGGGCCTTGTGAGGAAAGGAAGTCCTCTTCTTCCCCCCGCTGTTCTGCCTCAAGTGCCCTGTCCATGATTCCACGAAGCGTGTGCTCCAGCAGGTAGACTAGAGGGATAGTGTCACTGATGCATGCATCATCCTGGCTCACCATCCTTGTGGCCTCCTCAAATGGTGACAGGAGGGTGCATGCATCCTTTATCAAAAGCCACTGGTGTGGCAAAAAAAAGCAAAGCTCCCCTGACCCTGTCCTTTTGCCATACTCACACAGGTACTTATTGATTGCCCTCTGCTGCGTGTGCAGCCAATGTAGCATTGCCAATTTAGAGTTCCCCCTGGTGGGCGTGTCACAAATGACAATGACAGACAGGAAAACTAGCAGTCATGTTCCCACAGCTGCAGCATACTGCCAAGTTTGCTCCAGTGATGAGGAGGAGGAGGAAAAATGAGGCAGGATGTGCTCCAGGGTCCTCCATAGGAGTAGCCAACCTATTGCATCACAGCACAGAGCTCCACAGGTGCAGGAGGAGCGGTGGAGAAGGCGGTTGGCTGACCGATGCCTTCAAACAGTTCTTTAGTATGCAGCGACACCTAGGGCTGTTAGGTTTAAGCAACCATCGGCAGAGTCTCCATCATAAGGTGCATGATTATCTAGGCGCAAAGGCAGACTTGGAGAACTTTCCAAGTGAGCATCCACTGGGTTACTGGGTCTTGAGGATGGACCACTGGCCAGAACTTGCTCAATATGCAATGAAGCTACTGGCATTTCCTGCTTCCAGCGTGCTTTCTGAATGGACGTTCAGTGCTGCTGGAGGTTTTGTGACGGACAAAAGAGTGCATCTGTCCACAGACTCTGTTGACCAGCTGACTTTTATCAAAATTAATCAGTCCTGGATCAACAGCAACTATCAAGCCCTTGATGCTAATGTACCTGATTGAATTTGCTAGGGGTCTTCCATCCCGTGAAGACTGCATATTCTGCCTATCCTATTCCTCAACCTTGATTCTGCTAGCTTCCAACAATGTTTTTGGTTTAGGTCACAACCAACCCCCAAGGCCTAATTTTTCTGCACTTGTATGACAGGTGCATACAATTTGAAGTTCATATTTAATTTTTAACAGCTGTCCCTGTGCCCTGTGTCCTGTGCCCTGTGCCCAGCAAGAGTGACTGTGATGGGTTGGTTACAGTGTTCAGGCACCACCAACAGCAAAAGCCCAATTTTTGGCATCTGTATGACAAGTACATGCAATTTCAAATTTGTATGGAACTCTTACCAGCAGGTACTGTTCCTGCACCCAGCAAGAGTAACTGTGAGTGGTTATGGTGTTCAAGCACCAACAACACCAAAGGCCCAATTTTTGGCACCTGTATGACAAGTATATGATTTCAAGTTTGTATGGAATTCTTACCAGCAGGTCCCGTTCCTGTGCCCAGCAAGAGTATCTGCGAGGGGTTGCAGTGTTCAGGGACCACCAAAACCAAAGGCCCAATTTCAGATTCAGTTCCTGCTGATACTAACCTTCCAGGTCCCCATCACTTCAGCAGGTTTGCATACCCAACACCCAACCTTGGCCAGGTCAGGTGACAGCACAGCACCCCCACTCGATCACTGATAAGAACACATACAACACTTGATATTGCCAATTTCAAATTGGTATGGAATTTTTACCAACAGGGCCTGTTCCTGCGCCCAGCAAGAGTAAAAGCGATGGGTTGCAGTGTTCAGGCACCATCAACAACCAAGGCCCAATTTTTCTGTACCTTTATGACTAGTACATGCGATTTCAAATTTGTATGGGATTTTTAGCAGCAGGGCCCGTTCCTGTGCCCAGCAAGAGTAACTGCGGCGAGTTGCATTTTTTTCTTTAGAAATGTCAGTATTGCTGCAGCAGGCTACATACAGTACATCGTACAGATGCGCTACTTTACAGGCACATTAAGAGAACCCCCAGGCACGATAATTGAAGGAATTCTTTATTTTGATAGTTTCACTTTAAGCCTCATTAAAATCAGTAAACCACTGCTCCTTTAAACACCATTGTTTTTTTTTTTTTTTAATTGCTTTGCTTCATGTTCCCCAGGTCAGTACCCGGATCCCCATACACTTTTTTGGGCAATAACTGGCATTTAAGCCTTCAAAATGAGGCTGTTTGATTTTTGATGTTCGAGTCCCATAGACTTCAATGGAGTTTGTTTGTTCAAACAAACTTTTCCCCTGTTTCCGGTGTTATGGTGCGATCCGAACCGGGAAGTGTTCGGCTCATCACTAATCATCACCACTTACTGTATGGAGACGTGGCATCACAACAAGCTGCAGCATTGATCCCTGTTCTGCATCCTTCCAAATTTCAAGCAGAGTTACCCAATGTGCAGTGAATGAAATACAGTGTCCCTGACCATGCTTGCTGGACCACATGTCACTGGTACCCCCAAAAGTGTCAGAAATGTCAGTTAGGGGTTCGATCTGTCCGCCGCAATGTCGCAGTCCTGCAAAAAAATGCAGATTGCCGCCATTACTAGTTAAAAAAAAAACAATAAAAATGACATAAATCTTTCCCGTAGTTAGTAGACGCAATAACTTTTTTGCAAACCAATCAAAATACGCTTATTGTGATTTTTTTTACCAAAAATATGTAGCAAAAAACAAATTGGCCAAAAATGTTAAAACATTTTGATTTTTAATTTTTTTTTGTTTTTTGGGGGGGAGAATGTTATATAGCAGAATGTGAAAAATATTGTTTTTTTTTTTTTTCAACATTGTCGCTCTTTTTTTGTTTATAGCGCAAAAAATAAAAATTGCACAGGTGATCAAATATCACCAAAAGAAAGCTCTATTTGTTGGAAAAAAGGACATCAATTTTATTTGGGTACAGCCTCACACGACTGCACAATTGTCCGTTAAAGTAAAGCAGTGCCGAATCACAAAATAGGGCCTGGTCCATTAAGGGGGAAAATCCTCTGGTCTGAAAGTGGTTAAAGGGAGATCTCACATCATGAAACTCATTGGATATACCTACCTAAATCGTATGTCCCTTTTTAACTTAATGTTGAATGGGACATTTACTGCTTTATTAACAATAATTAATAAAATATTTTTTTTTAGTTTAGTTTTTTGATAGACTAGGATTATGACCTCTTCTGAATTTATTTGTATTTGAATATTATTTGTTTGAATTGTGTGTTTAAGAATTTAAAAATAAAACTAAATTGTTCTGTACAGCAAGTTTCCGGAGGATTAATATATTTAGTTTTTATCCACTAGATGGTGCTTTCCTATATATCCAACATCGGTTGTAGGAAATAGAGATAAGTCACATTCATACACCTGGCTCTAATCAGACATTTAAATTCTGGCAGTGCTTTGCGTTATTTAAACATTTGCATGCGAGGAGATCTTCACCTGGCCCAACCCCGTAGATGTCATTGGTGACGAAACGCATCGGGAGTGGCTTGTAGGTGCCATCATCACGCATGCAGAGCTGCGAACACGAGAGCGGTGTTTGTCTAGCCGACAGCTTGTTGGAATTTTTATCTGCTGTATACTGACCTTCTTGAGGTTATTGTATATCTACATTTAATAAACATCACATATTTTTATGTACTTTACTATTTGACTTTGTTCATTCATTTATGTCTGAGTCTATATGGAATCCTGTGCCTGCAGTCACCATTTCCCTCTGTGAGAAGCACCTGCCTGTTTCAGCACATTTAACCAGTATAACTTATGGTCCTGTGATCTGGTAAGAGGTGTGTGTGTACGAGGATGCCGGTGGGGGCGATTCCTATTCTGGTCTTCAAATGTACTGCACTATTCACCGAGTATTCCATATATATCGGAATTTTTGTTTTGCATGATTTTTGTACTGATTTTTGCACCAATTTATATACACTTACTAGTATCGTTGTATAATCATCACCTATTTCATTGATTTCATTTAATGCGCTTTAGCGCCACTTTTAGTTATTCAAATTATTGCTGGAATGGTATCACAGTTTTTTAGTGGCTGCTTGCCCATTTTACTTCTGAGAGCCGATATTTACTTTATTGTTTGATGTGTGTGGCAGTGACTGTGTATGTGTATATATATATATATATATATATATATATATTTTTTTTTTTTTTTCGCTGCAGCAGATGGGGCAGAGAAATTGGCTGGCTATAGTCTACAGCTGGTGGTGTGCTACCGGCAGATGTGCTGCAAGGACCTGGGAGACCCTGTGCTATATCATCATCCCTTTCAGTGGAGGCTGCTGAGAGGTCATGAAGTATAGGGGGTAGACTGAGGTGAGTAAGGAGGAAGAACAGAATTGCACCCCTTTTGTGTGGCTTTCAAGTGCTCTTGTGATGGGAGGTTAAATGCCTTGTCAAGCATTTGGTACCCAAATGGCTGGTGGTTTTGCCAAACTTGATTTACGTGAGATAAAGTTGGCAAATTGCAACAGAATGATCGGACTGCACAAGTGCTAAAAAAGGCCCAGACATCTAAGCTGCGGGAAGGGTGAAAGGGTGTAGGGAGATAACAGCTCCACAATCTGATGGAATAGGGTTGCTACTCTGCTACTCCCTACACTTCAATGATGGCTGCCTCGTTGGGGTTATGACTTACCCTCTCTTTCCTCCTCTGCTCTATCCGGCACAAAAGTCACATCATTGACATCATCATCATCTCCTCCATCCTCATTACCCCTGAAGACAACTTGGCAATACACTGTGACTGGGTGAACATGGCTGCCAATTTGTTGTGTACCAGTGTGCTCACCTCTCTGAAGGCTCATGTTCCGTCCTTCCTTAACCTCAGAACCAACATCTGATTCAAGTAATGGCTGTACATTGTCAAGGAGAAAGTGGTTGACGCTGTGTTCAAATAACTCAGCTGACTCCTCCATGCCTGATGCTGGGGCTATAGCGTAAATAGCTGTAGACAAGGAGGCAGATTTAGCCACTCTGGCAGCTGTGGTGGACTGCGCATTAGTCTCTGCTTGGGTGATGGAGGATGAGGAAGATGAGGATGGTTTATTAAGCCAGTCCACCACCTCCTCTGCATGCTGTTGCTGGATAGCACGGGCAACCTCACTACACAGGGGAAATTATACTCTGCCTGAGGACTGACTACGTCCACCTTTGCCTGTGAAAACATATGCTGCTGCCCCCCCTCACATTGCCAGGGGAATGTCTGCCTCTCCTTTTTGGCCTCTTGGACATGATGGGGGGGATGCTTATTAACAAAATGTAATAAAGATGTGGAAATGTGTATGTGGATGCACTTTAAGTCAATGGAAAGTGGTGTTTGGTACACTTTACCCTGAGTACAAACTCCACCAACACTACAATATACTGCAGTAAAACTGCACCAATGTACTGCAATATACTGCGTGAAATGTGCAGTAACGAACATAAATATATTGCGTTAAACATGCAGAAATGCACTGAAATATACTTAGTTAAACGTGCACTAACACACAAAAATATACTTCCTTAAACGTGCAGTAACGCACTGAAATATACTGTCTTAAATGTGCACTAAGGCACTGAAATATGCTGCATTAAATGCGCAGTAACGCACAGAAATAACTTTTTTTTAAACGTGCACTAACGCAGTGAACTATACTGATTTAAATGTCATGTAATGCACTGAAATATACTGCATTAAGTGTGCACTAACGCACTAACATATACTGCGCTAAATGGCACTTAACGCATTGAAATATACTGCATTAAACATGCAATAACACACATAAATATACTATGTTAAATGTGCAATAATGCACAGAAATTTACTGCATTAAACGTGCACTAATGTGCTGAAATATACTGCATTGAACATGCAATAGCGCACAGAAATGTACTGCGTTAAACGTGCACTAACACACTGAACTATAGTGCATTAAACAGCATGTAACGCACTGAAATATACTGAGTAGACATGCAGTAATGCACTGAAATATACTGTGTTAAACTTCACGTAATACACTGAAATATACTGTGTTAAACTTCACGTAACACACTGAAATATACTGCGTTAAATGTGCACTGAACTATCCTGCATTAACCAGCCCTGACAAAATAAACTGACACAAATGTAAAAATAAATAGTCACTATAATCACACTGACTGAACTATCACTAGATTTATACTAACCTGATATTCTACACTGACAATAGAATCAGAATAGCACACTATAGCACACTATCGCTCTAGTAGCACTGAACAGAGCCCTGTTCTATCTCTTTCCACAACGATATCACACTACAAATAGCCGCTGTTGAAAGAATAATTTTTAGTGTGGGGTGGAACTAAGAGCAATGAGCCATGATTGGATAGAATCATCATTACCTTCTCCAATTATGCCTCTGACAGTGCTCTGTGCCCTGATTGGACAAAGCATTCATTACTTCAGCCAATCAGGGCTTCCATTGCACTGTCCAGCAGCACAGTGCATTGTGGTCATTTGGTAATTTGTCAGGCCAAAGAATTGGTCGAATGCCCCTATAATTTTGGTGTACATTGAATGTGCAAACAGCAAATGCGAACTCATGCCTGGGCCAAACTGTTCGCCCATCTCTAATGTCTATGTCCCAGTCTGTGTGATGAGGAGGGGGATAGCTAGTAGTAGTCAGTCACATTCAGCTGGACTTGTTCTGTAATGTAGAAGATGTCTTGTAGCTCATCTATTCTTCAGTTATAATGAGTGATGGGAACATATCCCGACATTTATATCAACACAGCTATCACTGACACCTTCATCTAATCACCATGGAATTAGTCAGGGAAGATGTTGGCCATCCAAGAACAGGATGATAGGAGAGGGTTAGGTTTTGTCAGGAGACGGGCTTTAGAGTCAAAACTAATATGTTTCTTATAAAAATTGTGAATCATCTTCCCCAGTGTAACTCACCTTGTCTCCTTTCCATGATATTCGCTCTGATTGTAGTGTAAGTTGCTGACCCTCTGAAAGGGACCCATCAAAGTGGCCCACGTGCTCCCAATAGGTGATATTTTTACCTTCACTTCTTGTAATCCAATTTACATTTTCCATTGGGCTGGGCAGTTCTCCTTTATCATTAAAAATCATGATCCTAACTTCCGGTTCCGGCGCCCATGTAAGCAGCAGCGCGGGACTCCGGCTCCAGACCTTACCTGCTACTTCATCAGCTTTCTCAGCCCTAACGAGCCGGCGGACGCTGCACATTACCCGCATTACATCCCGGGTACCGAGCGGCCATGGATCGATTCCTCCAGCACGGACCCGCGCCGCCGCAGCACGGCGGAGCTCCGCCTCCCCCACAAATCAAGCCCCCGGCTTCAGTTGCGGCCTCCTCCGAGATTAATATGGAGGACGCTGCCTCACACACAGGCACAGCGGGATCCGGTCCGCCACCCAGCCCTATTCCAGAGGCTCAGATCGTCTCACTAGCCCAGGCAGTAGCCACCCTTCTCTCCCCCACCATCAAGGATGCTGTGGACAGGGCTGTCTCGGATGGGATCGCACAGCTGCGGAAAGAGATCGGTGACCATGCTCACAGACTGACTGAAATGGAGCACAGGATGTCCGACCTGGAGGATGAGCTGCAGGGATCCTTTGCTATGGATCAGCAAGCCAGGCAGGCCCAAAGGTATTTATTGGAAAAGGTGGACGATCTGGAGAACAGATCGAGGAGAAATAACCTCCGGATCATAGGGCTGCCAGAAACCTATGGGGCTAATGCTCTATGTGACATTGCCTCCACGAGGCTGCCCACGGCCCTAGGGATCCAGTCAGCCTGCTCGGTGGAAAGAGCCCACCGCCTGGGGGCCCCATCCAACGATAGACGCTCACCTCGCGCAGTGATCGTGCGGTACCTGAATTATATGGACCGGCAAAATATCTTGAAGTCCTTCCGCAACTCTAAGGCCTTACAAGTTGACGGGCACAAGCTCCTAATTTTCGCAGACTACTCCCAGGAGGTGTCGCGTCACAGGAAAGCTTTCCAGCCAATATGCCAGGCTTTGTTTCAGAAATCCATCAAGTTTACTTTGGCTTATCCCGCCATCTTACGCCTCGCGGACTTGTCCGGCGAACAGAAGTCTTTCTCTACACCTGATGAGGCCTACCATTTCCTGCAGCGCCACTTCAACATCACGCTGGACCCCCCTCCCACGCCTTCCCCCCAGCGCCCCCAAGGCGCCCGGGAACAACGGAGCCCCAGAAAAGAACCGGCTAAAAAGCAACGAGTATCAGGCCCCTCTTACAGACGCAAATTCCGCTGAAGGCACCATGGATGACAGTTTTTCCCCTGCAGCGCCACCTCCTATCTGAGGTAAAAAAAAAAAAAAAAGCGATCATCCTGTGTTTCGCCAGTGACGGACTGTTCCTTTAGGTACCATTGGTAACTATGTCTATAATGTTTGTTCTATATTTTGTCTGTTGGTTTGGTCACCATGATATGACTTCTGTTTCCCATTTGGGACGCACTGACGTGTGCGGACGTGTGTCAGTGCATGTCATTGCCCTCCCTCAAGCCTGACGGCTGGTTATGTAACATGTATTCCCTGCATCGCTCCTGCATGGTTATTGTTTCACAGTTTTTGTTCTGATTGACAACCGCTCGACCCGCACACCTTTACCTGTCATGTCTTCTATGGTACCTTTCGCCGGTGCGGGACCCACATTTAGGTCAGCCTGCACGCCCGCCGACAGAGTTCCTTTGTTTCAACGGCTGAGAGGGCACTATGGCGACTATGTCTGGTAACGCTGTCCGATGCGCGAGCGAGCTCCCATGAGGAAAAAAGAGAAGTCCTCCAAATTTGATTGCTCTTTGTTCCCCATACACCCTTATGCCCCTGTTGGGCTTTACCCTACGCCTCACACTCCCTTAGTGCCTCAACCACCGCTTGAATTATGGATTCACTCGGCTACCTCTGCTCCTATGCTGACCAGCAAAAATACACACTCCGTGACACCTACACTCACACTTGTTAACCGGCATCTGGATCTTGTTCCATGGCACCCACCATGAGTGTGATTTCATGGAACGTTAAGGGACTCAGATCTCCCAACAAGCGCATGGCGGTGCTCAGACATCTGAAACGTCTGAGGGCCGACGTCGCGATCCTGCAGGAGACGCACCTGGAAGCCAAGGACTTCCATCGCATGAAAAAATTGTGGGTAGGACAGGTTCTGGGTTCCCCAGCAGTCAAGGGAAAGGCGAGTAATGGTACTCATGCACAAAAATTCCAACACACTTGTTAAATCTTCTGTTACAGATGATGCTGGTTGAGTGATTGTGCTACACATGGCGACCGCCCTTCGAGAGTGGGCGGTGGCCGGAATTTATGCGCCTAATGCTCCCACTGACTCTTTCTTCCAGTCAGTTACCCGCATAGTAGCCCCGTACCTACATCTGCCACTCCTGGTGGCAGGTGACTTCAACTCACTGATGCACCCCTTGGAGGATAGGTCTTCCACAAAAGACACGCATACACCCAGACCCCCACGTCACTCCCCTCTGCTGAGGGACTTTGCGGACAGTGTTCAACTCTCGGATGTCTGGAGACTTAATAACCCAGAGGGCAAGGAATATTCGTTCTTCTCAAATCCCCACCACACTCTTACGCGTATTGACTACATTTTTGCCAACTCCAAAATGCTCCCCTATACGGTCACCCCACGCATACATGACATTGCCGTATCTGATCACGCACCGGTCTCGGTTACCCTTACGATCTACTCGACGGTTACAACTGCTAAATGTTGGCGGTTCCCCTCCTTCCTAAATAAAGACCCGGGCATGGCCTTGCTCATCAGGGAAGTCTGGACAGATTTTGTATCACTTAATGACTCGCCGACGGTCTCCCCCGTACTCTTGTGGGAGTCGGGGAAGGCCGTGCTCAGGGGACGTATTATCTCTTACGCTGCTGCGTACAAAAAGTCTATTGCCAAAGAATTTATGACAGCCAGCTCCCTACTGAGAGACGCCCAATCTGCATTGAATTCGAGAAATAACGAGGAAAATAGGGAACGATGGCGCAAAGCCAAGGCGACTTTCGACGACTGGGCGACGAAACGGGAATTACTTTACAAATCGCACCAAGATTGGAAATACCATTCTTTCGGGAACAAACCAGGCAAATTGCTAGCCTCTCTTTGTAGAGGACCCTTTACCCCGACGCAAGTCTCTGCTCTTAAGGATGCCGACGGTAATAGGGTTGAGGACCCCCAAAGCATAAACGACGTCTTTGCAAAATTTTACCAATCTCTATACAGCCAGGAGACTATGGACGAGGATACTGCCTCGGACTGGCTCTCTAGGGTACCCCTCCCACAGGTCACTCGGGAACAACTCTCACAATTGAACGAACCTCTCTCGCTAGAGGAGATTTCCAAGGGCATTAAATCTCTCACATCTGGCAAATCCCCCGGTCCCGATGGATACACTCCAGATTTCTATAAGCTAGCGGCCGACACAGTCGCCCCGACGCTGCAATTGGTGTACAATCATATTTTGGACGGCAACCCTTACCTCCCCACGGGCCATCAAGCCCATATAAAATTGATATATAAAAAAGGGAAAGACCCTCTAGACCCCGGTTCTTACAGACCAATCTCACTTCTCAATGTGGACTCCAAGCTGCTCTCCAAATTGATGGCGGACAGATTGGCGTCCATAATGCCCTCTATTATCCATCCCACGCAATCCGGTTTTACAAAAGGCAGATCTGCAACATCGAATATTAGGAAGGTACTGTTGGCTTTGGAGGCTTCCAAGGCAGACCCGAGCGCGGAGGCGGCGATAATCACTCTCGATGCCGAAAAGGCTTTCGATAACGTGAATATCCAATGGCTGGATCGAGTCCTCACCAAAGTAGGCCTTTCGGGCAAATTTTTGCACTTAATCAGGATGATGTACGCGAGTCCACAGGCGCAGGTGGTGATTGCGGGACACATTTCTCCCTCGTTCCGACTGTTCAAGGGGACGAGGCAGGGATGCCCGCTTTCGCCTCTACTGTTCAACCTAGCTCTGGAACCCCTATCCAGATATTTGCTTTGCCCATCCTGACCTTAGAGGCATACGAGTGGGGGCGGAGGAACTGCGCACCGCTATGTTTGCGGACGATGTACTTATTTTTACGTCAGATCCAGGCCACGACCTCCCCTTGATCGAGGATATATTCGCGGACTACCGTCGGTGCTCAGGTCTCCGTATCAACTTCCACAAAAGCAAGATACTACCCCTGAACACGACACGCACTCCTCAGTGGGCTGCGTCGTCAAAACTACGTATAGCGACCACACACATCACCTATTTGGGCGTCAAAATAGGGAGATTTCCCTCTACCATTTACCGTTTGAACTTTACACCAGTGCTTGACAAGATGGTAGCCGAGTTGAAATCCTGGGCTAATTTGCCACTTTCTTTGTTTGGTCGGTGCCACTTATATAAAATGACCACCTTCCCGAAACTTCTGTATCCTATGCAGACGATCCCAATCCTACTAAAACATACGGATATCAATCGACTCCATGCAGCAGTGTCTAGTTTTATTTGGCATGGGAAAAGGCCTCGTATCTCCCTCAACAAGCTGCATATGTCACGAAGGGAGGGGGGGGTTGATTTACCAAATATTAGAATATATAACCTAGCGTGCCTTATGCGGGGATGCTTAGACTGGATCAGCAGAGAATCACGGTATACAAATTATTCATTGGAGACCCAAATGGCTGCTCCTCACGACCTTGTCGCCTTGCTGCACTGTGGGACAGGGGATGTCCCTAACGCTCTCCGCCACAATATTCTAATCAAAGATACGGTGGCTGCTTGGAGAGAGACGAGGAAGAGGTTGGGGTCTTCCCAACGACTGTCTAGACATCTTCCTATCCATAAACACCCTGGTTTCCCACAGGCGCAGCAACATTCGGCATATGGGGTCTGGTCCCAACGGGGGATAAAGTTGATGGTGCAGCTTTTTGACGCGGATACTGGGACCCCTTTAAACTATGACTCATTTGCCAAGACTCACGATCTGCCGAAAGGCCACTATTTGTATTTTAGACAATGTATAAGTTATGTGAATGATATATGCCGTACACCCTTATTGCGATTCCGCCCCACCCTGATAGACCAATGGATTCTTCAGGCCAAACACAGGATATCGCACTTATATAAGCCACTACTCCAGGAACTCTATCGGGGAACTGAGCACTCAATCGCTAAATCCTGGAATAAGATGCTCAATTCGCCTGATGCTCAATCCAGGATCTTAAAGGGCTACCTGACTACTCGACAACATGTAACCAATGAATTCTGGAGGGAGCAGCAATTTAAAATTCTCCATGGAGCTTATTACCCTCACATCCGATGGTCGAAAGACCCAGCACATCATGTCTGCACTCTCTGCAAAGAACATTACCCTTCTCTTCTACATAAGCTGTGGCTTTGCCCGCAGGTATCATCTTTCTGGGACAAAACAACACGCTATATTACCAGAATGCTGGGGGTATCCATTCCCAAAGACATCTTCCCACTCGTGTTCAATTGCCTAGATCCGGAAAGTCTTCCATTGCCTAAAGACTCCAGGAAAAGCATAACTCAATTTAAGCCATGGCTGGTCAACTGCTTGATGGCAGCCCGCAGATTGATTCTGCGACACTGGATGTCGGACACCGCTCCCACTATTGCTGAACTTTCCTCTGATATCACCTCTTTAAGAAATATTGAACTGGTGGGACCCACATTGGATCCTCGCCTGACCCGATCGACCATAGACCGCAAGTGGAACCTGCCGACTCCCGATCCTTCTTCTTCTCTTGCAGGACCTTTCGCATCCCCACTGAACTGAACTGATCTGAGACCCCAATACTGATTTGGTGGACAATTGCTAACACTCCTACGGCTACACTTTATTTCAAGTCACCGATATTACATATATTGATGTGCTTGGCAACAATGGTGTCTATATAGTTGCATAGTATGGCGCAGAGGTAGAACTGTTCTTGTACACATAGGACGGCAGTAGTCTTTTTGCAGTCTTTTAATCACTCATGAGGTATTGGTTACTCCCTCCCCCTCTTCCCCCCCTTCTACCCCCCTACCCTTCACATCCCATCATGCATTCCCTTCACCTCGCTTCCCTCTCCCACTTCCCTGTGTCTGATATGTGCGAAAAAGTTAATCACCGTCTGTTTTAGTTTACTACACTTTCATGGTCGATGGAAAACCTCGACATTCTGCATAGATTCTCAGAGCTCGAATTGTTTACAGGTTAATATTGTGGTTTGTATACTGATGTTATTGCTCGATTAATGTTTTGCTTTGTATTGAGCACGTTTTCCAATAAAACTTTGATTAAAAAAAAAAAATCATGATCCTGCCATTCGGATCCTTGTACTGGACTTTCTTTACATAGCGGGACAGCTTGAAAAATGACAGAAATTATTATAAGTAACAAGCATATAACGTTTAATAATTTATTGATTATAGATTGTTTATCTAGTTATATCTCATTTAGAGAATGCCATCGGGATGTGATGACCTGTTTGCTGAGCACTTATAATCAGATACATTTTATTGGGTCTATTAATAAGTCATTTGTTTTGTGAATGCGATCGTTCCAGAGATAAATCAATAATTCTCCCTCTTTACAATACACTGGCTCAGCCTCATCTTGAATATAAAGTTCAGTTTTGGTCACCAATCCTCAGGAAAGAAGTCAATGAATTAGAAAGAGTTCAGCAAAGGGCAACAAAATCGAAAAGGAGGACACAGGATCTCAGCTATGAGGACTGATAGAATAGAGTTATTCACTGTGGAGAAGAGGCACTTAAAGCGGAGTTCCGCCCCCCTTAAAGAAAATTAAAAGTCAGCAGCTACAAATACTGTAGCTGCTGACTTTTAAATAGTAGAACTTACCTGTCCAGGGAGCCCGCAATGTCAGCACCCCAAGCCGATTTAAATATTGGCTCTCGGGTGCCACCCCCGCCATCCAGGTTCACTGCTGGATCCCTACTATGCAAAGTGCGCTGCGCTTTGTAATTGGCCTAGTGGCAGAGGAAAAAGGGGGGGCCGTATTTCCCAGAAAACCGGTACCCGTTCCTCCGGTGCCCCGTTTGGCACCTTTCAGGGGGGAGGAAGCAGATCAGCGGAGTTCCACTTTTGAGTGGAACTCCGCTTTAAGAGAGGACATGATTACAATGTACAAATATATTGAAGGTGACTTCAGTAACTGCAACAAACCGTTTACTGTAAGTTCCCTGAAGAGGACACGCGACCATTATTTGAGGTTAGAAGAAAGGAAGCTTAACTTTAGATTGTGGAAAGGGTTCTTTACTGTTAGAGCAGTACAAATGTGTGACTGCCTTCCTTAGGAAGTGGTACAAGCTGAGAGTGCTGATAACTTCAAAAAACTTTTAGATGTCTTCCTCAGAAAGCAGAATATATGGGGCTATGGGAACATTTCGAGAATAATAAACACACACACACGTTAAAATGGAAGGACCTGTGTCTTTTTTAACCTTTTAACCACTTGACCCCATTCATGACCAGGACATTTTTTGCTGTTTTGTATTGTGCTACTTCAACCGGTAATTGTGTAATCATGCAACACTATGAAAATGAAATGTATGTAATTTTTTTTTCACACAAATAGAGCTTTCCTTTGGTAGTATTTGATCACCACTGGGTTTTTTTAATTTTTTTATTATTTAAATGAATAAAGACCGATCATTTTGAAAAAAAAAAAAATTATTTCTGCTACAAAACATGTCCAAAAAAGTAAATTTAATAAATCAGAATTTTTCATACATTTAGGCCAAAATGTATACTGTTACATGTCTTTGGTAAAAACAAATCCCAATAAGTGTAAATTGGTATATATACTGGATTTGTTTTTTATACTACAGTAGTAATGGCAGTGATCAGTGACTTATAGTGGGACTGTGATAGTGTGGTGGGCAACATGACACTAAGGGATTGTATTACTAAAACTGGAAAGTGCAAAATCTATTGCAGCTCTGCATAAAAACTAATTTGTCAAAGCTTAGTTGAACAAGCTGAAGTTAGAAGCTGATTGGCTGCCATGCATTAGATTTTGCATTCTCCAGTTATAGTAAATCAACCCCTAACTGACACTGGGTGAGAACTGAAAAACAGACACTGACATCACCACAGATACTAATACAGTGATCAGTGCCAATACTATACACTGTCACTGTATTAATGACACTGGCTGGGAAGGGTTTAACATCTAGGGGCAATCAAGGGGTTAACTGTGTGCTTAACAAGTGTAATGTGTGTAATATGTCCTGATTTTACTAAGAGATGTGACTGATTTTAAACACAGGAACATTGCTGCTCCATGTACAGAGCCCTCTGTTGTTAGTAAACACAGAGCTCTGTACCGTGATTTGCTAAGCCCATCAGCAGGTCCCAGCAATGAATCATGGGCTGGGACCTGCTGACCACCCAATCACAGCACAGACAGGGCGGCGTGCATGCCTGTGCCCTCCACCCGGAAATATAAAATCAAGTACATATATGTGATTTAGTGCAGAGCGGCCTCCCCGGCACTGTACATCTACATAGGGCAGTCCACTGTTGGTTAAACTATGTAAACTATGAATGTGTTAACGCTTGTGCAAGTGTAATGAATGATTCCATAATGTTTGTAAAATCTGTGTAATGGCATCTTTGTTGCTTTTCACTGGTGAATGTAACATTCTCTAACATTTGAGAAAAATTAGCCATGAGAACATTTGACCATGAAAGTTACCATTCACCAATAGAGAAAATGGCCTAACATTATAGGCTAAGAACATTGGACCAGCAGGGGAAATAATATGAGGAAGACCTCCGCACTGTGTACAGTCTATGAAGTATCCTGTGTGAAAGAACAAACAAATTAATGTTCAGTAAACTTTACCTAAAACCCTGAAATTAGTCTTGAATAACGCACAGGCATTGAACATCCCAGAAAAGAGTTCTCAACTCTTAATGATGATGAACAAAATAAGAGCCGATATTGTATTTATTCAAGAAACTTACTTTCAGTCCAAGTCAGTGCTTTAAAAGGCCCAAAAGAGGTGCTGGAACTCTATTATTGCCTTTAAAATTATTTTATATCAGGGCCCCCACAAAGCACCCCCACCTTACATCAGGGTCCCCACAGAGGCCCCCCACATCAGGGTCCCCACAGAGCCCCCCTCACATCAGGGTCCCCACAGAACCCCCCCTCACATCAGGGTCCCCACAGAGCCCCCCTTAGATCAGGATCCCCACAGTGCCCCCCACATCAGGGTCCCCACAGAGTCCCCCCTTACATCAGGGTCCCCACAGAGCCCCCTTCACATCAGGGTCCCCACAGAGCCCCCCCCTCACATCATAGTCCCCACAGAGCCCCCCTCACATCAGGGCTCCCACAGAGCACCCCCCCTCATATCAGGGTCCCCACAGAGCCCCCACTCCCATCCCATATAAGGGTCCCCACAGAACCCCCCCTCGCATTAGGGTCCCCACAGAGCACCCCCCTCCTCACATTAGGGTCCCCACAGAGCCCCCCATCGCATCCCATCCTACATCAGGGTCCCCACAGAGCACCCCTCTCCTCACATTAGGGTCCCCACAGAGCCCCCCATCCCATCCCACATCAGGGTCCCTACAGAGCACCCCCCCTCACATTAGGGTCCCCACAGAGCCCCCCGATCCCATCCCACATCAGGGTCCCCACAGAGCACCCCCCCTTCTCACATTAGAGTCCCAACAGAGCCCCCCCATCCCATCCCACATCAGGGTCCCCACAGAGCACCCCCCTCACATTAGGGTCCCCACAGAGCCCCCCCATCCCACATCATGGTCCCCACAGAGCACCCCCCTCACATTAGGGTCCCCACAGAGCCCCCCATCCCACATCAGGGTCCCCAGAACTGCTCCTACTCATGTTTTTAGGCTGAGGCTGACACACAGGACTCGCTGTGCTGGCCTGGAGTAGCTGGAGGGAGGAGGTGGGTGGAGCCAACACTCCACTTGACGCGCAGCAGAGGAGGAAGGAGGCTCCACAGTGTATGCGGCGGCCTCATTCTCCTCCTTCTCAGATGACCTCACAGGTTGCTAGATGCCGGGATGCCGGGCGGTGATAGCAAAAAGTGCACTGCAGCTGGGACTCCGGAGCAGGGGGACTCACTGGTGGTGACTGGTCTGGCTCTGGAGTGGGAAATATTCTCAGGGGGAGGGGGGCAATTGAGGGCGCAGATGTCCAAAATGAGCGTACCGGTACGCTAAGGCGCACAGAGAGGTGGCGGTACGCTCAAGAGCCATATTTGGAAGTAGCGGTACTGAGTACCGGTGCGTACCGGCCCACTTAAAGCAATGGTCCAAGTCCCAAAATTGACTAAACATCATTTTCCAGTAGTTCATCATGCCACCAACAGTCTAGCAAAAAAACATAGGGGTGTCCATCCTCATCTCCAAATACTCTCCTGTATCCATTATGGATGTTCTTACAGATCACAAGGGCAGGTTCCTCTTTGTGAAAGGTAATCTGTTCAACAAACCAGTCACACTGGCAAACTTGTACTGCCCAAACGAGAAACAGGCCGCCTTTCTTAACTCAGCAGTGAACCAGCTCACCACCTTTCAATCAGGCATCCTAATACTGGGTGGAGATTTCAACAGAACATTACAACTTATTTTTGACACATCTACAGGTACATCATCACTACCATGTAGAGCCTTACAAAAGGTAAATCTTCTACAGGATCTTTTACTCCATAATACATGGCGTACTCTTTATTCCAACACTTGCCAATACACTTTATTCTCTACCCCACACAATCACCACTCCAGACTGAATTACATATTTCTCAGAGCTAATTACAACATTAATGGCATTGAGGTCGCGGGACGCACCTATAAAATAGCAGCATTTGCATACGACATTCTGCTGTTCTTGTCTGAGTCACAATGCACTATCCCTAACTTACTGAAGGACTTTGCCCATTATACTCTCTAACTTACGGATCAATTTTTTAAACTCTTTTGCCCTCAATGTAATGCTGCCAACTCACAAAGTGACCTCCTGTAAATCTAAATTACCCTGGCAAAAGCAGTCCATCACCTACTTCGGGATTCAGCTCCCAAAATCCTTATCTGACCTTTATACATTAAAATGACTTCCCCATACTAAGGGACATTCAAGGTGATCTACAGAAATGGCATGAAGGACTCTTCTCTTGGTTTGGAAGGTCTGCCATTACAATAATGAATGTACTCCACCGCCTGCTATATTTATTACAAATGGTACCTTTCCACTTACTTAAAGCTTTCTTTACAGCGTATCGCAGAGATTGCACTCTTTTCATCTGGGGGCGTAATGCCCTAAACTCAGCTATGACACGCTTACTCTACCCAAAATGAAGGGGGGAGCATAGGACTGCCTGACATACACAAACATTACATGGCATGCCATTCAGCAAAGATTTTGGATTGGAACTCCCATTGAAATGTTAAAGCATGGGTCCAGCTAGAGCAGGCAAACTCTGTGATACCAATATATCTGATCCCTTGGTTACCCATACAACATACACCTACAGAATACAAAGACCACCTGACGGTAGGGCTTTCTTAGCAATGCTTTTAAGCAGCTTGTAAACCATACAATTTCTTTTCTCACCCAGGGCCGCTTACCACCCTTTCACATAGCCCATACTTCTCTCTGGGTATGTCCAAACCTTTCCTAAAGGACATTTAGCTTTATAAACAGGTTTCCACTAAAAACTTTTTTTACAGGGGCTCTTTTCTATCCTATGAGGCACTACAGGTCAAGAGTAACTCCACCTTCCCTTTCTGGACTTAGATCCAAATAAGACACTTTTTTAACCACCATAGAAACATAGAAACATAGAATGTGTCGGCAGATAAGAACCATTTGGCCCATCTAGTCTGCCCAATATATCTGAATCCTATGAATAGTCCCTGGCCCTATCTTATATGAAGGATAGCCTTATGCCTATCCCATGCATGCTTAAACTCCTTCACTGTATTTGCAGCTACCACTTCTGCAGGAAGGTTATTCCATGCATCCACTACTCTCTCAGTAAAGTAATACTTCCTCATATTACTTTTAAACCTTTGCCCCTCTAATTTAAAACTGTGTCCTCTTGTGGTAGTTTTTCTTCTTTTAAATATGCTCTCCTCCTTTACCGAGTTGATTCCCTTTATGTATTTATAAGTTTCTATCATATCCCCTCTGTCTCTTCTTTCTTCCAAGCTATACATGTTAAGGTCCTTTAACCTTTCCTGGTAAGTTTTTTCCTGCAATCCATGTACTAGTTTAGTAGCTCTTCTCTGGACTCTCTCTAGAGTATCTATATCCTTCTGGAGATATGGCCTCCAGTACTGCGCACAATACTCCAAGTGAGGTCTCACCAGTGTTCTGTACAGCGGCATAAGCACTTCTCTCTTTCTACTGCTTATACCTCACCAGAGATCTTCCCCTGGCTGGTATCACCTGCACACATCATTTGAAGCTATTTGCTCCAGATCCACGACACAATGGCATATGATTTTTTTAATATATACTCTCCTGTTCTCTAAGAGTACCCCAAAAGCCAACAAAATGTGCCAGACCAGGGAAAGACAGCTTGACATTAATCTCACTTTTGAGGAGTGCGATAGCATCCTCAATCATACACACAAAGGTTCAGTAAATGTCACAATACATGAGTTAGGATATAAAATACTCTCAGGATGGTATAGGACGCCCATGCTTCTCTACATATTTTCACCCTTGACATCCCCCTTATGTTGGGGATGCGGATCCAAACCCAGTACTTTGCTATACATCTGGTGGTTCTGGTCAGAACTGCAGGCATTCTGGACCAGTGCATGATGACGTATCCAAGATAACCACCTTTACACTTGACTTAACTCCAGCCCAGTACTTGCTTCATCATACCTCTGTCCCAAAATCCATTTACTACACATCGTTAGCTCTCTGTTTAGTCAATGCGGCCAGACGGTGCATCCCCACTAAATGGGGCACCACCACTTCCTCTACAATATGGCACCACTATGTCAGACAAACAACCGAAATGAAAGAACTGATTAGTGTTGCTCGCAATAACCCATCTAAATTTACCCGTACATGGGCATGCTGGATCCCTTTGCAAGATTCTCTGAAAACTACAACATCACAAACAACACAATAACTCAAACTCATGACCTGTCTTGACTGCAAAGCAGACATAAATGATGTGGCACTCTGTCCTCCCCCCTTCTACAGTATCTCACAAGAGTGAGTACATTCCTCAGATTTTTGTAAATATTTTATTACATCTTTTCATGTGACAACACTGAAGAAATGGCACTTTGCTACAATGTAAAGAAGTGAGTGTACAACTTGTATAACAGTGTACATTTTCTGTCTCCACAAAATAACTCAACACAAAGACATTCATTTCTAAACCACAGGCAACAAAAGTAAGTACACCCCTAAGTGGAAATGTCCAAATTGGGCCCAAAGTGTTAATATTTTGTGTGGCCACCATTATTTTCCAGCATTGCCTTAACCCTCTTGGGCATGGAGTTCACCAGTGCTTCACAGGTTGCCACTTCAGTCCTCTTCCACTCCTCCATGAGGACATCACGGAGCTGGTGGATGTTAGAGAACTTGCGCTCCTCCACTTTCCGTTTGAGGATGCCCTACAGATGCTCAACAGGGTTTAAGTCTGTAGACATGCTTGGCTAGTCCATCACCTTTACTCTCAGCTTCTTTAGCAAGGCAGTGGTCGTCTTGGAGGTGCGTTTGGATCATATTGGAATACTGCCCTGTGGCCCAGTCTCTGAAGGGAGGGGATCATGCTCTGTTTCAGTATGTCACAGTACATGTTGGCATTCATGGTTCCCTCAATGAATTGTAGCTTCCTAGTGCAGGCAGCACTCATGCAGCCCCAGACCATAACACTCCCACCACCATGTTTGACTGTAGGCAAGGTAAACTTGTCTTTGTACTCCTCACCTGGTTGCCGCCACACACACTTGACACCATCTGAACCAAATAAGTTTATCTTGGTCTCATCAGACCACAGGACATGGTTCCAGTAATCCATGTCCTTGGTGTGATTGTCTTCAGCAAACTGTTTGCAGGCTTTCTTGTGCATCATCTTTAGAAGAGGCTTCCTTCTGGGACGACAACAATGCAGACCAATTTGATGCAGTGTGCGGCATATGGTCTGAGCATTGAAAGGCTGACCCCCACCCCTTCAACCTTTGCAGTAATGCTGGCAGCACTCATATGTCTATTTCCCAAAGACAACCTCTGGATATCACACTGAGCAAGTGCACTCAACTTCTTGTATCGATCATGGTGAGGCCTGTTCTGAGTGGAACCTGTCCTATTAAACCGCTGTATGGTCTTTGCCACCATACTGCTGCTCAGTTTCAGGGTCTTGGCAATCCTCTTATAGCCTAGGTCATCTTTATGTAGAGAAACAATTCTTTTTTCAGATCCTCAGAGAGTTCTTTGCCATGAGGTGCCATGTTGAACTTTTAGTGACCAGTATGAAAGAATGAGAGCGATAACACCAAATTTAACACACCTGCTTCCCATTGACACCTGAGACCTTGTAACACTAACGAGTCACGTGACCCCGGGGGGAGGGGAAATGGCTAATTTGGCCCAATTTGGACATTTTCACTTTGGGGTGTACTCACTTTTGTTGCCAACAGTTTAGACAGAGTTATTTTGAGAGGACAACAAATTTACACTGTTATACAAGCTATACACTCACTACTTTACATTGTAGGAAAGTGTAATTTCTTCAGTGTTGTCACATGAAAAGATAAAATAAAATATTTACAAAAATGTGAGGGGTGTACTCACTTTTGTGAGATACTGTATATGTAAACACTCCTTGGCTTGTCTAGCTTGACATGCTCATCCCTACACTACAGTCCCTGGACCTCTCTTCCACACCCTTTTCCATACCTCAATTAAACGGATATATTGCGCAAGCCATACAGCAGTAAAGTAGGGGCGCAACAGGGTAGGGGAACAAAGTGCCACATCCTAATAGATATCGAACATTGGAAAGAATTAAGTGGACTTTATAGGCACGATTAGGAATAATGTAAAAAACTTTTTTATTGATTGACAAATAAAAACAAGGGAAAAAATTCCTACCACAAAGGAATAATTAATTAACATACATGAAATACATAGAGAACTCCAAAAGTGTGCCCTAACAATGAGGCATAAAAATACAAATGGTATACAAATAATTGCATAACACATGAAATGTGGTGGTGTAGGGGAACTATAAATTACATCCTACATAACTCGAAGACGATGCCAGAAACAATGTTAACGTCCTCTAGAGTGTGGTTGGTATAGCCCTAGACATGAGGGATGGTTCATGTAGCCAGATGCCCTACATGTTTCGCCTGAGAAATCAAGCTTCTTCTGGAGCTACTGGTGTACAGACTCCATGTAGAGGGGAATAGTAAACACAATGGCCAATATATTAGGGATAATGTTGTTTCAAGTCATTATAGAAGACCTGAGGAAGTCGAACATACCCATAAAGGTCTATACAAATGTGGGGAATGCAATTTCTGTTCCTTTATCCTAGAAGGAGATTCTTTCAAATTACCGAATGGCCGCAGGAGGTTTATTAACCAACACATTATGTGCCAGACTAAAGCGGTGGTCTATATCATGTTTTGCCCATGTGGATCTTTCTATGTGGGCAAAACAATTAGACCTTTATGGAAACAGATTTCTGACCACGTCTCTTATATCAAATTGTCAAATTAACACTCCAATTGGAGGCCATATTGGCCTCAAACACAACTTTGATCAATCAATCATCCGCTTTACAGTCCTGGACATTATTCCAGATGACGGAAGAGGAGGAAATATTGATAAAAAAGTACTGGCCCGGGAAGCCAGATGGATTTATGATATGAGGGCCACTGTACCCCCTGGATTAAATGACATGTTAAGTTTTAAACCCTTCCTGTAGGACCCCCCTCCCCCCCCCCTAATTTGATTCTGCATATGCTTTTTCCGTTGTTCTTCTCTCATATCTATGTCTCCTATAAGGATTAGTAATTCTATATGATGATTAGTAAGACACAGTGAGAGTACTAGCAATATTGGTTTGCTTTAAGATGTATATGTTTCTATGCTATGGATGTCATTATGTTTAACTGTGGGCATTGAAAATATCAACCTTTGGTATATTTGGGCATAATATACATATTTTTCCCCCCCTTTTTTCCTTATGGTATAGAGCTAATAGCCCCCTGAATGGTTTATTTAGGGACCCTAAAAATAGACCACTAGTTTGCTTTACTTTACCATATATCTATTACTATAAAGTCCCCTGCTGATTGGACAGATCTATTATGGGTTTTCTATGTTATTCGCTGGGGACTTGTTCCCGTACCAGCAAATTGGTATAGAAGGAGAAGATAGCTCTATTTTCTGCTTGGTGCTATAGTTCTCTTTTTTTTTTTCATTATACCCGCCATGGTATTGTATATCATGGTCAGTAGATGGCGCCGGAGGCACGAGATCAGGGTAATATTTACCAACGATATGCAGCCAGAGACTGTATTGAATACAGCCTCCGGTTTACACCACTGGAACGCAGTAACACGTCACTTCCGGTTACGGAGTGAAATAGTGACGATTACTTCCGGTGCGTCCGAGTGACGCTGCTAGGACTGCGACACCGATACGGCGTTTCGTGCGAACATTCCTACCGCCCCTTACAGATAAAAAGCGCCCTTAGATCAACAATCTTGGCAGGCAGGACAAGCGGTTCCTCAGTAGTTCTAAAGGTATGTAATATCAGCATTTTACTGTTCTACATGGCATCAATTTAGGTATCGCCCTATATACTCTTATTCAGCTAGATATATGAATCATAGCTGTTATTATTTTTAGGTCTCGACCTATGATCCGGGGGCACCATCCCATAATGATGGGGGACATGCACTAAGAGACCTTGATACGCCCTGTCTCCATGTGTACCCCTAGACCATTTTAGAGGTAGGTTTCTTTTGCAAACAATGTATTGAGGGTTATGGCACCTCTATTTGCCATCCTCCATTTGCTCTGATCCCCCCCTTTTTCCCTTCCCCTCTCCCTTCTCCCTCCCCCCCTTCCCCCAGTCTTTCCCTCTACACAGTATGCCCTTTCTATGGCCAATTGATCCCCATAAATTCCTCTTGTAGCACGTTGTAAAATTGAATGACGTCGCTTGGAAAGGCTCATCCATAGAAGTGGAAAGTCCAAAGACCTGGCTAGAAGGCTATGTCCCTGATGTTAATTTAAGAAGGTATGTAAATATAATCATAATTTTCCTTGAACATTCTAGAAATAATCCCCTTTCAGCTGACTAGGATAGTAATTGCATTTCTATATATACATTCTTATTGAAGTATATCATCATTTCCAGCCAGGATGCAGTGTTTGTGCTGACTGAGCCAAATAACTAGGAGGATACGTCCAGATAGAGGGGTATAAAGACCCTCTTACAACATATGGGGAACCTACATAAACCAAAGGATCAGTAACCTCAGATTGGTCTGGTATACCATTTTTGTTAAGAACACAGGAGTCTAGATGCCCTGCCTATGAATAACACGATATACAGCAAGGTTGGTATAAGATGCCCACAGAGACTCTGACTAATGATGTTATCCATAGCATTTAGATTTGTATATGAATTTAATGTTACTAACTGGATAATGAAAATATTCTTGAAATCATCTATATATGTATGACCTAATTTATGTTTTTTTATTGCACATGTACATATTACAGAAATATCGGTATTGTTCGGTCTCTTGGGCCCTGAAGAAACCCGATGCGAAACGCGTTGGCACATTGGGACCTTCAAACCGTATAACAACAGAGACTTCATGCACCGACACCAGCTTGAAGCATGTATCAGCCCTTATTAAGGGCATATTTCTGTGCTGTGGTTTTTAATTGTTTTTGTTAAATAGATGGGGGATTTGTCTTTCTGTTTATTCAGTAATCCTTCATGTGTTACACAATATATTTGTATATGATCTAAATAAAATGTTCAATTTTTTATCAATATGATCTCTTGGTTTTCCTGTTTCAACTGGACCCTGAAACCCATACTTTTTCTATTTGTGTGATATATATACCCTTCTTTTGGGGCTTGGGTCATCTTCACGGTAATTTTCTAGATATAGTTTTGGTGGATAACACACCTTTTTCTTCTTATCCGTGCAAAACAGAAAGAGGAAAACCAACAAAACAATTGTATGTATTGTATTAACTGTTTGATATTATTATTTTTGAGGAAATGTTGTCGCTATTATCCTTTTGATACTCTATTTTTTCATTAAAAGGAGTTTTTGCACAAAGATGTGAGAGGATCAATCGCCGCTCCCCCTAATTGGTGCGTTGACTGGTCAGAAACATTTGATTAAGCATGGCAGATTATCTGGGAAGTGATTGGGAGGGATATATGTTAAAGATCCAACAAGATTGTTCTGAAACGGTAGAAGGAGATGTAGAGGTGGAGGTAGTGATACAAAAATTACAACGGGCGCTGGAACTCAAAGCCTCTTCTGGCATATCAGATATTTTCAAAGATATATTGCAGAAGACCTGAACCCCAAAGGATTAAGGATCCAGGTCTTCCCCAATATTTGGGGAATTAGCCCAGAGTTTAAAAGTCAATGGGAACATAATTTGAAATCATGCTCCACAAAAATGATGGAATTGTTAATGGGCTACTATCAACAACAAATACAAGCCCTTGATATAGAAATTAACAATATGAAGACTGATCACAAATGAATCTTTGCTAAACCAACTTTCAAAGAAAGAGAAAAAGAGGTAAAAGAGCATTTGGAAGTCTTTACCAAAGAGTTGATTCATAAAAAGGAGAAAAAATTCTCAAGGGATAAACTGGCATTTGGGGATGACCAGGCATATACCTGGCCACAACCATATAACAATTCCATCAACCAAAAATGGAGAGGGTATAGAAATAAGAATAACTCTTATCCAAATGACAGTGAATCTGATTCTAATATGTCTCAATTATCTTTTTCCTCCCGGACCCCTCACTACTCACGTCCTCGGCACCGCTCTACTAGAAAAAGAGGCAATATGCGAGAAGACCACGGCGGTACAAATAGAAAAAGAATAGTGGAGGCTGCATCTCACTCATAAGTTTCGGGTAACTCTGATGATGGTATTACTAATGTGGGATCTATCCCAATTTCTAATTCGAATAATCAAACAAACACTGCAGATACTAACTCGAATTACAAATTACGTAGTAACAAAACACAGGGCAACACTGAGAGCACCACTCCACACACGCAACAGGCACTTATTACTACATTTACTGGCCCACAAAATGTGAACAACACTGGAGCCACACCAAAAACGTTTAATAAGAATCAATGACAACAAACATATGTCAAATCACCTACAATAGTTTCCATTGATGATGATACATCAATGTTTTCAATCATCAATTTATCTTCGTATGTTCTATCGCCAAATGAGATGGAAGTCTTATGCTATGGCCTCAGCTTTTGCCCAGACCAAGATACTACACATTTTGATATCATCAAAGATTTAAATTTATTTGCACACAAACTTACATACAAGCACATCTTTGACAAAGAAAGACAAAAAAACAAAAAAAGATAAGGAGATGTCCGAACTGTGGAGAGATTTCACAGTAAGGGATTTTAGAGCCCTATAAGATTTGATACAATTACTGGATGAGAACGAATCACAGTCACAAGATGACCTTATATCTACAATATCGCCAGACAATCACACCTCCTCTCTTACATCTATTATACAGACTAACAAACAAAAGGGACAAAATCCTATAGGTATCCCAAACGTTAAAAAACAGTCGACCAAATTCCCTCCCTTACAAACTAACTTAAATATTTGGGCGTTTATGAATAGAATGATGACGGACATTAATTCCCTCACATTGAAAAATAAGGAACGGAAAAATATACCACCCCATCTGAAAGAAGCGGTCTTGTCATTGAAAAACAACTCTGAAATAGTAATTAAATCTTCAGATAAGGGTGGGAACATTGTAGTGATGAACCATCTCGACTACCGTAATATGTGCTGGGACATTCTTAAGAATCGAGAATGGTACCGACCAGTAAATGTAGGGAGAATTAACCTCGCCCATATACAATTTACCAGGTATTTAAATGAGGCATATAATAATGGTACCATAGACAAGGACACATATGAGTACTTTAAAATTGATCTCCCATGAACACCAACGTTTTACTCATTACCAAAGACACATAAGGACCTACATCATTCCCCCGGTCGTCCAATCGTCTCGGGAATTGGCTCATATACTGAGCCTCTGAGTAGATTAATAGACCAATATCTATGCCCGCACGTGGTAACGTTACCATCGTACATACAGGACACCCCAGACCTATTGAGGATGTTATATGATAAAAATATGCCTTCAAATTGCATTTTGATAGCTCTGGATATCGAGGCGTTATACTCCTCTATCCCTCATAGTCTAGGCTTAGACGCAGTGAAACAATTTTTGAAGGAGAGGGGTCCTCTATTGGAGACATATAATCAATTCATCTTGGAAGGATTATCACATATATTGTACAACAATATATTTACTTTTGATGGCTCCCACCTCATCCAGGTGCAGGGCGTAGCCATGGGCACCTGCTGTGCCCCGGCCTACGCGAACCTGCACCTGGGTGGGTGGGAGCAAAAATTATTCAGTGATGAGTCCCTCATTATGTACCTGAGCCACATCGTGTTGTGGCTCAGGTACATAGATGATGTCCTCATCATATGGGATGGAGGTATTCGCCTCTTTGAGACCCTTTTCAAGGAATTACATAATAATGCCCTCAATTTGAAGTTCACAATGACTTGGAATGAACATAAAATTGATTTTCTGGACACTAATCTCTTCTTTAAAGAGAATGGCCAAATCGGTTCTACATTATACAGAGAATCCACAGCGGGGAACACTATTTTACATTCTGCTAGTGCACACCCCAAGACCCTCATCAACAGTATCCCATATTCACAATATCTCAGACTGAAACGTAACTGCTCTGAGGATGCTGACTTTAAAACTGAATCCAACAAACTACGGTCACGCCTCTTGAAGAGGGGTTATTCGAAATCTATCCTCCGTCGTGCATTCAATAAAGCGAACAGTAAAAATCGACATGACCTCCTTTTTGTTAAAAAAGAAAAAAACGATAACAATAAGATAAGATTTATCACTACGTATTGTAAACAGCATACAGAAATTCGTAATGCGCTGACAAGAAATTGGGATATTCTAATAAATGACCCTATTTTATCGAAATATCTGGATAAACGTCCCAATATGACATTCAGAAGATCAAAATCCATTAGGGATAATGTTGTTTCAAGTCATTATAGAAGACCTGAGGAAGTTGAACATACCCATAAAGGTCTATACAAATATGGGGAATGCAATTTCTGTTCCTTTATCCTAGAAGGAGATTCTTTCAAATTGCCGAATGGCCGCAGGAGGTTTATTAACCAACACATTACGTGCCAGACTAAAGCGGTGGTCTATATCATGTTTTGCCCATGTGGATCTTTTTACGTGGGTAAAACAATTAGACCTTTATGGAAACGGATTTCTGACCACGTCTCTTATATCAAAAACGGTCAAATTAACACTCCAATTGGAGGCCATATTGGCCTCAAACACAACTTTGATCAATCAATCATCCGCTTTACAGTACTGGACATTATTCCAGATGACGGAAGAGGAGGAAATATTGATAAAAAAGTACTGGCCCGGGAAGCCAGATGGATTTATGATCTGAGGGCCACTGTACCCCCTGGATTAAATGACATGTTAAGTTTTAAACCATTCCTGTAGGACCCCCCTCTCCCCCCCCTAATTTGATTCTGCATATGCTTTTTCCGTTGTTCTTCTCTCATATCTATGTCTCCTATAAGGATTAGTAATTCTATATGATGATTAGTAAGACACAGTGAGAGTACTAGCAATATTGGTTTGCTTTAAGATGTATATGTTTCTATGCTATGGATGTCATTATGTTTAACTGTGGGCATTGAAAATATCAACCTTTGGTATATCTGGGCATAATATACATTTCCTCCCCCCCTTTTTTCCTTATGGTATAGAGCTAATAGCCCCCAGAATGGATTATTTAGGGACCCTAAAAATAGACCACTAGTTTGCTTTACTTTACCATATATCTATTACTATAAAGTCCCCTGCTGATTGGACAGATCTATTATGGGGTTTCTATGTTATTCGCTGGGGACTTGTTCCTGTACCAGCAAATTGGTATAGAAGGAGAAGATAGCTCTATTTTCTGCTTGGTGCTTTAGTTCTCTTTTTTTTTTTATTATATCCGCCATGGTATTGTATATCACGGGCAGTAGATGGCGCCGGAGGCGCGAGATCAGGGTGATATGGACCAACGATATGCAGCCAGAGACTGTATTGTATACAGCCTCCGGTTTACACCACTGGAACGCAGTAACACGTCACTTCCGGTTACGGAGTGAAATAGTGACGATTACTTCCGGTGCGTCCGAGTGACGCTGCTAGGACTGCGACACCGATACGGCGTTTGGCGCGAACATTCCTACCGCCCCTTACAGATAAAAAGCGCCCTTAGATCAACAATCTTGGCAGGCAGGACAAGCGGTTCCTCAGTAGTTCTAAAGGTATGTAATATCAGCATTTTACTGTTCTACATGGCATCAATTTAGGTATCGCCCTATATACTCTTATTCAGCTAGATATATGAATCATAGCTGTTATTATTTTTAGGTCTCGACCTATGATCCGGGGGCACCATCCCATAATGATGGGGGACATGCACTAAGAGACCTTGATACGTCCTGTCTCCATGTGTACCCCTAGACCATTTTAGAGGTAGGTTTCTTTTGCGAACAATGTATTGAGGGTTATGGCACCTCTATTTGCCATCCTCCATTTGCTCTGATCCCCCCTTTTTCCCTTCCCCTCTCCCTTCTCCCCCCCTTCCCCCGGTCTTTCTCTCTACACAGTATGCCCTTTCTATGGCCAATTGATCCCCATAAATTCCTCTTGTAGCACATTGTAATATTGAATGACGTCGCTTGGGAAGGCTCATCCATAGAAGTGGAAAGTCCAAAGACCTGGCTAGAAGGCTATGTCCCTGATGTTAATTTAAGAAGGTATGTAAATATAATCATCATTTTCCTTGAACATTCTAGAAATAATCCCCTTTCAGCTGACTATGATAGTAATTGCATTTCTATATATACATTCTTATTGAAGTATATCATCATTTCCAGCCAGGATGCAGTGTTTGTGCTGACTGAGCCAAATAACTAGGAGGATACGTCCAGATAGAGGGGTATAAAGACCCCCTTACAACATATGGGTAACCTACATAAACCAAAGGATCCGTAACCTCAGATTGGTCTGGTATACCATTTTTGTTATGAACACAGGAGTCTAGATGCCCTGCCTATGAATAACACGATATACAGCAAGGTTGGTATAAGATGCACACAGAGACTCTGACTAATGATGTTATCCATAGCATTTAGATTTGTATATGAATTTAATGTTACTAACTGGATGATGAAAATATTCTTGAAATCATCTATATATGTATGACCTAATTTATGTTTTTTATTGCACATGTACATATTACAGAAATATCGGTATTGTTCGGTCTCTTGGGCCCTGACGAAGCCCGATGTGAAATGCGTTGGCTCATTGGGACCTTCAAACCGTATAACAACAGAGACTTCACGCACCGACACCAGCTTGAAGCATGTATCAGCCCTTATTAAGGGCATATTTCTGTGCTGTGGTTTTTAATTGTTTTTGTTAAATAGATGGGGGATTTGTCTTTCTGTTTATTCAGTAATCCCTCATGTGTTACACAATATATTTGTATATGATCTAAATAAAATGTTCAATTTTTTATCAATATGATCTCTTGGTTTTCCTGTTTCAACTGGACCCTGAAACCCATACTTTTTCTATTTGTGTGATATATATACCCTTCTTTTGGGGCTTGGGTCATCTTCACGGTAATTTTCTAGATTGCAAGCAGGCCTGCCTCTTCTTCTCCTCCTCCATCCTCCCTCTCCTCCTCGGCTGACTCCACCTCTTCCGCTGCTACTGTCTCTTCCACTGCGCCGCCCAAGATCCCCAGAACCTATTCCACATGCCAGGTGAGACGTTGCCATGCTGTGCTGCGTCTGTTTTGCCTGGAAGCCAAGAGCCACACTGGTCCTGCACTCCTTTCAGCTTTGCGTTCACAGGCAGATCAGTGGCTGACACCGCTGAATTTGACAGTTGGTAACGTGGTGTGCGACAATGGTGCCAATCTGCTGAGCACACTGAAATAGGGCAAAATAACAAACTTGCCATGCATGGCACACGTCCTGAACTTGGTGGTGTAGCTATTCATTGGTAAATACCCTGGGGTCCAGGACGTTTTGCGGCAGGCAAGGAAAATCTTGGCCCATTTCCGAAGATCTTACACAGCCATGGCTCACCTTGCTGAGATTCAACAGCGACACAACCTGCCCATCAGGCGTCTTATTTGTGACTGCCAGACGTGATGGAACTCAACGTTGCATATGCATGATAGGCTGCTCGAGCAGAAACATGCAGTTATGACTACCTGTTCGCAGGACAGGTTCTAGGGAGCTTGGGTTTTTTTCACCTCACCAGTGGCTGCTCATGCGGGATGCATGCAGACTTATGCGGCCATTCCATGAGATCACCAAACTGGTCAGTCACGGCCAGGGCGTCATAAGTGACATCATACCTTACACCTTCTTTCTGGAGCGTGCATTGTGTCGAGTCATTGATCAAGCCGTCGAGGAGCAGGAGCAGGAAGATGAGGAAGTCGCAATGTTGGATGAATTCCCAGTGGGTGCTACTCCATCTGAGACAAATCAACAGCAGGAGTCTGAAGAGAAGTCAGAGGAGGATGGTGCTGGGGGGGATGAGGAGGAGCAAGAAGAGCATGCTTTAAACCTTTCTGGGATCCCTGGTGTTATCCGTGGATGGGGGAGGAAAACGAGGATGACATTATCCTGGATGATGAGCTGGAAGCAGGCCACTGCACTGCTTCCCGTTTTGTGTGAATGGGGGCCTTCATGCTCCAGTGTTTTAAGGGGGACCCCAGTATAAAACGCATAAAGGCCAAGGAGCAGTACTGGGTGGCAATGTACTTAGACCCCCCCGTTACAAACACAAAATGGCGGAAATGTTACCACAATCACAGAGGGCGGTCAGAATGCAGGGCTTCCAGGCCTTGCTGCGTGAAATGCTGCATTCTGCTTTTCCGTGCCCTGGCAGAGGAATTTCCAGTCAGAGACAGTTGCAGGTAGCAATCCAACAGCGCCTGCAAGAAGAGGGCGGTTTGAAGATGTCTTGGTCACTTCAGATATAAGATCCTTCTTTCAGCCGAACCATAGGCAGCTGTACTCCAGGTCCAGCATGAGGGAACGCCTAGACCGACAGGTGTCCGACTACATCGGGTTAACGGCCGATGTGGATGCTCTGAGGAGTGATGAACCCCTGGACTACTGGGTGGGCAGGCTTGACCTCTGGCCAGAGCTTGCACAATTTGCAATGGATATGTTGGCTTGCCCCCCATCCAGTGTCCTTTCCGAAAGGACGTTCAGCGCAGCAGGGACGGTCGTGACCGATAAGCGCACTCACCTAACTCATAACAGTGTAGACAACCTCACATTTATAAAAATGAATAAGGCATGGATCTCTGAGGAATTCAACACATGTGACCAGTAGACCATGTTTCATTGAAATTCCTCATGCCAGGCCACAAATATCCGCCAGACAGCCATCCACCCACAGCAATTCCTGGTCCTTGGTAAGGATGATTGAACTTTTGAAAAGTTCGGTTCGACCAGAACACCCGAATTTTCCAAAAGTTCGGTTCGGATTTCAGAACCCCATTGAAATCAATGGGACCCGAACTTCGGTAATCAAAAAACACAATTTTTAAGCCCTAAAACCCAATAAATGCCCCTAAAAAGTGCCTAGGGTTCTGGGTCATGCCCCATTAACTATTAATCACACAAAACAAGTTCTTAAAAATTGTCATTTTTGATAAAAAAGCCAATTATTGAAAAAAAAAAAAAAAAAAAAAAAGAGATTTTTGGATTTTTACTTTGGATTTAGTATATGGGGGGGGGGGGGGGTCTAAAAGGTGTGCATGTGAAGTTTCAGCTCTGTAGCATGTCCAGAACCATGAAAAAAAAAAAGATAATTTTTCAGTAGAACAGGGATGTGGGTCGGGACCCTCCTTTAACTTTAACACCTATATGATTTTTTTTTCTGGTTCTGGACATGCTACAGAGCTGAAACTTCACAGGTACACCTTTTAGACCCCCCAGACACAAAATCACACAAAAAAGTTCTTAAAAATTGTAATTTTTGATAAAAAAGCCAATTATTGAAAAATTAAAAAAAAAAAAAGAGATTTTTTGATTTTTACTTTGGATTTAGTATCTGGTGGGTCTAAAAGTGTACATGTGAAGTTTCAGCTCTGTAGCATGTCCAGAACCATAAAAAAAAGATTGTTTGTATTAGAAAACTTTCAGACAGGGGGTTGGCTTCGCTGCTGTAACACCTTGCCGGTTTAATAGAAGGCATTTTTTTGGGTTCTTTGCAGTCAGGAAAAACATCTGAACTTGTGTATAGTGGTACTGTGCACAAGTTCTGATGTTTTGCCTGCCTCCAAAAACTCCCAAAAAATGCCAGCAAAAACACACCTGGGCATTTTTTTTTTTGAGGCAGGCAAAACATCTGAACTTGTGTATAGTGGTATATATACACACATACATATATTTATATACACACCTAGACATATATAGGTGTGATAGTAGCAGAAATACAGTATATTACTGTAAATGATTTCATTAGCGCAAGCATATATTTCTGCTACTATCACATCTATATATGTCTAGGTGTGTATATAAATATATGTATGTGTGTATATACACCACTATACACAAGTTCAGATGTTTTGCCTGCCTCAAAAGAACCCCAAAAAATGCCAAAAAAAACGCTAGCGTCAAAAAAACAAAAGGCCCTGGTGTGTTTTTGCTGGCATTTTTTGGGGGGTTTTTGGAGGCAGGCAAAACATCAGAACTTGTGCACAGTACCACTATACACAAGTTCAGATGTTTTTCCTGACTGCAAAGAACCCAAAAAAATGCCTTCTATTAAACCGGCAAGGTGTGAAAACCGAGAAGCCATATTGGTGAAGAATAAGATCTGAAAGTTTTCTAATACAAACAATCTTTTTTTTTATGGTTCTGGACATGCTACAGAGCTGAAACTTCACATGTACACTTTTTAGACCCCCCAGATCTGAAATCTCTTTTTTTTTTAAATTTTCAATAATTGGCTTTTTTATCAAAAATGACAATTTGTAAGAACTTTTTTTGTGTGATTTTGTGTCTGGGGGGTCTAAAAGGTGTACCTGTGAAGTTTCAGCTCTGTAGCATGTCCAGAACCAGAAAAAAAAAGGATTGTATGTATTAGAAAACTTTCAGCTCAAGGGGTTAGCTTCTCTCCACACCTTGCCGGTTTCAAAGCAGGCATTTTTTGGGGTTCTTTGCAGTCAGGAAAAACATCTGAACTTGTGTATAGTGGTACTGTGCACAAGTTCAGATGTTTTGCCTGCCTCCAAAACCCCCCAAAAAATTGAATTTTTTGGGGTTCTTTTGAGGCAGGCAAAACATCTGAACATGTGTATAGGGGGTATATATACACATATATGTCTGAATATATACCCCTAGACATATATAGGTGTGATAGTAGCAGAAATATATTACTGTAAATGATTTAATTAGCGCAAGCATTTATTTCTGCTACTATCACACCTATATATGTCTAGGGGTATATATACACATATATGTCTATATATACCCCCTATACACATGTTCAGATGTCCTGTCTGACATCAAACATGTCCTCAAAAAAGCACTGGCAGTGGCAGCCCCTGCAGCATAAAAAATGCTTGGCTGGTGAGAAGCCATATGGGTGTGCCGAAACAATTCAGAGAAATGATCATTTCTCTACAGCGGTCACCCTGCTATGGAAGGGTTTTGTCACCCTGCCATAGCAGTCACTGCCAGTTAACCCTACACTAAACTACGGTCCCCTTACACTTAACACTTTCCCTACAGAAACTAAATTTTTGAAGCTAACTTAAGTGTAAAGGAGCAGTCTAACTACACTAGATATCCCTTTCCTCACACTAAAAATAGCTAAATGACACTTTTAAAGTAAAATTAACAGAACTGCTTCCACTCTCTTCCATGTCCAGTATAACAATGCTAGGAATATGGCGGGGGCGATCTTATATACTGGGGGGCGTATTCACTAATGCTTGGTCTAGGGACCCCCTAGTCACTCCAATCACATTCCTAGCATTCTCCTGCCCCCTCAATTGGCTTTTGCTAATGGTTCTGGTCCAATCACGGGCTTTTAAAGCCCATTTCCTGAAGCATTGCATTTTGGTCGGTTCTGGTTGCCGAATTCCGAACTTTTTGGGCAAAAAGTTCTAAATTCGGCCGAACCTCGAACACCCAATGTTCGGGCCAAACCGATGGTTGACCCGAACCGTTCGATCATCCCTAGTCCTTGGCTTCGCTACATACAGCAGGAAAAAAGGCATTTCATGTCCATTGAATGGCAAATTTTTGGGGCCTTTCAGGGCCGATAATTATTTTTTCTGTGAATGCCTAATGTACCTCCAGCCACCGAATACTACGTTCTTACCTGTCAGGTAAACCCATGTGGGCTAATCTTTGGGGCCTATGCAGACCGACACTTACTTCTCTATACTGTGAATGCCTAATGTACCTCCAGCCATCAAATACACTACGTTCTTTGCTGTTAGTTAAACCCATGTGAGCTAATTTTTGGAGTCTATACAGGCCGACACTTACTTCTGTATCCTGTGAATGCCTAATGTACCTCCAGCCATCGAATACACTACGTTCTTTGCTGTCAGTTAAACCCATGTGAGCTAATTTTTGGAGCCTATACAGGCCAACACTTACTTTTGTATCCTGTGAATGCCTAATGGAACTCCAGCCATCAAATACACTACGTTCTTTGCTGTCAGTTAAACCCATGTGGGCTAATTTTTGGGGCCTATACAGGCCGACACTTACTTCTGTATCCTGTGAATGCCTAATGTACCTCCAGCCATCAAATACACTACGTTCTTTGCTGTCAGTTAAACCCATGTGGGCTAATTTTTGGGGCCTATACAGGCAGACACTTACTTCTGTATCCTGTGAATGCCTAATGTACCTCCAGCCATCAAATACACTACGTTCTTTGCTGTCAGTTAAACCCATGTGAGCTAATTTTTGGATTCTATACAGGCCGACACTTACTTCTGTATCCTGTGAATGCCTAATGTACCTCCAGCCATCAAATACACTATGTTCTTTGCTGTCAGTTAAACCCATGTGGGCTAATTTTTGGGGCGTATACAGGCCGACACTTACTTCTGTATACTGTGAATGCCTAATGTACCTGTAGCCATCAAATACTATGTTCTTTGCCGTCAGTTAAACCCATGTGAGCTTATTTTTGGAGCCTATACAGGCCGGCACTTACTTCTGTATCCTGTGTGAATGCCTAATGTACCTCTAGCCACCAAATACTACGTTCTAAGCTGTGAGGTAAACCCATGTGGGCTAATTTTTGGGGCCAATACTGGCCGACACTTACTTCTGTATACTGTGAATGCCTAATGTACCTCCAGCCACCAAATACTATGTACTTAGCTGTCAGGTAAACCCATGTGGGCTAATTTTTGGGGCCTTTTATGGCCGACACTTACTTCTTTATCCTGTGAATGCCTAATGTATCTCCAGCCATCAAATACTACATTCTTAGCTGTCAGGTAAACCCATGTGGGCTAATTTTTGGGGCCTTTTATGGCCGACACTTACTTATTTATCCTGTGTATGCCTAATGTACCTTCAGCCACAGAATACAACGTTCTTAGTTGTCAGGTAAACCCATGTGGGCTAATTTTTGGGGCCTATACTGGCCGACACTTACTTCTGTATCCTGTGAATGCCTAATGTACCTTCAGCCACAGAATACTACGTACTTCGCTGTCAGGTAAACCCATGTGGGCTAATTTGTGGGGCCTTTTATGGCCGACACTTACTTCTGTATCCTGTGAATGCCTAATGTACCTTCAGCCACAGAATACAACGTTCTTAGCTGTCAGGTAAATGCATGTGGGCTAATTTTTGGGGCCTGGAATGGCCGACACTTACTTCTTTATCCTGTGAATGCCTAATTTTTCAGACTGGAATTGAAAATCAATGGGTCTGTAAAGGTTCCGCCAAATTGTGGAATGAATGCGGACCCATTTTACAGATGTGTGAATTTACCCTATATGTATTTGACATATATTTACCGACTGCTGTCAGTTCTGGCTGATTTATGAAAAAAATATATATATATTTTTTGCTGTAAAAAAAAAAAAAAAGTTTAGGGCACCTTTTTCAATTGCAATACTTCTGTTATGTCATTGTCCATGTGCTGGGACTATTTGTGCACAGCTAGTACGTCTTTTGTGGCTGCAAATATGACCTAAAGGTTTTTAAAGTTCGCCTCCCATTAAAGTTAATGGGGACCACCGCGAACTTGCAATCGCTGACTTTTGAGAAAATTTGCGGCTGACGTTCGCGAACCACCCCGGCCGATGTTCGTCCATCTCTACTGATAGATCTTGGAGTTGCTCTGGGTAAAGGGAGGGAAGATTAATAAAGTTTAAAAAATTAGTCAGGGGGCAGGGGAGAGGAAGATTGTTGCAAGTTGTATAGGGATGAATAAAATTGACGGAACATCTCTGCTATGTCAGAGGGGTTGCAGAGTTTATGATTGAGACTATCTTCAAGGAAAGGAATTTTAGAATTGTCTATTTTCTCTTTGTATTGTTTCACTAGGAAGGCCCCTAGTCTGTTACTGGAGGAGTAAAAGGAAAGGCGTAGTCTTTTAATGTAATAATCAAAAGAGTTGAGTGCATAAGTTCTTGAGTTTGGTTAAGATGGAGGGATCCAAATTTCGGATTTGGGAAAGGAGAGAGAAAATAAAAGTTGCGCGTTGTCGTTTCTCCTGAGCAGCTATTTTAATTAGGAGTCCCCTAATGCAGGCCTTATGTGCATTTCATAAGAGGGTGGAATCAGATATTGAACCATTGTTGGTTTGGAAGAAACTTGCAATCATAGAGTTAATACAGTACGTTCCTGGTTTGAGATACTGAATATGAGGGAGCCATTAAGTCTCCAAGGTGGTGGAGAATTCGTGTGTGGAGAGAGAGTTAGTTATTATATAACGGGAGCATGGTCCAACCAGGTTATTATGGCAATACGTGTGGAGGTAATCTGCTGTAGGGTGTATTTGTCAACCAGGAAGAGATCTATTCTAGAATACACTTGATGGGCGGATGAGTAAAAATTGTAGTCTCTCTAGTTTCAGTGGATGCATCTCCAAGTGTCAAATAAATCCTCTTGTGATAAGAAGGATGACAGTGAGGATAGAGGTTTGCGAGTTTTGTTGGTGGAATCTTTTGAGGGGTCAATGACCTCATTGAAGTCACCACATAGAATAATTGCGTTGGATCTGTATGGTTGTATTTTGGTAGCAAGAGATTTAAATAATTGTTTTCAATGGGAATTAGGAGTGTATATGTTGACTAAAGTTAGGGGGTGGTTGTCTATGGTCGCTACAATAATGAGGTAGCTGCGATTTGAGTGTGTAGCTAAAAGGTGACATTGTCACAGATGGCAATCATTACTCCTTTGTGTTTAAATTCAGAATGGGCAAAAAAGGAGTTGGGAAATTTGGGTTGGAAACATTTAGGAGCTTTGGAGATTACAGAGTGAATCTCCTGTGCACATATGATGTCGCTTTTGGAGGAGATGGCTTCCTTCCAAATAAGCAATCTTTTAAAGGGGCTATTAAGCCCTTTGGCATTCAGGGAAATGTTACAGTATTAGGTGGCATGGGGGGTGTGTGAAAAAATGCTTGAGTAGCTAGAGATGCATCTTTGACTCTGAGGAGAACTGCACATACCATGATATATTTTACATTACATTTTCCAGAATACTCAAATATGTGCTGTTCTAATATAAGGTAAGAGGAGAACACTAACCAGCCATATTTCAGTTTGGGAGAAGAGAGAGGGGGAAGGAGAAGAAAAAAGGGTAGTGTAGGAAAAGGAGAAAACAAAGAACAGTGTGCATTGCACACGATTACTCCGGGAGGAGAACAACAGGCATTAAACAGAAGAGTCCCAGAAGGGTGCCAAATAAACAGAATGATTAACCAATACAGGCAGCTCAGCATGGGGGAACATGTGCTGTGATACATACATAAGGCTGCAGTATGTCAAGGTGAATCCCAAGTAGAGGCAGACCCTACTGGTGTTATTCAGAGTGCAAGGGCTCAGGGATGTGGGATGAGGGCGTGTTGTTAAAGGTGGAGACTCCCGATGAAGGGGACAGGCCCCAATTTTGGAGATGTTTCATGCCTTGTTTCAAATGTAGTATGGTGGCCAATTTGTCCTGAAAGGGAACGGATACTTTAGTGGAAAAGCCCCAGTGGTATGGTATATTGTGCTCTCTCTGGATTGAAGAAAAAGGAGGAAATTATTTTTATTTTTTGCACAGTGGCTGCAGAGATGTCTGCATTAATCTTCAGGTTATTGTATGGCTCTGGGAGGGTGGACATGTTTCTAGTTGCTTGTAGAATGTGCTCCTTGAATCGGTAGAAGTGGAGGTGAGCAAGGACATCTCTTGGTTTGTCCTTTGGAACATGGGTTGGTTTAGTGAGCCGTGTGCTCTATCAATTGTGAGATCCAGTGTAGTGAGTGTCGGTTCTAGTACAGAGAAAATTGCTGAAGATATATAGCAAGATCTGCAGAGGAGACATTTTCTGGATTACCTCTGATTTTGAGGTTGTTCCTACAGGAACAGTCTTCCAAATCCGCTATTTTAGCAGACATGTGTTGGAGTTTCTCTGATTGGGCTTGATGTGCGTCTACCAATTCATTATAGGCCCTAACATAGGAATGGATTTGTTTCTCCACGGTATCAGTGCAATCTCCCAGGTCATCTATTTAGGATTGCATATGGGATATGGACCTGTGGAGATCCATCCTGAGATCTTTTTGTAGCGATATTAGCATGTGTTTCAGGGTAGTCTCAGACACTGGATTGTCAGCAGCTAGGGAGGCTTCATGTTCTTCATCCTAGTCAGCTTCATAGTTGGAAGCATCAGGGTGTTGAAAGGAGAGATGTTTCTTACTCACCAGAGCTAGCTGTGAAGGTGAGTAAGAGGAAAAACAGGCGCCACTGTACTAAGCCGAAAAGTTTTATTGCACACAATCACATAGTAACTTACACAGAAGTTCAAGCCAGTCCATGTAGCAACACCTCCAGCCGCACGATCCGGCCGTTCACCAGCCCGGAAGTGACATCGTAGGAAGCTGGTCCGAGGAGCTGGTTTCGCCGGAAGCCGCAATGGAGCGCAGGCTACCGGAAATTACGCAAAGCGTTTCGGAGCATGCGTACTCGGCTCCTTCTTCAAGCGTGACAGGCCGCCACCTACAGTCGGATTTATGTAGGGCAGCCTACGAACGGTAGTCATAGAAATGATAAACAAAGCGGAGTGATACACAGCGGAAATGGCTGCGGAACCAGCCAAACCGATGTGTACACACAACGCTCTGGATCATACAGATGGGCTGTTAAACTGGGGCTTCTTTTTTTATATATATAAAAAAAAACAGCAATTGTTAAGGAACAACAACATACTTCCAACGTATTATAAAAACATGCTAATATATGCGTCGTCCATGGCAGCTGCGTTTTGACATAACTATACCATAACAAATTTATCTATATGAAAAGAAAGAAGAAAATTAAGAAAAAGAAGAAAAAGAAAAGAAAAAACAGCCCTATCACAGTATATCAATAAAAAAAATCAATAAAAAAATATCAATAAAAAATATACTATGGGCTCATGATAAAATTTCGTATTCCCATTATATGTAGGATATATGCGCACATCTTAGGGGGGCTTGTTGTGTGATTATAAGCATAGATATCACATAGAGATGTGCAAACTGCATGTGAGAAACACGCCTACACTCAGCATTTTAATTTATATTTATATAGAATACAGAGCTTAAAAAACTTTAAAAACTTTAAAAAGCTTTTAAAAAAATATATGTATATATATATATATATTTATGTAATGTAAAAAAGGGGAAAAGAAGAGGAAAAGGGGGGAGGGGAATGGAGATACACAATAATATACTGACTCATAAAATAATATTAATATCTAACTCCTCATTCAGTCCCCCGGGCACGAGAACATTCAGGGCGTATATCCAGTAGGTTTCCCTACTGCACAGACGCCTGAACCTCTCGGCCTCAGTATACCACGAAGTCTGAGGAACAGGTATGGAATTCATTGATCCCATACCTCTTCCCCCCACCACAAAATCCTTCTGTCCATGCCTCACATATTGACATGTCAAGCATTGTAGTTTACGGCACTGGTACATGCCAGTGACGTTGAAGAAGGTTAATGAAGGGGAAGCATATTTTTTGGATTTTAACTTGCTTGGTGCGATTTTTGTTTTTATATTAGGGGCCTTCCTATATGAAAAGCGGGGTTTGTCGGGAAGTACTGGTTTCAAATGAGGGTCTTGGAGCAGGAGTGGCCAATGTTTTTTGACCACCCGTTCCATTTGTCGGTGATGGTTATGAAATTGAGTTGTAAATCTCATTTGTGTCCCTTCAACTCCATCTTAGTTCACTTCACAGTCTGCGGTGCTATGTAGTGAGAATACGCCTGCTCAACAATAGTCTCTGGGTAGCCCTTTTCAAGGAACTTGTTTTTGAGAGCTACACCTTGTGCCTCATAATCCGATGTTTTTGTACAGTTATGTCTCAATCTGCAAAATTGACTTTTCGGAATATTGTCCAACCAACGAGGGTGGTGACAACTCCGATAATGCAAGAATTTCCTGCAGTCGGTTTTATATAATTCTTTGCCAATATTAGCTGATTATCATGATGAAGATCCAAGTCAAGGAAGGCCAGATGGTCAGGATCGACTACAGAGGTGAATTTGAGACCCATGTCGTTGTCATTACAATGGGAAACAAATTAACAACCTCTGAAGCCTCGCCGTCCCAAATAATGACGATATCGTCAATATACCGTCCGAAAAACACGGTATAGTACTTCCAGTACTTCCCGACAAACCCCGCTTTTCATATAGGAAGGCCCCTAATATAAAAACAAAAATCGCACCAAGCAAGTTAAAATCCAAAAAATATGCTTCCCCTTCATTAACCTTCTTCAACGTCACTGGCATGTACCAGTGCCGTAAACTACAATGCTTGACATGTCAATATGTGAGGCATGGACAGAAGGATTTTGTGGTGGGGGGGAACAGGTATGGGATCAATGAATTCCATACCTGTTCCTCGGACTTCGTGGTATACTGCTTGGTATGCCCATGTGGCCTGCACTACGTTGGCAGGACTATACGGGCCTTAAGAGCATGTTTTGGTCAGCATCGACGCTATATTCAAGAAGGCAAAGACCATCATAGCGTCCCCAGACATTTCCTTCATCATCATGGCAGGTCTACTGAGGGATTATATGTCTGGGTGATTGAGGCTATCCCTAAAGGTCCTTCTGAGGCCGAGAGGTTCAGGCGTCTGTGCAGTAGGGAAACCTACTGGATATACGCCCTGAATGTTCTCGCGCCCGGGGGACTGAATGAGGAGTTAGATATTAATACTATTTTATGAGTCAGTATATTATTGTGTATCTCCATTCCCCTCCCCCCTTTTCCTCTTCTTTTTCCCCTTTTTTACATTACATAAATATATATATATATATATATATATACATATATTTTTTTTAAAAGTTTTTTAAAGTTTTTAAAGTTTTTTAAGCTCTGTATTCTATATAAATATAAATTAAAATGCTGAGTGTAGGCGTGTTTCTCACATGCAGTTTGCACATCTCTATGTGATATCTATGCTTATAATCACACAACAAGCCCCCCTAAGATGTGCGCATATATCCTACATATAATGGGAATACGAAATTTTATCATGAGCCCATAGTATATTTTTTATTGATATTTTTTTATTGATATTTTTTATTGATATACTGTGATAGGGCTGTTTTTTCTTTTCTTTTTCTTCTTTTTCTTAATTTTCTTCTTTCTTTTCATATAGATAAATTTGTTATGGTATAGTTATGTCAAAAACGCAGCTGCCATGGACGACGCATATATTAGCATGTTTTTATTATACGTTGGAAGTATGTTGTTGTTCCTTAACAATTGCTGTTTTTTTTTATATATAAAAAAGAAGCCCCAGTTTAACAGCCCATCTGTATGATCCAGAGCGTTGTGTGTACACATCGGTTTGGCTGGTTCCGTAGCCATTTCCGCTGTGTATCACTCCGCTTTGTTTATCATTTCTATGACTACCGTTCGTAGGCTGCCCTACATAAATCCGATTTTAGGTGGGGGCCTCTCACGCTTGAAGAAGGAGCCGAGTACGCATGCTCCGAAACGCGTTGCGTAATTTCCGGTAGCCTGCGCTCCATTGCGGCTTCCGGCGAAACCAGCTCCTCGGACCAGCTTCCTACGACGTCACTTCCGGGCCGGTGGACGGCCGGATCATGCGGCTGGAGGTGTTGCTACATGGACTGGCTTGAACTTCTGTGTAAGTTACTATGTGATTGTGTGCAATAAAACTTTTCGGCTTAGTACAGTGGCGCCTGTTTTTCCTCTTACTTCTGCCAGCGGAATTCCCGGAGTTTTCCCGCCAGTGCTGCCTTGTACCCGGCCACCTTGGACAGTTCACATCAAGAACCAGGAGACATCCCCTGCGCCCTCTTATTGCAGTGGATCCCCCCTCCCCTTGTTTGGTTAGAAGCGCCCAGCACCCACTTTCTTTGAGCTGTGAAGGTGAGGGAAATGGAGATGTTGCTGCTCTTTTATGGCTGTCCTTGGAGCGATTCCCTGGTGGGGTAGTGCAGTTCATAGGCACTGCTACAGAGCGGGCAGGGGTCTGAGAAGAGGCTCGGTTAGCAACTGGAGGCGCTGTTCTATGTCTCGAGCTGGCACCATCTTGTAAATTTCAGGTCTGCGAGCCATCAAAGAAACTCTTAGTTTGCTGGGCCCAGCAGGATTTTGCTTCCTGGACATGTCGGCATTGTTGCCAAGAGTCAGTGCTCTGCCAGAGGTATTAATACGGCAGCTGGTGTGGGCTGTGAACACTATTTGTCCCCCCCCCCCCCCCGTGGCTGTAGCGAGGAGAGATCACGTGTCCGTCTTGGTTTGCGGCCAGGCTCTGACCCAATCTTATTTTTTTAAGTGATTGGCGATCTCCTGGGAGTGAGTTAGTGGGTGGGGGCAGTGGAGGACGATAATAATAATAATAATAATAATAATAATAATAATAATATATAGCATTCTTGGCCATCAGACTTCTCATTTTTACTGTTTCATGTACAATATGTCATAATGGTATTTTTATAACCTTTACTTTCTACAGTGCTGACAAAGATGGCTTCTGCGTATTCTAGGTTTGGCCTTTTTTTTTTTCCTACTCTATAAGTAGATTTATATTCCAGTCGATCAGTAAAAATTATTAAAATATTAAATAAATAACAGAATTATTCTTTATAAACCCGACACTCTCACAGCCTTCAGCTAAGCCATGAAATCAGTGTCAGGATCCTGTGCTGCTGTCAGTGATGATGAGGTTGGGAGAAGAACTCTATCAGAGACTCGGCCATGCTGTCTTCAGATATCCTCTTAGAATATTGTGGTTGTTGGCTTTGTGTGTGACCCCCTGCACATCTGACACCCAGATCTCTGCTCACCGCTGTGATATGACTATGAAGAAATATACATTTGAGTACAAGTATTCTCAGGATGGAGACATCATTATAGGAGGGATATTCGCTGTACATTCTGTATTGTCAGTGTGGAATCGGATCGGAAGTCTTATTACCAATCTCATGTGTTCAGCGTAAGTGAAACATGAAATGTAAAACTTCCAATCTGATCTACAGAGCTGTGTCTTTAGGAGATTTGTGTGATAATCTGCAGGACTCATTCAGTCTGTTAAATTGCATTTATATAAAATCAAAGCATATCCTTCAATGTGTTCATGAAAACCACATATGGCCCATTCACATTTAGGTGTTCCATTGCCGGGTGTTAATGGTCACATTCATTCATTATGAATAGCTGCCAATCCACCACAATGGATGAAAAATCATGCATGGCCCTTTTTTAATAAGTCAGCACCCCGCAGAGCATGGTATGTGTAGTATGGTGCATTGCAGTGCATTGTGTGTTGGGATCTACTGTACAATGCATTGGGGTGCAATTCACAATGGATGACACCGCATTGCACTGCCCATAGAGAAGGAGCTTTGCCATGCATTGTTACGTGTTAAGTGTGAAGGGGACTTTAATTACTTTTTCCCTTAATGACCCCAAACCTTTTTCTTTTTTCTTAGTTTTGAAAAGAGTGGGGAAGGATAAAGAATCCCTGTCAGGTTTTTACTGCTATCTGGGGCTCCATAAAAGCAAGAGGATCTGAATGCAGACTGGAGCTCAATTTTTACAGGAAACATGTGACTTTTTTTTTTTCCCAAAAAGTTTATTGAATAATAATAAGCAGTACAAAACATTAAATGATTAATTAATATTTTACAAACAATAGTATATAAGGTACATGAGAAATACAATATTACATATAACAAGGTAGAAAAAGCAATATGTATGTGTATCATAATGTGGTACACATAGATTACAAGGAATCAATATTAAACTAATGCAGTACAACAGGCTTTAAAATTGTATATGTTAGAGATATAATGAAAATATCTTGAGTTAGATGAAATATGTGGCAAAATAGAAGCATCAATATAGGAAAAAAAAAACAAGAACGTTGAGTATGGATTTATGAAATGAGATGTTGCTCCCAGCACAGCAGCTTGAGTGTTTAGAATAAGAGGAGTAGAAGAATGGGGGGGGGGGGGGTATGGGAGGGAGGGAAGAGATAGAGAAGAAAAAAAGGAAGAAGGAGAGAGAAAAAAAAATTCCCAGCCATAATATGTAATGTATTTTATAGAAAGAAATAATTTGAGAAGACACTAAAGCGAAAAAAGTTATGAAAGGCAGTTATATATTGTTTGAGGTTTTGATATGGAGATATTCATCAGATGATCTGAATATTATCCACTCTCCCCAAATGTTAATGTATTTTTTGGGAATGTCTTGAGATATACATATTAGCTCTTCCATGTCTAAGATTTTTTCAATTTGAGAAAACCAAGCATGAAGCGAAGGGGTAGAGGTGGAGTTCCAAAGTCTAGGAATGCATAATTTTGCTGCATTAATCATTATCATAGGCAAAGATTTGAAATACTTGGGAAGGGGGTGAATTTGGCAGTGTAGCAAAAATTGAGCTGGATGTAGGGGAAGATCTGTGGATGTAACCTTAGTAATGTATGTTCCGACCATATTCCAAAATGTCCTTATTCCCGGGCATGACCACCATATGTGTAACATATCGGCGTTAGGTTGTTGGCAGTGCCAACAATTATCTGTAGGGCCTCTGGGTAGTTTGCTCAAAATGAGTGGGGTACAATACCATTTAGTAAGCAGTTTATAAATATTTTCCTGGATCCAAACATTAACGGATCCCTTATGCATGTTGTGGACGATTTTGCCCCATTGAACATCTGAAATAGTCGTGTTTAGGTCTTTAGACCAGTCCTCACAGAGTTTGCAGAGGTGGGAAGCGCATCCAGACCACAGCACTGGGCACTGGAAAAGTCACCAGGTGAAATCCTGTGGTGAAATGGCATGATACAGTGTAATCTGTTAGAATCACAGCTTTGTATCATCTAATTTGGTGTATTTACATTTTTTAAATTGCCGCCTGTTCCACACCCCTGCGTCGCAATGCTCGCAGGGAAGGGAACCGGAAGACGTCGGCCGAGCACACAGCAGGAGGACAGTGGGGGAGGACGGCAGGGGATCGCAGGGGAAGGTGAGTTTTAAAATGTAAAACAAAAGATTTCCGTGCAAAACAATTTACCGCTTTTAGTAATTTGGGGAAAATTACCATTTTATATAGATGACATCTGCCGATGAGGGACAAGGGAAGTTTGGCCCAGCTTTCTAGTTCTTTGGTGAGTTTGGTTAGAAGTGGGGTATATCAATAATAAAGCTGCGCTACTGGTGATGTATGTTATTAAACATGTACATATAATGTGATATAAATACCAATAAACAACAAACCACATAGGATCACAACTTTAGGCAAGGTATTGTGAGCCCACGTACATATTAAATAGTGCAATGAGATTGCAAAAACGTGCAAATGATACCATATATTAAATAATAAATAAATGATCAAAAACAGAAGAAAGGAAAGTCCAAAGTAGTGAGAATTGGAAGTGTAGGGAAACAAAGTCCTCCACCACAATTAGGTAAATTCTTCCTCCACGGTGTTTGAGTGCCAAAGGACAAGCTATTGCGCTTACAAGATGGGGTATAAGAAAAAGCCTTTCAAAATATTCCCTGGAGGGTCCAGAAACCAATCCAGCTCAAATGGATGCCTCATGAATTTCCACGCTATGCCAAGCAAGATACTAGGTACCGTGGCATTCAAGGGCAGCTCTGACAGCAAACTCCCCTGCAGTATCACCATATAAAAATAAGGGCCACCATAGTGAAGTATGTAGCAAATTGCAAATTTATTAAACACATAAGGTATAAAACGAAGAAAACAGCGCTGTAAACTGGCAGAATCCACAGGACACAGCCGCCCGACTTCCGGGTATCACGTGGTATAGAAGTGGGGTATAGTTAAGGTGATACAGAGAGGACGGGGTTTTACCAATCAATATTCCTAAGTATTTGATGTGTGATTTTGCTATTGGGAAGGGAGAAGAAGCCCCCCCATTGTGAAGGTTTTGGGGTTCCTAGGGGGAGTATCTCACTTTTAGAGTAGTTTATACGAAGACCGGAGTATAACCTGAACCTATCGAAAATGTGTTTGACCGTGACAACATCCTGGGCGGGGTCAGAGGTGAAGAGTAGAATGTCATCGGCGAAGAGGACCGAGCGAAGGTCCTCCTGACCGATTTAAACACCCGTGAGAGGGGCGTGGAGGGCGAGGAAGCAGGAGAGGGGTTCCAGGGCCAGATTTAAGTGGAGAGGAGATAGGGGGCATCCTTGACGGGTGCCTTTATGGAGAGGAATTTCTTTGGACAAAAGGTTGGAGGTAACTACCTTTGCAGTGGACGAGTTGTATATGGCTGTGATTAGGTGCATGAAGGGACTGGAGAAGCCAAATTGTTTGAGGGCAAGGTGAAGCCATTGGAGGCTAACATTATCAAATGCTTTTTCGACGTCAAGCGTAAGTATAGCAATGTCAGAGTGAGGTTGAGATTGTTGTTGGGATAATACTCCCAAGACTTTACGGATGTTGGCTGTAGCTGATCGACCCTTTGGGATGAGCTTAATAAAAGCTTGGGCACCTGTAAGTATATAGTTGCCAACGTCTTAAATATGTTGGTACATGGTAGTCAGAGTGGGGGAGAGCGTGTCTTTGGTAAGTTTAAAAAATTCAGAGGTGAACCCATCCGGGCCAGGGGCTTTACCCGAAGACAATAGGGAGATTGCGGTGAGGACTTCAGAAGTATCAATGGGTGCATTAAGTTGGGAGAGTTGGGATTCCGATATTGTGGGTAGATGTAGTTCCTTTAGAAAACTGTTGGTTTCCTCTACATCAATGGGGTCAGGGCATAGAGATTTGCGTAGAATTTTTCCATAATTAAGTTCACCCCTTCTGGAGTGGAAATCAGTGTTCCTGAAGAGTCTTTTAAGGACTTTATGGGAGTGTTAGTATGTGGACCCTTACAGAGTCTGGCTAGGAGTTTTTCCAGACTTGTTCCCAAATTTATGATACTGGATGTTCTGGAACTGTTTTGTGAAACTGTTCCTGGGCCAGTGCCCATTTGTCAAAATGTTGTTTTGCTTCTCTCCACTGCGCCACATGACAAGGGGAGTGCCTCTGTTGGAGACGGGAATGAGCAAATTGGAGTGCATCGCTTGCTGCTTTATAGCTGATGTTTGCTTTCTTTTTGAAAGCTGAGGCGAAAGCGATGATCTGGCCCCGTAAGACCGCTTTGCCCATCTCCTACAGCAGAACCGGGTCGTCTACATATTGTCCGTTGTCTGAAAGAAAATTTTTCCATACATCAGCTAAAATAATCCGCAGCTCGGGGGTTGTCCGCTAAATAAGAGGGGGAACGCCATGGTTTATAGTTAGCTGTCGGGGTGGAAAGGGTGAGTAGGACCGATAGCGGGATTGGTCTGAGGTGACCAGGTCAGCAATCTCCGGGGTTTGCAGTGAGTGAAGCATAGAGGCATTGCTAAAGAAGTAATCTATCCTCGAGAACACATCATGTGGAGGGGAGTAATAAGTGTATGCCCTGTCTATGGGGTTGGTGAGATGCCAGACATCTGTGAGGAGAAGACTATCCACAAAATTAGGCAGGAAGGAGCCGGAGGGAACATGTAGTGGTGCTGTGTGAAGGGTGCGTAATGATCTATCAATGGATGGGTTCATTACCGCATTGAAATCTCCCCCCAGCAGGGTTGGCAAGTGGACGTGGGGGGCATGTAGCCCAGTCAGGCGCTGAAAGAATGGGACAGAGGAGGGGTGGGAGCATAGACATTTGCTAAAATAAAAGAATCAGTATTATGGGTAATTTTAAGAATCTGGATTCTGCCTTCAGTATCAGAGTAGATTGGGACAATATCTGATGTGACCCATTTATGAATTAATATAAGGACACCAGCTTTACCTTTGGGAGAGGCCAAGCAATAGACTCGGCCCACCCAGAGTTTTTTCATGTGATCAAGATCTGACTGGGTGAGGTGAGATTCCTGAAGGAGCGCTATATCTGCGCCTAGATGCCGCAAGTGTCGCAACACAGTCATATGTTTGTGGGGAGATCGGAGACCCTTAACGTTCAAGGAAACTATTTTCATATCAAGGGGGATCAAAGAAGGGGATTATCACTATGCAAGTAGGTTGTGACATGTTAGTCAAGTGGAATATCACTTGGATAAGGTGGTGCAGAAGAGGGAACTAGGACGCAGGGATGGCAGAAAGGAGGAGAGTGGGTAGGGAGTGGTTTTCATTCCATCTACAGTCCAAGGGTCCTGGAGTGCAGAGGGATGAAAATAACAAGTAAACAAAGGGAAAACAAAAATGTACCATAACATGTGGAGACTTCTCTTTTTTCTGCATGAAGCCTTAACCTCCGACAGCCTTACCGTATGTAGGCTGGTTCCGTTCGCTGCTATTGTAAAATAGGTGCGCTGCAGAGGTGAAAATCAGCGATGTTCCAGGCATGACGACACCCGATGAAAGAAGAAAGAGGAGTCAGGACTCCGGTAAGGCTGTATGGAAACATGAGTCAAAAAAATTCAGTAACAACATAACATTATAACATTATAATTGAACCATAAGAGGAGCGGCTTATCGCCACTATAGGCCATTACAAGTGTGCCACTGTAAAGGAGTATTACTGATAAAGACTCTGGTCAGGTAGTAATGGAACGGTTAATTATTGATAGAACCGCTTATTTAGGCTTCTCAAGAAGAGAGTATATGCCATGGATGTGGGTGAGAGGTCAGCGAAGTTTATCTCTGTAGGAAGAATCATAATATTGATTCCTTATATTATTGGCTCTTGTGACCAGGATAATGACTAGGGAGGAGCTTCCTGTTCGGTTGCAGGTTCGGACCAAATTTTGCTTGTTTGGACGATAGGCAAATGGCTGAACTACAGTTTTTCTCATAAGTTTACACACCCTGGCAGAATTTATGATTTCTTGGCCATTTTTCCGTCATGGTTAGTGTTTGGCTGAAGCCATTTATTATCAGTCAACTGTGTTTACTCTTTTTAAATCTTAATGACAACAGAAACTTCCCAAATGACTCTGATCAAAAATCACCCTGGTGGTTTTGGCCTGATAACATGCACACACGTTGACACAAAGGGGTTTGAATGGCTATTAACCACTTGCCGACCGCTTACTATATATATATATATATATATATATATATACTGCGGCAGGGTGGCCCACGTGGGCTAATTTTTGGGGCCTATACTGGGCGACACTTACTTCTTTATCCTGTGAATGCCTAATTTTTCAGACTGGAATTGAAAAACAATGGGTCTGTAAACGTTCTGCCAAATTGTGGAATGGATGCGGACCCATTTTACAGACGTGTGAATGGACTCTATATGTATTTTACATGTATTTATTGGCTGCTGTCAGTTCTGGCTGATTTAGGCCGAGCTATTACACTAAAACTGAGCAATATTACAAAAAACAAAATACACGTTATAACTGTATAAATTATTTATATAACTTATAGAAAAAAAATAATAATTATGGCAACTTTTCCAATAGCAGGATCATCTCCTGCACCCCCTTCATAGCCTGGCGTTGTCTCTCCTCCATGGCCATCATGCGCTCCTGAATTGACAAAATTTTGCTGATAAAAAAAGAATGCTTGTCAATCGCAGATTTGTTTAATACTTCTGGTATGACATTGTCCATGTTGTGGGACTATGTGTGCACAGCTAGTAAGTATTTTGTGGCTGCAAATATGACCTGGAGGTTTTTCATGTTCACCTGCCATTAAAATGAATGAGATCCGCCGCAAACCTGCAGTTCGCGAACATTTGAGCGAGTTCGAGCGATCGCGAACCGTCCCATCAGATGTTTGTCCATCACTATTCATTCTCTGACCCTCTTCTGTAGCATTACATCTACTGAATATAATGTGCAGTTACTTGGTGATGTCAGGGGCTGAAGCTGAGGTCCTCTATGCCTCCTAAATTGCCAACCACTTCTATACCTCATATAGGTGCAGGAATGATTGAATTTCACTATAGTGTTTCACAATGCAATGCACACGCCACTAGGGATGATCGCACGGTTCGGGTCGACCATCGGTTAGGCCAGAACATTGGGTGTTCCAGGTTCGGCCGAATTTAGAACTTTTTGCCCAAAAAGTTTGGAATTCGGCAACCAGAACCGACCAAAATGCAATGGGACAGGAAATGGGCTTTAAAAGCATGTGATTGGACCAAAACCATTAGCAAAATCCAATTGAGGGGGCAGGAGAATGCTAGGAATGTGATTGGAGTGACTAGGGGGTCCATAGTCCAATCATTAGTGAATACGCCCCCCAGTATATAAGATAGCCCCGCCAAATTCCTAGCATTGTTATACAGGGACATGGAAGAGAGTGGAAGCAGTTCGTGGACTTCTGCTATAAAGTGTCATTTAGCATTTATTAGTGTGAGGAAAGGGATATCTAGTGTAGTTAGGGTGCTCTTTTACACTTTAGTTAGCTTTAATTTATTCAGTTTCTGTAGGGAAAGTGTTAAGTGTAAGGGGACCGTAGTGTAGTGTAGGGTTAACTGACAGTGACTGCTATGGCAGGGTGACCAAACCCTTCCATATCAGGGTGACCGCTATAGAGAAAAGCTAGTTTCTCTCAAGTCACTTTCGCTTCTGTAATATGGCTTCGCCACCGCCAGCATTCTTTTTGGCTGCAGGCGTTGCTAGTGATTTTTTGAGCACATGTTTGGAGTCAGACATGACATCTGAACATGTGTATAGGGTGTATATATACACACCCATGTCTGTATATATACACCTAGACATATATAGGTGTGAAAGGAGCAGAAAAAACGACTTGCGCTAATGAAATAATTAACACCAATATAGTTACGCTCCTATCACACCTATATATGGCTAGGTGTGTATATACATATAAGTATGTGTGTATATACACCACTATACACAAGTTCAGATGTTTTGCTTGCCTCCAAAGAACCCAAAAAAATGCCCAAAAAAAAAAAGCGTAAAAAAAAAAAAAAACCGCCCAGGCGTGTTGTTGCAGGTATTTTTTGGGGGTTTTTGGAGGCAGGCAAAACATCTGAACTTGTGTACACACACATACTTATATGTATTTTACACTTAGACAGATATAGGTGTTATAGGAGCGTAACTATATTAGTGTAAATGATTTCATTAGCGCAAGCATATATTTTTGCTACTATCACACCTATATATGTCTAGGTGTGTATATACATATAAGTATGTGTGTATATACAGTGGGTACGGAAAGTATTCAGACCCCCTTAAATTTTTCACTCTTTGTTATATTGCAGCCATTTGCTAAAATCATTTAGGTTCATTCTTCTTCCTCATGAATGTACACATAGCACCCCATACTGACAGAAAAACACAGAATTGTTGACATTGTTGCAGATTTATTAAAAAAGAAAAACTGAAATATCACATGGTCCTAAGTATTCAGACCCTTTGCTCAGTATTTAGTAGAAGCCCCCTTTTGATCTAATACAGCCAGGAGTCTTTTTGGGAAAGATGCAACAAGTCTTTCACACCTGGATTTGGGGATCCTCTGCCATTCCTCCTTGCAGATCCTCTCCAGTTCTGTCAGGTTGGATGGTAAACGTTGGTGGACAGCCATTTTTAGGTCTCTCCAGAGATGCTCAATTGGGTTTAAGTCAGGGCTCTGGCTAGGCCATTCAAGAACAGTCACGGAGTTGTTGTGAAGCCACTCCTTCGTTATTTTAGCTGTGTGCTTAGGGTCATTGTCTTGTTGGAAGGTAAACCTTCGGCCCAGTCTGAGGTCCAGAGCACTCTGGAGAAGGTTTTTGTCCAGGATATCCCTGTACTTAGCCGCATTCATCTTTCCCTCGATTGCAACCAGTCATCCTGTCCCTGCAGCTGAAAAACACCCAGGTGTGTTGTTGCAGGCATTTTTTTGGGGTTTTTGGAGGCAGGCTAAACATCTGAACTTGTGTATACGGGTATATATACACACATACTTATATGTATATACACACCTAGACATATATAGGTGTGATAGTAGCAGAAATATACGCTTGCGCTAATGAAATCATTTACACTAATATAGTTACGCTCCTATAACACCTATATATATCTAAGTGTAAAATACATATAAGTATGTGTGTATATATACCACTATACACAAGTTCAGATGTTTTGCCTGCTTCCAAAAACCCCCCAAAAATGCCTGCAACAACACACCTGGGCGTTTTTTTTTTTTTTGACGCTAGCGTTATTTTGGGCATTTTTTTGGGTTCTTTGGAGGCAGGCAAAACATCTGAACGTGTGTATAGTGGTATATATACCACTATACACAAGTTCAGATGTTTTTCCTGACTCCAAAGAACCCAAAAAATGCCCAAAAAAATGCTTGCTACTAAACCGGCAATGTGTTCTAAGTGACAAAATACAAACGATCTTTTTTTTCTGGTTCTGGACATGCTACAGAGCTGAAACTTCACGGGTACACTTTTTAGACCCCCAGATACTAAATCCAAAGAATTTTTTTTTAAAATTTTTTCAATAATTGGCTCTCTATCAAAAATGACAATTTTTTAAGAACTTTTTTTTTGCGTGATTTTGTGTCTGGGGGTTGTAAAAGGTGTACCTGTGAAGTTTCAGCTCTGTAGCATGTCCAGAACCAGAAAAAAAAGATCATATACTGTAGGTTTAAAAGGAGGGTCCCACCATCCCTGCTCTACTGAAAAATGATCTTTTTTTCTGGTTCTGGACATGCTATAGAGCCGAAACTTCACAGGTACACTTTTTAGACCCCCCCCCCCAGATACTATATCCAAAGAAATTTTTTATTTTTTTTTAATTTTTTCAATAATTGGCTCTCTATCAAAACTGACAATTTTTAAGAACTTTTTTTTGTGTGATTTTGTGTCTGGGGGTCTAAAAAGTGTACCTGTGAAGTCTCAGCTCTGTAGCATGTCCACAACCATAAAAAAAAGATAATTTGTATTAGTGCAATTATAGATCTGGAATATGGCTTCTCGCTTTTCACACCTTGCCGGTTTAATAGCAGGCGTTTTTTTTGGGCATTTTTTTTGGGTTCTTTAGAGGCAGGCAAAACATCTGAACTTGTGTATAGTGGTATATATACCCGTATACACAAGTTCAGATGTTTTTCCTGCCTCAAAAGAACCCAAAAAATGCCCAAAAAAAACGCCTGCTATTAAACCGGCAAGGTGTGAAAAGCGAGAAGCCAACAAACTGTGTTCTAACTTCTAAGTGACAAAATACAAACAATCTTTTTTTTTTTTTTATGGTTCTGGACATGCTACAGAGCTGAAACTTCACAGGTCCACTTTTTAGACCCCCCAGATACTAAATCCAAAATCAAAAAAATCTCTTTTTTTTTTTTTTTAATTTTTCCAATAATTGGCTCTCTATCAAAAATGAAAATTTTTAAGAACTTTTTTTTTGTGTGATTAATAGTCCCTGGGGCATGACCCAGAACCCTAGGCATTTTTTAGGGGCATTTATTGGGTTTTAGGGCTTCAAAATGGTGTTTTTTTAATACCGAAGTTCGGGTCCCATTGATTTCAATGGGGTTCTGAAATCCGGGCCGAACTTTCGGGAAGTTCGGATGTTCTGGCCGAACCGAACTTTTGAAAAGTTCGATCATCACTACACGCCACCAATCCCACCATAGATCTGCAATTACAATGTGTCATACAATTTTCCATAAAGACTTTCTTGTGCTTAGACCATTGCTAAACTATCCATTATCTGCAGGGTTAATGACAAAGATTATAGACATCTCCTGGCTTTTATATTTGCTATTGATGAGATAAACAGCAATCCAGATATTCTTCCCAACATAACTCTGGGATACCATGTGTATGATTCTTGTGGACTTGTGAATAAAGCTACAAAAGATGTTCTACAGATATTGTCTGGACATACAATGGAAGCTCCAAATTATTCCTGTATGGAGCGGGGGGCCCTGGCTGGTTTCATTGGAGATCTCAAATCTGACACCACTCTACAAATGGCACAGCTGCTGAATCTGTATGGTTACACCCAGGTAAGAAAAGCAGAATTTTCTATTTTACATACGGTTAGGACAGATAGTCGTTTTATGGTGAGGTGGGTCAAAAGGGGACAAAAAGCCCTTGTGGCAAAGTGTCACAAAGTATAACATTGTTCTAAAAAAGAAGGCAGTGCTGTGAAGAGATGGGCCAATGGTTCAGTCCAATCTTTGACTGTTTTGGCATTTGGACAAATTCCTGAACTTTTGCCCATTCAGCCCCCTGTTGATCATATAAAGAAGTAATATTTTAGGAAGTTTGGAATTGCCCAAGTCAGCAATATCATTGGCTTACATGGTTGTTAATCCCCGGCCATGGCCATATTTGGTCAATGATTTCATTGCAATCTCCGTCTCTTCCCTGTTATGTGTACCAAGTCTGTTGGATTTTTGACAAGTTCTCTGGAGGAAGACATCGGAAATAATAATGGTTTTACAATGAGTGGCTTTTCTTGGGTCCCTTTCCTTTTTTTTAAATAAAGGACTTGTCAAACATTTGGGTGTCTTTATCTCTAGTTACTTTTCTTTATCTCTAGTTACCGTATTTTCCGGCGTATAAGACGACTGGGCGTATAAGACGACCCCCCTCATTTTCATCTACCGGTAATACTTATACTTAGGTTACCTTGGAGATATTATACTCGGCGTATAAGACGACCCCCCATTTTTGGGCGATTTTTTTGAGGTTCAAAAGTAGTCTTACACGCCAGAAAATACAGTACTTTTCTTTGTGAATGAATAGGGGTACTATGTCCCTCTTAGTAGCCAAAAGGGAGAAACAGAACCCAAAGTCCCAAAGAAAAGTAAATATATAGAATGTTACAAAATCTTTATTTGCTTATAAAATATACAAATCCTGATAAATGATTTAGCCACATATATACTGTATATACACTATATTACCAAAAGTATTGGGATGCCTGCCTTTGGGATGGGATCTATGTTATGTTCCACTCGAGCATCAGCTGTTTGTGTGTTCACTGAAGTTTGCCCACTGATGAGCGCTCCATAATGCACTTCACTGTTGCAGTGCATTGATTTCTGATGATTGGCAAAAGCATGCACCTGACCTGTATGCTTTGGCCAATCACAGCACAGTGTTCTGTCAGAGCCATGATTGGGCAGAGACAGGGTCCCTTTAGCCCAGTGGTTCTCATCTCCTGTCCTCAGGACCCACTATCAGGCCAGAAAACCTGGCCTGTTAGTGGGTCCTGAGGACAGAAGTTGAGAACCATTGCTTTAGCCAATCATGGCTCAGGGGCTAAGTCAATGCCCCACACAATGCCCCAATAATAGTACAAACCTTAATGTGATCAGTAAGGTAGGTACTGGGTTTTAGCAAGAAAGGTAACTCACATGCGTTTTTAAATTCGTGAAATTTTTTGCGATCGCCTGTAAATACCAAAGGAGGATTTATTTTGGGTTCAGGGGACTGAGCAGTGGTAAGTTGTGTCAGTCTAATTACCTGCTGCGACAGAACCTGATTGTCTTCTTTTAATTCAGCAAGTGCGTGTATTAACGCAGGTACTTGCTGTTTTAATTGTGTCATCTGAGTGGTTATTTCTGCTGAATCCATTTGTGGTTCGTTCAATCTGTAACGCTCCTGCATTTTACGTATGATGTGGATTTTCAGCTGCAGAAATATTCCACTTCAGTAGTCATGTAGAGAAACGCTGAGACACCATTCCCAACTCTCAATGACTCATCATGTGTGGATGATCTCAATTCAGCAAGTAAATACACACACTCAATAAGATGTTTCCTAGAGTGACTTATGTATATAGTAACACAGTGATGATAGGCTGAAGAGACAGGTTGGGTAGAGATGGTAGATGACAGACACTTGAAAGGAAATGTTCTTGGAAGTAATATAGTAGCAGATGGGATGCAGATAGGTTTAGCAATCATGTATGGTAGCAGATGACAGAGTAGCAGGTGGACATACAAGAGAGATCAACCCAGTGCAAGAACAGGTGGTAGTAGGCTCAAGAGCTAGCAATCTTAGATAATGCAGATGTAGTAATAGTCCTTAGTATGCAGAGCTAGATAGTGTAAGCTTTAGTATGAAGGTTATAGAGGTTTCCCCTGTGGGGTACTTATCACTAATAGCAATGTAGCAGAGGAGAGGTTCGGCAAGAGCAGATGATCCGGTAGCGGGATACAGGGATCAGCGCAGCGTGGTTCCGACAGCGAGGTATGCTTGCAAGCATGAGAGCTTCAAGACAGGTTTAAAGCAGGCTGAACGAACACATGTGAGTGAGAGCCGGCGATCTAAATAGCCATCCAGTCCGGCGCTCAGTGATGACAGCATCAGTCTTAAAGGTGTATGCGCACCTTACCAAAAGAGAATGGTGGGGCGCATACACTTATGAAAGAGTAATTAGGGTACCCAAAGGTACCAGAACATTACAAGCTGCAGCATAAGTCGCTCTGCGGAAAAGCACCACTTCACCACCAGTAACTGGGCCTCCATGCGAGACCTGTGTGCCTTGTTGTGCTGTAACATATGCAGACTAGGCCGCAATGTAATCTTATTTCCCTAAATGGGTGTTTATTGAATAGCGGAATAGAAATAACAGTATCCAACGAGTGTATGTCACAGTAAAATATGCAGACTAAGCCGCAATGTAATATGTTTTCCCTAAATGGGTGTTTATTGAATAGCGGACTAGAACAACAGTATCCAACGAGTGTATCTCACACGTACAGATACAGACTAAGCCGCAATTTAATATCTTTCTGTCCCCTAAATAGTTTTTTTTATTGCAAGGCGCAATACAACAGTATGCAATGGGTGTATCTCACTAACATATGCAGACAGGGCAGCAATAAACACTTTTGTCCCCTAAATGTTTTTTTTTTTATTGCAAGGCGCAATACAACAGTATGCAATGGGTGTATCTCACTGTAACATACGCGGACAGGGCAGCAATAAACTCTTTTGTCACCTAAATATTTCTTTTTATTGCAAGGCGCAATACAACAAAATGCAATGGGTGTATCTCACTGTAACATATGCGGACAGGGCCGCAATCAACTTTTGTTTGCCCCTAAATGTTTTTTTTTTATTGCAAGGCGCAATGCAACAGTATGCAATGGGTGTATCTCACTGTAACATATGCGGACAGGGCCACAATCAACTTTTTTTGCCCCTAAATGTTTTTTTTTTATTGCAAGACTGAATACAACAGTATGCAATGGGTGTATCTCACTGTAATGTATGAATGAAAAATTTAAAAATAATTGTCCCCTTAATTGGTGCTTGTTGAATAGCAGTTTTGAAATGCAGTGTCTGTCTAAACGCTGTAAGTTACAGTAAAATATAAAGGAAAAATGTTTTTTTCTTATTAAAATGCACATTAAGCACACACATATGCACTGAGGTTGCATGAAATGTGCAGCACCGCACGCCCAAAAAATTTTTTTGTTTCTCCCTTCTTTTCCTCACTTGGCTCAGGTAAGGGTATAAAGATCGTTCTACTGCACCCCCACACAATACAATCAATGTAGATCGCTGTCTGATTAAAGCAGATTGTTCCTATCTATGCTTTCCCTACAAGCAATCTATCCAGCCTCGCCCTACAGTAAACTCCTATCTGTCAAATTATGATCAAATCAACAACATAGGAAGACGGGGGAGGGGGGAGAGGGTCAGGCAGGGAGAGATGTCGGGGGTGATGGGGGGGAGGGTTATGGAGGGTGGGGGTGGTTGGAGGGAGGTGGGAAAGGGACTCTCCGCTTTATCAAAAAAGAAGAGAAAAAAATGTAAAGAAAGTTTTGTTTTCTAACATCTGCATGATGCTTTTGGAAAAATTTCAATCGATCCTGCTCCCCTGTTTACAGATTGGAGCGGGACCGAATGCAAAGGCTGAAATATGGAGGGTGAACAGCTAAAATAGTAACTTATAACGTAAGAGGATTAAATTCCCCAATAAAAAGATATAAAATCCTGGAGGAATTAAGAAGAGAAGCAACAAATATAGTTTTCTTACAGGAAACACACATCTCTCTACATTCAAATGTAAAATTATATTCAAAATATTTTCCAACATGGTACTATGGAGATACCCCAGTCGACTGTGCAAGGGGGGTAGAAATAGGAATAGCTAAAAATGTAGAATTCTCCCTAGAGGAGACAAGAGCTGATCCATCTGGCCGATATATCTTCCTTAAAGGACAAATAAGGGGGATGGACTTAACATTAGCTAATATTTATAACCCAAATAAAAAACCGAGTGAGTTCTTAGGAAGGATCTTAAATGACCTGGAACTTTTTATAAAAGGTTATCTTGTAATGGCGGGAGACATGAATTTCTGCATGGATCCAAGTCTTGATAGCACAACGAGTGTAAGAACTGTGGGAGAGCAAAAACTTAGAGAAATTAAGAAAAAATTACATCATCTCCAATTAGTAGATGCATGGAGGATTTTATATCCAAAAAAAAGAGATTATACCTACTACTCCTCAGTTCACTCGATGTATTCAAGACTGGATTACTTTTTTATAGACCACCAATTGCTGGAATTTATGGTGGGTACAGACGAAGCTACGCAAGAGGAAGCGAAACGCGTCAACGTCACAGCCCAACGGCACACTCTTTCATCCCTCCTCACAGACTACGGACGCCAGGGAGAGCGGAAGCCAAAGACAGCCCGTACGGAGGTCGGTAACGGCAAGGCAGATGCGCTCGCTCCACAGACCATCAATAAGGTACCGGGTACTCGCACAACAGGGGTGAAGAGACGGCTTCAGGCCGACAGAGCCAGGACTTACACTCACCAGTGTAACTGAGCGGCCGTACATCACGGTCAGCGGGAATAGTGACATTAAGCCGATCACCGCTGACTCTGCTTAAATGTCCACACCAGCTGCACAAACCAGTTAGCCACCACTTTAAAACGATGTCCAGCTAGAAATAGGGGTGAAGAAACGGTGTAATACCATCAGTGATCAGGACAACAATATTAGATCTCTGCATAGTCCCCATTAAGCATGATATCTGCTGGCTAACTCACCACACCGCTATTGACCGGTAACACCAATCAAGGGTATTTAACCCGATCATCACTGGCTCTGCTTAAGCCCCCTATAATAATGCATACCCCCTTATCACCAATACTAACTAATTAACAGTTAACAAGAGCAACATCTAGCCATCAACAGGGGTGAAGAAACGGCCACATACCGTCAGCGATCTAGACAATGGTCAGATCCCTGCCTAGTCCCCACCAAGCCACACCAACCCATGATGAATACATCATCATACTATAATTATCTGAAATAACCATACTGTCCCACCTAACGGCTTTCTCAGATTAAAAGGGCATGTCCCAATCCTCTCCCAAAAGACTGAAGCATACCAATAATTACACTTTGAGTGACACCGCCAAATGAATATCTAAAAATAACGGTACACTTCAATTTAAAATCCACTTCACTGGAGCCCAACGGTCCCATAAGGAGTCTCTTCAAGGACATTAATTTTGCAACCCGCATCTGATTGAGTACATATGTACTGAGATTCTTGAAGTATCACCTTAAAGTGCCGGCCGGTTTTTTGTTATATATGTTCAATGTTATGTCTGTCTTGTTTCTTGTATTGTGCACTGATTGTAACCACAAATTATGTAATCTTGCAGGGTTATTACACCCCAGTATTTTTATAAATAAATGTCTATGATCACTTTACTTAGAGCCCGTCATACTTTTTGCTGACTAATAACCTGTCTTTCTTTCTGTGGTCTATACAGAAAATACCTTGTTTATATGCTGTTTTTAGGTTAAGCCAGCTAAACGCACATAGTGAACACGGGCACACACATAGACTCAACCAACAATACTCCTAACAAACCACTTTATATGGGTACAGAAATAGGTATGATTACCTTATCAGATCATGCCCCATTAACTTTAATAATAAAAAACATCAGCTTACCAAAAAAGTATAGGAACATGGAGGTTAAATTAAGACATAATCCAAGATGAAGAAGTAGGAAATAGAATAGAAAAGGAATTAGAGCAATATTTCCAAGAGAACGAAACCTCGGAAATATCAACGGTGACAATCAGGGAGGCACATAAAGCCTACATTAGAGGAATATTATAATTCCATCGCCTCAGAAAAAAAAAAAAAAAAAAAAGGAAAGGATTAACGAAATTAATAAATTAATGACGGAAATATATGAAATAGAACAAAAACATAAAAAAGATCTAACAAAAGAAATTGAAAAAGACCTAATATTGAAAAGAGATAACTATAACGCTCCTGCGTTTCTTATATGGTGTGGATTTTCAGCTGCAGAAATAGTTCCACGTCAGTTGTCATGTAAGAGATATGCTGAGATACCATTCCCAACCTCAATGACTCATCATGTGTGGAAGGTCTTATTTCAGCCAGTAAATACACACAATTAGCAAGCTGGTTCCTAGAGTGACTTTATATATGTGGTAACACAATGATGAAGGTTTGAGGGATAGGTTGAGTGGAGGTGGTAGGTGATAGACACTTGAAGGTGAGACAGTAGCAGATGGATGCAGGAAGGTTTAACAATGTTGTATGATAGCAGATGATAGAATAGCAGGTGGACATACAAAAGAGATCAACCCAGTGCAGAAAAGTAGCAGTAGTCTCAAGAGCTAGCAATCTAGTTTATGCAGATGTGATAAACAGTCTCTACTATGCAGAGCTAGATAGTGTAAGCTTAGTATAAGTTTATAGAGAATTCCCCTGCGGGGTACTTAGCACTATTAGCGATACAGCCGAAGGGTGGTTCAGGAGAGGCGGATGATCCAGTAGCGGGATACAGGGATCAGCGCAGCGAGGTTCCGTCAGCGAAGTAAGCTTGCAAGCATGGAAGCTTCAAGCAAGGTTAGCATCCAGATAAGGGTGTTTGAACGAACACATGTGAGTGAGAGCCGACGCCTTAAATAGCCATCTAGTCCGGCGCTGAGTGATGACAGCTCCAGTCTTAAAGGTGTATGTGCACCTTTCCAAAAGTAAATGGTAGGGCGCATACACTTGTGGAAAGTGTAATTTAGGGTACCAAAGGTACCGGAACATTACAATACCCCCCCTTTAAGGCCTGCTCCTGAAGGCCTCTGGAGCTGGTTTGTCTGGGTATCTCGCATGAAAATTGCGGATTAATCTAGGGGCATGTATGTCAGAGGTGTTTAGCCAGGTGTCGTCTTGGGGCCCATAGTTCTTCCATCTAACCAAGTACTAAAGTCTTCTTCTGTAGATACGAGAATCCAGAATCTCTTTTATCTCGTATTCTTCTCCACCTTCAACTTGTACAGGAGGGGGAGGTGGAATATTAGGCCTTATTCCTTGGTCCGGAACATGGGGTTTTAGTAGCGACACATGGAAAATGGGATGGATTTTTAGGTCCATTGGCAATGTAAGCTGCACTGCAGCTTTTCCAATAAGTTTCTTGATTGGGAAAGGTCCCAAGAACAGAGGTCCAAGCTTTTTGCTAGGGATCTTCAGTCTCAAGTTTTTTGTTGAGAGCCAAACGAGGTCCCCGATAGTATACTGTGGAGAAGGTCTTCTACGAAGATCAAAGTACTTCTTTTGTTGACTGTGAGCGTGTGCAATGGTAGTATTTAGTAAACCCAGAGAATCCTTTATTTGGGAAAGATAGTCTGAGGCTACTGGGTTATTTGAAGGAAGGATGCGTGGAGGGAGAATAGAGGGATGGAACCCATAGTTCAAGTAGAACGGACTCTGCTTGGTTGTACTGTGAGTTGCGTTGTTGTAGGCAAATTCTGCCAGGGGGAGAAGATCCAACCAATCATCCTGTTGGTAAGAAGTGTAACAACGTAAATACTGCTCGATGCATTGGTTGACTCTTTCAGTCTGTCCGTTGGTCTGCGAATGGTAAGGAGAAGTGAGCTTCCGCTCAATCCGTAGTATGTGACATAGTTCTTGCCAGAATTTAGAAATAAATTGGGATCCACGGTCAGACAAAAGAGTTTATGGGATACCATGTAATCTGAAGACATGTTTCATCAGGAGTTCTGCCGTTTGTTTGGACGAAGGTAGTCTGCGAATAGCAATGAAATGTGCCATCTTTGTCAGATGGTCCACTGACACCAAGATGGTATTAAATCCTTTGGAAGGAGGCAATTCTACGATGAAGTCCAATGACAGAACCTCCCATGGAGTTTGGGGTATTGGTAGACTGCATAGTAGGCCGGATGGTCTCGTAGTGTCAATTTTGGACCTGGCACAGACATTGCATGAAGAGACGAATTTTTGTATAGATGTTTTCATGTCAGGCCACCAGAATTGCCGAGAAATCAAATTGAAAGTCTTTGTCATACCCATATGTCCTGCCATAGGCACATCATGCGATAATTCCAAGATCTTGGTGCGTAGGGTAGGTGGTATGTAAAGTTTGTCGTTGTAGTAGAGGAAGCCTTCTGCATCGGTATTTAGTTGTGGTGGGGGTGAATCCAACCTTATACCATGCAGAACCTCTTCCTTTAAGGAACGGACAACTCCAATAATGCGTTTGTGAGGTATTATAGGAACGGAAGGAATTTCAAAGTAATTTTCTTCAGTTAGTCGTGATAGTGCATCCGCCTTTTTGTTCTTATCTGCAGGTGTGTAGGTCACTAGGAAGTTAAACCTAAGAAAGAATAGTGACCATCGTACCTGTCCATGCGAGAGAGTTTTGCTAGTCTGAAGATATTGGAGGTTTTTATGGTCCGTGTATATAATTATTGGTAATTGGGTGCCTTCGAGTAAATGTCGCCAATTCTCCAGAGCCAATTTTATAGCAAGCAGTTCCTTCTCACCCACGGGGTAATTTATCTCGGGACTGCTCAGGGATTTAGAAAAAAAGGCGACTGGATGAAGTGGTGAAATGTGAGTTGGTCGTTGGGAGAGTATTGCTCCTACTGCCAGGTTTGACGCATCTACCTCCAGAATGTATTGGAGGGATGGGTCTGGATGGCGTAATATGGGAGCGGAAGTAAACCTTGTCTTTAACAAGTGGAAAGCCTTATTTGCTTCTTCTGACCATTTAAATGGTATTTTTATGCTAGTGAGCTGTGTGAGGGGTCTCACAATAGCAGAAAAGTTTTTTATGAACTTCCTGTAGAAATTTGAAAATCCCAGGAATCGCTGTAGCGCCTTGCGTGTAGTTGGTGTAGGCCAATCCTGAATGCAGGATATTTAACTCATGTCCATCTCGATTCCTGTTTTGGATATGATGTAGCCTAGAAAGAGTACCTCATCTTTATGGAACAAGCATTTCTTCAGCTTCACATAAAGATTATGTGCAAGCAATCTCGATAATACAAGTCTTACATGTCTTATGTGTTCAGACAGGGTCCGTGAATATATAAGTATATCGTCCAGATATACCACAACACAGACATCTAGTAAGTCTTTAAAAATATCGTTTATAAATCGTTGGAAAACTGCAGGGGCATTGCATAGGCCGAATGGCATCACAAGATACTCGAACAATCCGTATCTAGTTCTGAACGCAGTCTTCCACTCGTGTCCATCACGGATTCGAATGAGATTGTATGCTCCTTTCAGGTCTAATTTTGAAAAATAGGTAGCTCCACGCACCTGCTCAATGAGCTCAGGGATAAGCGGTAGAGGATAGCGATCTTTTATTGTGATAGCATTCAATTTCCTGTAGTCGATGATAGGTCTGAGACTTGAATCTTTATTGCGAACAAAAAAGAGTCCTGCTGCTGTGGAAGAAGTGGAAGGTCTAATAAAACCTTTTTCCAAGTTCTCATCCAAATAGGTTTTGAGATGGGCAAGTTCATCCTGTGAAAGAGGATAAACATGACCGAACGGCAATTTGCTATTTGGGAGTAGATCAATGCTACAATCATAGTCTCGATGAGGAGGTAATGCTTGAGCATTTTTCTCAAGAAAAACCTCAGAAAGATCCTGATAACATAGTGGTGCAATCTCATCTGTCACCACAGACAGAATCTTCCCGGAAAACGGGAGGTTACACGTTTCCTCGCAATAACAAGAAGGGAAGGTCAAGGACCGTTTCTTCCAATCTATGGTTGGTTGGTGTGTGTGCAACCAGGGAAGTCCCAACACAATGGGAAAGTGGGGTGATGGTATTAAATTGAAGGTAGAAGTCTCCCTATGAGACTCGTTAATAGTGACTAGAAGTGCTTGTGTCTGATCGGTGATCGGACCAGAGGATAACGGAACACCGGTAATAAGACTTACTGAGACAGGTTTGAGTTTAGAAATAATAGGAATTTTATTTAAAGCAGCAAAACATATATCCATATAATTTCCACAAGATCCTGTGTCAATCATGGCCTTAGTAGTAATCCTGTTCTGGTCCCACTGTAATGTCAAAAAAACAGAAATGTAGGGGTTAGTGAATGAAGTTGTCAATCCTCCTAGAGAGACATGTGAACACTCACCCTTCTTTTTGTTGACTAGGGGACAGACGTTTATCTTGTGATCCGGGGATGCACAGTACAAGCAGAGATTTTCATTTCGTCTTTTGGCTTTTTCCATAGTTGATAGCGGTGGGCGTATGGTTCCTATCTCCATAGGAACGGGGTCAACGGCCAGACTCCGAGAGGAAACGGATAATGGCATTCCCATCTTTTCAGCCTTTCTTTCTCGTAGTCTTCTATCTATGGTAATACTGAGTTGTATTAATGCATCCAGGGTTTTTGGCAGATCCGCTCGGGCGAGCTCGTCCTTAACGGCTTCTGATAGGCCAAGCCTAAATTGGGTTTTCAGAGATGCATCATTCCATTCTGAATCAAGGGTCCATCTCTTGAACTCTGCGACAAAGTCTTCCACAGGCCTCCTTCCTTGTTTCAAGGATCTTAACTGAAGATCAGCAGTACTCTGCCTATTGGGGTCATCATATAGGCTAGTGAGCTCTGCCAGGAACAAGGCATAGGAGTTGAGAAGCTGGTCGTTTTTCTCAAAAAGAGAATCTGCCCAGGCTCGAGGATCGCTTGATAGGTAAGAAATAATAGTACAAACCTTAATGTGATCAGTAAGGTAGGTACGAGGTTTTAGCAAAAAAAGTAACTCACATGCGTTTTTAAATTCTCGAAATTTTTTGCGATCGCCTGTAAATACCAAAGGGGGATTTATCTTGGGTTCAGGGGACTGAGCAGTGGTAAGTTGTGTCAGTCTAATTACCTGCTGTGACAGAGCCTGATTGTCTTCTTTTAATTCAGCAAGTGCGTGTATTAACGCAGATACTTGCTGTTTTAATTGTGTCACCTGAGTGGCTATTTCTGCTGAATCCATTTTTTAGGTTCGTTCAATCTGTAACGCTCCTGCGTTTCTTATATGGTGTGGATTTTCAGCTGCAGAAATAGTTCCACGTCAGTTGTCATGTAAGAGATATGCTGAGATACCATTCCCAACCTCAATGACTCATCATGTGTGGAAGGTCTTATTTCAGCCAGTAAATACACACAATTAGCAAGCTGGTTCCTAGAGTGACTTTATATATGTGGTAACACAATGATGAAGGTTTGAGGGATAGGTTGAGTGGAGGTGGTAGGTGATAGACACTTGAAGGTGAGACAGTAGCAGATGGATGCAGGAAGGTTTAACAATGTTGTATGATAGCAGATGATAGAATAGTAGGTGGACATACAAAAGAGATCAACCCAGTGCAGAAAAGTAGCAGTAGTCTCAAGAGCTAGCAATCTAGTTTATGCAGATGTGATAAACAGTCTCTACTATGCAGAGCTAGATAGTGTAAGCTTAGTATAAGTTTATAGAGAATTCCCCTGCGGGGTACTTAGCACTATTAGCGATACAGCCGAAGGGTGGTTCAGGAGAGGCGGATGATCCAGTAGCGGGATACAGGGATCAGCGCAGCGAGGTTCCGTCAGCGAAGTAAGCTTGCAAGCATGGAAGCTTCAAGCAAGGTTAGCATCCAGATAAGGGTGTTTGAACGAACACATGTGAGTGAGAGCCGACGCCTTAAATAGCCATCTAGTCCGGCGCTGAGTGATGACAGCTCCAGTCTTAAAGGTGTATGCGCACCTTTCCAAAAGTAAATGGTAGGGCGCATACACTTGTGGAAAGTGTAATTTAGGGTACCAAAGGTACCGGAACATTACAATAACTTAAGAGACTTATTAGACAAGATATAGATATAAATTCGGGAATAAACCAGGAAGATTCTTAGCAAGACTATTAATGAAGAAAAAAACAAAAAGTATATAGAAAAAGTTAAAAGCAGCAGAAATGAAATAACTAATTCAACTACAGATATAGCTAAAGCCTTCCATACCTTTTACAACGCCCTATATAATGTTCGAAAAGAAGAAACTCAACAAACAAGACAGGAAAAAATAAAAAATATGCAAAAATATATTAAGGAAGCAAACTTACCTAAATTACCAGAGGATAAATTAGAACTCCTAGATGCCCCAATTGCCGAAAGCGAGATAAAAGAGGTGTTAAAAACTGTTCAAAAGGGAAAAAGTCCGGGACCAGATGGATACACAATAAAGTATTATAAAAGATTTAAAGAAATTTTGGTACCAAAAATGCAAAAATATATGAATCAAGTTGGAAAGGAAGATCTTCGGGTGGAATCTCTGATGGCCCATATTACGGTAATACCGAAAGAAGGGAAAGATCTAACCCTCTGTTCCAGTTATAGACCAATTGCCCTGTTAAATGTAGATACGAAATTATTTGCAAAAATCTTGGCAACAAGATTAAAGGGCTTACTGGAACTATGGATACACCCAGATCAAACCGGATTTGTGCCAGGCAGAGAAGGGAAAGACAGTGCTGTCCGAACCCTGTTACTCCTACAAAAAACTAAAAATCATGAAGTCCCCTCCCTCCTATTGTCGATTGATGCCGAAAAAGCCTTTGATAGGGTGGACTGGGACTTTGTGAAGGAGACAATAAAAAATGTAGGGATTGGATTAAAAATGAGGCAATGGATAGAGGCTCTATATGACAAACCGACAGCAAAAATTAAGATAAATGGAGGACTGTCAGAGGGCTTTGAGATGAGCAATGGGACGAGACAGGGATGTCCCCTGTCCCCCCTATTGTTCATATTAACCCTAGAACCTCTATTAGCAAAAATAAGACAAAATAAAGATATAAGTGAAGTGAAGGTGAATCAGGATGAACATAAGGCAGCAGCATATGCGGATGACTTATTATTTTATATTACGAATCCCAGGATTACACTCCCAAACATCCAAAAAGAATTAAAAGAGTATGAAAAATTATCAAACTTCAAAAAAAAAATCCAATAAAATTTGAAATTCTTAATATCAGTCTAAACATTCAAGAAGAACAGACACTAAAAGCCTACTTCCCTTATACCTGGGCAAAAACCAAATAAAAATATTTAGGGATATACATAACACCACAAAGCCGAAAACTATATCAAGCTAATTTTATACCTTTATTAAATGAATTAAAAAACAGATATAACAAGGAGATCAAATAATCAAATCTCATGGATCGGTAGAATAAACGTAGTTAAGATGTTTATATTACCCAAGATTTTGTAAAAATGTTCTCTATTACCAATAAATATTCCTCCATCCTTTTTTAGGGTAATAAAAACTTTATTAATAAAATATATATGGCAGCAGAAAAAACCCAGGGTACAATACAAGATTCTCACAAGAGGTAAAACACAAGGGGGATTAGCAACCCAGGATATAGAAAGGTATTATAGGGCAGTAATTATTACATGAATGATTGATTGGACAAAAGAAGCAACGGGGAAAAGATGGGTGGAAATAGAATGCTCACAAAATAATACTCACTTACACAAAACAATATGGATACCTCCAAAATATAGGGAAACACAAGGTGCACATGAATTGACAAAGGTCGTTTATAAAATATGGGATAGGATTAATAAACAATTGAAAATAGAGTATAATTCACCAATGATATCACTAAATGGCACAAAATATTTCCCACCAGGGAATGAGGAGAAATTTGGAAAATGGATTGGTAGCACTCAATTAAAGGATATACTTCACAAAGGTCGTATCAAGACATTTCAAAATTTAAAGCAAAATAATAATAAAGATATAAAATTAGATGAATAGAGATATTTCCAACTGAGCCATTTTGTTAAATCATTATCACAACCGATTAGATCGGAAAAAAACTCTTAATACTATTGAGAAATTAAGTTACACTTCCACTCAAAAAACACGGAGTATCACAAATATATAGAATGTTGACACTGTTTGGAGAACCCTCCATTCATGGTAAAATGGGAGAAAGAAATGGGGAAATGGGGGCACAATTGTCAAAACAGGAATCAGATATTGTATTAAAGCTGGTGGGGTCCGTAGCCACAGAACAACAGAATTAAATTACAAATGTCTGTTAAGATGGTATATCACACCAGAAGCAATAAACAAATATCAACCAGATAAAACAGATAAATGTTGGAGGAATTGTGGAAATACCGGAACAATGTATCACATGTTCTGGGGTTGCTCAAAAGTTAGAGAATTTTGGACAAAGGTCCAACAAATCACCAGTGAAATCACAGATACAACAATTCCAAATGACCCATGGGTATGTCTATTTCATAACACAACAATGTCATTAAAAAAATATAAAAACAACTCTGGTCCCAACCTTACTAAATGCAGCAAAAGGGATAATCCCAAAAATGTGGAGAGAAACAGAAACCCAAAATTAAAGGAATGGTGTAACAGGATAAATTATATCTTTAATATGGAATACATCAGTAATACTCAAGAGGAGACTCCAACAAACATGAAGGAAAAGTGGGAAAAATGGATAGATTTTAAAAAATCAAATAAGTATATAGAAATGAATGCATAAACATCATCGGAGTGAGAGAAAAACAGAAGGAAGAAGAGTTGTATAGGAAAAAGGGAGAGGAGGTATGTGGGGAGGGAGGGAAGAAGTAAATGGGATAAAGTATTAAAAGATTACATTGTATTGTATATTCTTTTCTCTTTGTGTTTTCTTTTTTTTTTTATTCCTTCTTTCATTTGGGAATCTGTATGTGGTATACATGTACATTTTATATCCTAAATAAATAAAAAAATTAAATACAAAAAAAAACAAAAAAACTCCTATCTGTCCCTCAGCAGCAGTCAGGAACCTCTCCCTACAGTAGTATTAGCAGAGTGACGCGCGCACTGCGTGACTCCAGCTTATATAGAGTCTGGGTCACATGCTGCACTGGCCAATCACAGCCATGCCATTAGTAGACATGGCTGTGATGGCTTCTAGGGCACACTAGTTAAACGCTTGCTGATTGGCTGCCTTGCACCTGTTGAAACATCAAATAACATTACCGAATAACGGACAGTACCCGACAATACAGTTTGGTTTCGCTTAACCCTATTCGTGAGCAGTGCCATGCCAAGCTGGCCAAGATTTCCCTTAAACACCAATGTTAAAGACAGGGAGCAGTGCCATGCCAAGCTGTCCATTATTTCCCATAGATGCTAATGTTAAAGACGGGGAGCAATGCCATGCCTTTGGGAATGCCAAAGCACCCTCCCCATGTTGAGGGCATGTGGCCTGGTATGGTTCAGGAGGGGAGCCCTCCCCCCCTCTATCCTGGCCTGCCAGGCTGCTTGCGAAGGGTATAAAGGTCTAGTATGGATTTATAATAAATAATTATAAATAAGTTAAAGTTTATATATACAGTACAGACCAAACGTTTGGACACACCTTCTCATTCAAAGAGTTTTCTTTATTTTCATGACTATGAAAATTGTAGAGTCACACTTCAAGAGGTAGTCACCTGAAATGGTTTTCACTTCACAGGTGTGCCCTGTCAGGTTTAATAAGTGTGATTTCTTGCCTTATAAATGGGGTTGGGACCATCAGTTGTGTTGTGCAGAAGTCAGGTGGATACACAGCTGACAGTCCTACTGAATAGACTGTTAAAATTTGTATTATGGCAAGAAAAAAGCAGCTAAGTACAGGAAAACGAGTGGCCATCATTACTTTAAGAAATGAAGGTCAGTCAGTCCGAAAAATTGGGAAAACTTTGAAAGTGTCCCCAAGTGCAGTCACAAAAACCATCAAGCGCTACAAAGAAACTGGCTGACATGCGGACCGCGCCAGGAAAGGAAGACCAAGAGTCACCTCTGCTGTGGAGGATAAGTTCATCCGAGTCACCAGTCTCAGAAATCGCAGGTTAACAGCAGCTCAGATTAGAGACCAGGTCACGGAGTTCTAGCAGCAGACACATCTCTACAACTGTTAAGAGGAGACTGTGTGAATCAGGCCTTCATGGTAGAATATCTGCTAGGAAACCACTGCTAAAGAAAGGCAACAAGCAGAAGAGACTTGTTTGGGCTAAAGAACACAAGGAATGGAAATTAGACCAGTGGAAATCTGTGCTTTGGTCTTATGAGTCCAAATTTGAGATCTTTGGTTCCAACCACCGTGTCTTTGTGCGATGCAGAAAAGGTGATCGGATGGACTCTACATGCCTGGTTCCCACCGTGAAGCATGGAGGAGGAGGTGTGATGGTGTGGGGGTGCTTTGCTGGTGACACTGTTGGGGATTTATTCAAAATTTAAGGCATACTGAACCAGCATGGCTACCACAGCATCTTGCAGCGGCATGCTATTTCCATCCGGTTTGTGTTTAGTTGGACCATCATTTATTTTTCAACAGGACAATGACCCCAAACACACCTCCAGGCTGTGTAAGGGCTATTTGACCAAGAAGGAGAGTGATGGGGTGCTGCGCCAGATGACCTGGCCTCCACAGTCACTGGACCTGAACCCAATCGAGATGGTTTGGGGTGAGCTGGACCGCAGAGAAAAAGGCAAAAAGGCCAACAAGTGCTAAGCATCTCTGGGAACTCCTTCAAGACTGTTGGAAGACCATTTCAGGTGACTACCTCTTGAAGTGTGACTCTACAATTTTCGTAGTCATGAAAATAAAGAAATTCTTTGAATGAGAAGGTGTGTCCAAACTTTTGGTGTGTACTATATATATATATATATATATATATATATATATATATATATATATATGTATATATATATATTATGTGACAGGAAGTCAGGTAAATCTGTAAATGTAGTCACAGACAGGAAATACATTTCCACCTGGTTTAGAAAATTCACCAATTACTATAGGGTGTCGGCTGCAAAGGCAGCAGGAAGGTGTAAAGAAGTTGAAAACCATTCAGCTGTTCGGAATGAGGAAGTTAAGCCCTCTATAATTTGTCCAAAGGAAGTCTATTGATTGCTGCCTCCTGACGTTGTGTGAGCTGGGGAGAGGAGGACAGTCAGATGTGTGCCTCCCGACGCTGTGTGAGCATGGGAGAAGACCTCCTGAAGTGATGTGCGCTGAGGAGGGTAAAAAGTGTGAAGACTACTCAAGGTGAGGTCTGGGATTGTTTCTATGTGGAAGAAATAAATGAACTGTTTGCTATGTGAAGAGATAAACAAAGGAATGCGTTCTATGTGAAGAGAAAAGCAAAGGGACATGTTCAATGTGAAGAGAAAAGGGACATGTTCAATGGACATTTGTTGTATGAAGAAAAAAAACATGGACTATTGAGTGTCTGCTGTAGGATCAGCAAAGTTTGCCCAACAGGAGACTTCCTTAGACAGGTTCCTGTGTGTGAGAAGGTAGCCGCCCACAGTGGCAAGGATTTATTTTGTGTTTTATTTTATTTTGGATGTTTTTGACGCTTGCAGTCTGGTGAAGAAAATTGCACAATCTATGTGTGCAGGAGAGAAGATCCTGAAAGAGAGGAAAAACTACTTGTTTTAAAGAGACAGTGGTCTCAAAATTTTTGATGGACTTTGTTGTGTCTGGTGCATGAGACTGCACCAACTGTGTCTGCAGGAGAAGAGATCTTGCAAGAGAGAGAAAAACTACTAGTTTTAAAGAGACAGTGGTCTCAAAATTTTTTGCTGGACTGAAAATTTATTGTGGAGTAATTGAAGATGGGGCGGTCAAATTGCCTGAAAGATGCAAAGATAGCTGAAATGAGAGACCAGATTCTATGGATGGAGGGGATGTTACCGCCTGAACGAGCCCCATCCATGCCTGAACGGAGTCTGCTAAAGAGAAAGGTTGTTGTCCCTAGCAACACTGAGGCAAATGCAGATTTTCAGCGGAGCTTTGCAGCTCAACAAAAGGCTCACCAAGAGAGCATGGCAGGCTGGAAACAGAGACGCCAGCAGCAAATGGAGGCCAACGGTTTGGAGGAAACCGAGTATGTGTGCAGGGCTGAGTTGGATGCCTTGCAACGGAAAATGGAAGAAAAGGAACAAGCCTTGGAATTGCTTAGGATGGAGCATAGAAACTTGCAGGCTCAGGTGTTACAGTGGGAAGAATCCACTGCTCTTCTTTTTTCCGAGTTACAAAAACGTGGAGAGACTATAATGGGGAAAGATACCATCCTCATGGAAAAGGAAATTGAAATTCAGACTCAGACTTTGCAGAAGCAAAGTATGCGTGATATGTTAGAGTTGCGTAATCAGCTGAAAAAAAGTCTTCAGTCTTTGGAAGCTACAAAAATAGACCTGCAGGGGGTGCAGGAACAGAATGTCTCTCTGAAAATGACATTGTCTCTCAGCGACAAGGAGAAAAATGAGAGAGAGGCTAAATTACTGAGTACTGTGTATGAGCTCACCACTTTGAGCAATGTGGTAGATGAATTCCGTACGGACTGTGAAAGTTGGAAAGAGGAAGCCCAATGTGTCCAGCAGCAGCAGCAGCAGCAGCTAAAGAAGAAAGAAGCCTGTGTGGCAGAATTACATTCTCATTCCCAGAAGCTAGCCAAGGAGGTGAAGGCTCTTATGCAGGGAAAAGGAGATTCTGAACACAAGAGAAAAAAAGTAGAGGCACAGCTGCAGGAATCGCAAGTCAAGGTGTCAGAAGGTGACCGATTGTGTGCCAAGCTGTCAGAGAAGGCAAACCGACTGCAGGTTGAGTTGGACAATGTCACAAATCAGCTTTCTCAAACAGACAGCAAATCTAGAGGAATTGCCAAAGATTTCTCTATCTTGGAATCGCAGCTGCAAGACACGCAGGAACTCTTACAGGAAGGGAGGTGTCAAAGGCTGAGTTTTAGCACAAAGCTCAAACAAATGGAAGATGAGAAAAATTGCTTCCTGGAACAATTAAAAGAGGAAGAGGAAGCAAAGAAAAATCAGAGCAAGTCGCAACATTGCAAGCTCAGATAGCGGATATGAAAAAACGCATGGAAGAAAGCGTTGGTTCATTAGAGAGTGTTGAAGATGTGAAAAAGAAGTTTGATCAGATGCTTGGTGAGGAGAAATATGCAGAACAACATGACCGTGCAGAAGCGGAGGCGCGTGATAAAGAGAGCAAAGCCTTGTTCTTGGCTCGCTCCTTAGAGGAAGCTCTAGAGTGTAAGGTTGAACTAGAAAGAGTTAACAAACAGCTGTGTACAGAAATGGAAGATTTGGTCAGCTCCAAGGATGATGTTGGGAAAAGCGTTCAGGAGCTCGAAAAGTCTAAGCGAGCCTTAGAACAGCAAGTAGAAGAGATGAAGATTCCGTTGCAGGAATTTGAAGAGGAATTACAGGCAACAGAGGATCTGTTCCAAAGAGGGGATAGTGTGCCTGATGCAGTTTATAAAAGGAACAGTGTTTTGGGGTCTGTCATGAGTGAGCATCAGAAATTTGATGACATGTTGTTTGAATCACCCTTCTGGATTAAACAGTTCCTTCAAAAACACCCCCTAGTGGAGAAAACTAAGGCAAGTGATATAAAGCTGGGAAAAAAAAAGCGGGGCGTGGCTTGGCGCTGATCGTGGATGGCCCCCTGATCTCCTAGCTCCCGGCCAGCTCGAGAGTTTTCAGCTATAAGAAGAGCGATCTTTCTCCTGCTGCACTCCCAAGAAGGATGAGTAGATCCAGCACCCGCTCCTCTCCCTCACGATCTCGCTCCCCGAGAGATTTGACGCCCGTCCGCACCCGCAGCATACCGGACCTATTCCGCCAGCCCCAACTACTACGCGAGGCCCCGGCTTCAAATCAGGCCTACGCGGACGCGGCTCGAGGAACCCCGACTCTCTCCAATACGAGAGAACACACGGCACCACTACCCCAAGGCAACATGTCCTCAGCCATGGACACTCTGGCGCCGACGACTACCCCTCCTCCTCCACCGCCTGTCACCCTCCCGGACCTTCGCTCCATTGCAGATGAGCTGAAGGCCTCACTAGCCATGGCAGTGATAGAATTGAAGGGTGAAATATCTTCTATCAATCTGAGAGTAACAGATGTCGAAGAGAAAGTCACAGCGCAAGAAGAATCCATTCAATCCATGACTGACACAATGCATTCTCATGATGCCCAATTTAGGGACATGCAAAGACAACTTGAAGATCTTGACAACAGGGGTCGGCGCCATAATTTAAGAGTAAGGGGCCTGCCTGAATCGGTGGATCAAACACAAATCACAAGAGCTACTACCGCCATCTTTAATGATGTCCTGGGAAGACCTCTAGAAACACCTATCGAGTTCGAACGTCTCCACAGAGCCCTGAGACCCAAACCAAGAGACACAGACCCCCCAAGGGACATCATTTGCTGCGTAGTCAACTTCAGACTGAAGGAAGATGTCCTGAGGAGGACAAGAGATCGTCGCTCCCTCCTATACCATGGCACGGAAATAAAAATCTTCCAGGATCTTTCGCCGATAACCCTACAACGTAGAAGAGACTTGCGACCCCTATTGGATTCTCTAAGATCCAGAAATATCCAGTACCGATGGAAATTCCCGTTCTGCCTATCTGCTTCGGCAAACGGTCGTACCATCAACCTGAGGGTCCCGGAAGAACTTGCTAATTTCTGCAACGCACTGAACATACCGCACATTAACCTGCCTGATTGGTACAGACCTCTCAACACCCAAAGGCTGCGAAGATCAAATTCAATGGATGCAGTTCCGGAAAGGGATGACTTCCAAATCAGACGTCCCAGAACATCATCGTCTAGCAACGGTTCATCCAACCTACACAGGAGCCAAGATTTCCTGAGCCCTACAGCTTCCCCAGCGCACCGTCGCCCAAGACAAGAATAAAGTACCTCATCCCAAATGGTCTGACTCTCCTACACCTTTTGTCACCCCCCCCCATGCCCTTTCTCTTACTTTTTCGCTTTCTCTCTCTAGCCCTGTCCACACTTTCTACCTGCCCCCGTCTGCTTCTTCCCAACAGATTTTGAACTGCACCTGAACAGAAGCCCGGATCTGCGCCAGCAACATCACCTCAACCTATATTCATCCGGACACACACATCTCCTTCTATTCCCGAAGATCGTGATTAAGGATGGGTAATGTACTTTACACCACACAAACAACCTAAGTAAATGGATGTACCCCTCCTCTTTAAATGCACTCCTTATAACAGAGACTACCACGCCACTGTCCACCATATCTCCACATGCCCTCCACTTCCCCTCCCCCCTCCCCCCTCTTTTGCTTCTTTTTTTTTTAACTTCTTTTTTTTTTGGGGCCGAGTTTATTTTATTATAGAGTTTATTCTAAGGGGTTTACCTATTTAGCCCTAACTGAATGTTTTCATCTCTTGCATATGACACACATGATATGCTTTGGTTAAAATGTACCCTGCTTCTGAAACCTCTTTTCAGGATGAGAGTGATGAGAGAGGGAGGAGGGGAAAATAAAAGCCCCTTGGAAAGAAAAGGGACGGATTTTCAGAGAGAGGAAAAAAAAGGAAAGAAAAGAGAAAAGGAAAAAAAAAAAAAAAAGGGGGAAAAAACCTTCTTTACATATACACACCTCTACAATAGCCTCGCCCTGTGTACAAGCATTGTCCATAGACAGCTACACCTCGAACGTCCACCTTGAAGGGAGGGCAAGAACATCCCGGATCAAATTATCACACGTCTCGTGCCACTCATGGTCTCAATCCTAAAAGCACACTCCCATTTGCCCGGTCTTCTACTATACAGAAAGGAGTAAGTGATATCGCTCCCCTCTCTCTCTGACGCTCGCTCCCCACACCCAGGAGAGGATTCCCAGGGAACCTCTTCTTACCATGCACACTTCAGACTATTTCGATGCAATCCAATCAGACATTTTATGGCATTATGTTATAATATATGGTATAATATTTTATGGTATCATTGAAAGTTCAAAGTATTATATGTTCATGCCAATGTCTTTGTCTTTCTCCACTCTAAACCTATCCAACTTACCGCTTCTACCACAACCTGCGATCAAGGCTTCACCACCTCAATCGGCAGTGTGCTGACTGACCCACCTATCTCACCCCCCATAACCCTGACATACCTAGTGGCTCCCAATTCTTTTTTTGTTTTTTTTTCCGGGCTCCCCATGATGCATATGATATTTTTATTCTCCCCTAACGGCTTCTAGTCAATTTTTTATCCCCTCCCTGCATTAATGTCTCTGCTGGGTCTGTTTCCTGAATACCCATAATCTCACTTCCTTCACCTCTATTCCTGATAACACGAAAGATCATCAAATTCTTTCTTTCCCTTACCTCTCGAGCCGGCCGGCTCATGTTTCCGTCATTTTCACGTACCTCGATCGACTACCAACCATTCACCCCACAAGACAGACAGAGTTGATCTGATCACCTCATCTGTCAACACTTCCGATACCTGTATATTTGGATAGGTGTGATTGTATTTCACACTCTATACTTCGGTTCTCCCCCTCCTCTTAATTATCCCACCCCTCTCCCCCTTCCCCTCTGACCTCCCCATCCTCCTACATCCTTCTCCCCCCCATCCCCTTCCCACATCGGTCTCTACCTCCCAGACACATTAAGCCTACCATACCAGACCACACCCACAACACCCCCCAGTGGTAGGTACCTGATCCAACTTCATGATGAATTCTCCACAGACTCCCTCCAATTCACTCCAAATTAAGGTTGTGTCATTAAACGTAAAAGGTTTAAATATACCCGAGAAACGTAGCCAAGTCCTCGAGATTATGCACAAATCAAAGGCGGATATAGTATACCTTCAAGAGACTCACTTTCTTTCAAAAAACACCCCGAAACTTAGCAACTTCAGATACCCCACAGCTTACCTGGCCACTAATCCTTTAGGAAAAACGAAGGGAGTTGCAATTCTCATATCTAAAAACCTTGATTGGAAATGTACTGACTCCCTCATTGACCCTGACGGGCGATACATTATCCTGAAAGGACTCTTGGCACAAAAACCCATCACTCTAGCTAATATTTACTCCCCCAACTCTGCGCAGGTACCATTTTTTAGGAAAATTGCCTCCTTACTGGCTGAAAACCAAAAGGGAATCACAATCCTGGGAGGGGACTTCAACGTAGCGTTGTATCCTATCCTAGACTCCTCCTCAGGCACATCATCCCTCCCGTACAAAGCCCTCAAACAAATTCGTCAATCCCTCCAAGAACTACTCCTACACGATGCCTGGCGTACTCTAAACCCCTCCACAAAAGACTTCACATTTTTCTCTTCTCCTCACCAAAGATATTCCAGGTTAGATTACCTCTTCCTATCACAAAAAGACCTACCCCTGATCAAAAAGGCCACAATTGAACCAATGCTAATCTCTGATCACCACCCAGTATCCCTGACAATCGCAATCCCTGGAGACTTCTCGTATAACAAGTTCTGGAGGCTAGACTCGACGCTTCTCACTCATGAACCCGACATCCAGTATCTGAGGAAAAAGATTGCGGAATACTTCTCTGAAAATACCACTAGCGATATCTCCCCCATCACGATTTGGGAAGCGCATAAATGTGCACTAAGAGGAGTTCTTATTTCTCTCAAATCCTCAAAGAAGAAAGCGCACCAAGCACATACTCAAGCAATAATTAACAAAATTCAAAACCTAGAAAAAAATCACAAAAGCACCAGAGCACATCTCACATACCTTGAACTAGTACATAACAGACAACTCCTCCTAGACGAGCTTCACATTAAAATAAAACGTAAATTTCTCCTCCAACAAAAATTATTCTACGAGTTCGGGAACAAGAGTAGTAAATTCCTCGCCAAAGCCCTCCAAGAAAAAAGAGCAAAGTCCTCCATACATTCGATCAAAGACACCCAAGGAAACACCTTTGTCAAAACCCCAGACATCGCAACCCAATTTGAGAAGTACTACACCCAGCTTTATAATCTAGATCATCCAATCCCGATTCAAACCCAGAATTCCCTCATACAAGATTTCCTCCAGAAATCCTGCACTAAAACTCTTAATGACTCCCAATCCCAAAACCTGGAACAGCCCCTATCAGAGGAAGAGCTCAAATTAGCTATTTCTCAACTAAAAGCAGGCAAAAGCCCAGGCCCAGACGGTTTCACAGCCCCATATTACAAAACCTTCACAGACCTTCTATCATCTCCGTTACTAAAAGCCTTTAACTCACTGGCTTCTCCCCCATATCCCCATCACAGATTGCTTGACGCCCATATAACAGTGATACCAAAGGAAAATAAGGACCCAACCTCAGTAATTAACTACAGACCCATCTCTCTACTTAACGTCGACATCAAACTTTTCGCCAAAATTATCGCGAATAGATTACTGCCCCTGGTTCCGATACTAATAGACAAAGATCAGGTGGGATTCGTCCCCGGCCGCGAAGCTCGTGACAACACGGTCAAAGCCATTAACATCCATCACTGGATGACCTCTCATAAAGAAAAGGGCTTTATGCTATCCCTCGACGCCGAGAAGGCGTTCGATAGGCTCGACTGGAATTACATGAGACAAGTCCTGCAACACATTGGCATCCCGGACCGATTACTCACTCTAATATTGTCTCTGTACTCCACACCTACGGCATGTGTCAGAGTCAATGGAAGCCTATCGGACGCCTTCTCCATAGGAAACGGGACTAGGCAGGGATGCCCCCTATCCCCAATTCTGTTTGTCCTTACCTTAGAACCTTTTTTACGTACACTTGACCTAAACCCAAACATTTCTGGAATTACCATCTCCCATCATACGTATAAGATAGCGGCTTTTGCCGATGACATTTTACTGTTTCTTAGCGACCCTCTCCTCTCCATCCCGTCACTTCTACAAGAATTTAAATTCTTTCAGAAAATGTCCAATTTCAAAATAAACTTCTCAAAGTCAAACGCCCTCAACATTACCCTATCCAAAAGATTAGTAGACCAATGCAAGTCTAACTTTCCATTCCAATGGGCTCAATCTTCCATTAAATACCTAGGCATTCACCTAACGAATAATCTGAACGATCTGTTCCCCACTAACTTTCTCCCAGTATTACAAGCAATCAAAGACGACATTAAGAAATGGTCCAGACCACATTTCTCCTGGTTCGGACGAGCCGCCATCCTTAAAATGAATGTCCTACCGCGCCTATTATTCCTCCTTCAAGCTATCCCCATTAAAATCCCAAAATCCTTCTTCAACTCCTTCAAATCTTTATGTTCCAAATTTCTTTGGTGCCAAAAAAAACCCAGGCTCTCTTTCACATTACTTTCCAAACCCAAACTAGATGGAGGCATTGGCCTACCAGACTTACAAAAATATTATTGGGCATGTCACCTAACTAGAATTTTAGATTGGTTTCTCCATGAACCCAATAAAGACTGGGTAATACTTGAAAAAACCTTCTGCAATATTCCCCTCAAGACCTTACTGTGGCTCAATCCTGAACACACACCCATGTCCGTAAAGAAACATCCCCTCTTGAATACCACCCTAACGTCCTTTAGAGATACCTGCAAACAAGCATTTATCTCCTCAACCCCAGGTCCCCTGACACCAATCAAACACAACCCAGACTTTCCTCCGGGTATGTCCGCTTCATTCCTACGAGGATACTGGAAGGATGACTCCATTGGAGCTTTCCGCTTCTTCGACAAAGGATCCCTCTTGGAACGCCTGCAGATCAAGTCACCCGCCTTGCCTTCCCCCATACCCAACTGGACCTACTTTCAAATTAGACACTTTCTCCAATCCCTGAACCATAATGGGGCCCTTTCCAGAGACCTTACCCCATTCGAGAAGCTTTGTATAAGCACCACACCAAAACGCCACCTAATTTCGGTAACATACAATCTCCTGGTTTCAGAGGTCCAAGAATACACCAATAAAGCTAAGCCCAGATGGGAATCAGACCTCAACCTCTCCTTGTCTGAAAAAGAATGGCAAAATCTATGCCATATTGCCCACAAAAGTTCCCTCAATGTTTCCACACAAGAAAATTGCTACAAGCTGCTAACGAGTTGGTACAGGACACCTGCAATCCTACATAAATACAACCCAGACATCACTGACATTTGCTGGAGATGCCACTCTGATATAGGGACACTCATCCATATCTATTGGTCCTGCCCAAAAATACAACCATTCTGGTTATCTATCCATGATACCATTTCGAAAGACCTAAATATCGATATTCCTTTTTCTCCTGCACAATATCTCCTAAACTATACTACTATACCACCTCACAGGTACTGCAAATCTCTCTCCCCTCACCTACTCAATGCAGCCAAAGCATGTATACCGATCCACTGGAAATCGGATATAACTCCACATAAACGGGAATGGCTAAACAAAATGGACAAAATTGCTAGATTAGAAGAGCTAATAGCGATCGCTCGAGATAGAACGGTCTCCTATGCTCACACTTGGGCTCCCTGGAAGTCATTTCGAGACCCGCAAAGCCATACATCTCCAGCCGACACTCCCACCTCTACAGCTGTTCCATCAGTTGCCACCCCGTGACTTTCTCTCTATCGAATACTTTGCCTCATGCATCATGGCAACCCTTGGCTTCTCACACACACACCAAGATTGGTAGCACAACGGTAAGCCCCTCTCACCCCTAAACAAGGGCTGTAAGTGAGAGGGGTTTACGGAGCACAACGCGGCAAGCCCAACACCAACCCCACATATTACCATCACTCACTATCGGTCTTTATAACATTTCTAACTCCCCAGACTGGCAAGGTGGAGACCGATGACTCCTTACCCTCCTTCCCCCTTCCTTTCCCTTCCCTCCTCCCCCCCACCCCCTACGTTTTTTTTTCCCCCAAAATTTGATGAATAGGTGTCCTCTTCTCCCCGGAGTGGACACCTCCCACCAAATCGTCTTACTCCTACATATAGTCTTAAATATTTATCATTTTTCCTCCCTTTTTTTTTTTCTTTCTCATATCAACATTTCTCTAACAATTCAGTTGATATCCTGCAACATACCCCCTGTGTTGTACCTCAAACTCACACACACCGAGATTTGACTACAGTTCCATACCTTATTGTTCTATGGTTAGAATAGTTCTTCCAATTTGGCAAAACTAAGCTTCAAGTTGACACTCGCTTTGCCTTCAGTTTCTCTATTGACTTATTATTGATGGACACTCCTGTTGAGTCTCCCGTTTTTTTAAAAAAGGTCGAACCTCTCAATACGTGCCTTACATTTACATTTGTTTATTCTCAGTTTTTTTTTGTCTTTTTTTTTTTGTTTGTAACAACTTTCAAAATAAGCTATGTTGCTGTACATTGTACGTACTGTTTATACGTTGATTTATAAGAGACTGTATGTATTCTTAATATTTTTATAATTCTTTCAATAAAAACTTTTTGGAAAAAAAAAAAAAAAAAAAAAAAAAAAAGCAAACACCACCTAGTGGAGAAAACTAAGGCTGTTGGTGAAAACGTGAAGCAAATGAATAAATGCCTTTCAGGGAATATTTCCAAAATGGAATTGGTGAAAGACAGGTGGCAGAAGTTTGATCGTGATCTGGAGATACATTCCATGTGGAGTTCAGATAAAGAAAAGGAGCTACAAGGGAAAAGTAATGCAATAGCAGAAAGTGCAGGGAAGAAACCTGTAATAGACTGTGTTGCAGTTCCATGCTTCTTCACTGATGCAGAGAGGAGGTCTGTAATGGATACCACCCAGATCGCTGGGTTCAACTATCTACGGCTAATTAATGAAGCTACTGCCTTTGACCCATATGATGGTGGAAGGAAAGTTGATAAAGTACAGACATTTCTTGGAACAAAGCCAAGTGAAGCAGAGGTTCTCAAAGTTTTGTGGAAATCATTTGTTGATTGCAGAGAGAGGCGTTTCAAGAATGTTGAAGACATTAAGATTAGCACAATTGAGTTGCCTATGGATCACGGTCCTCCATGGCGGATAGGACAGACGGTTATGCAGGACAAACTTGAGAAGGAGCGAAATGGCAAAAATGCAGTTGAAGAATGTGTATATGAGATGAGGGACAAACTGTGTGACATTTATGAGAAATCTGTCAATGAAGATAACAGAAACAGTTTCACCCTGAAGCTTGAAGATACTAGGAGGCTTATCAGTGAGAGTCAAGAGAAGTGCCTGACACATGCGTGCCTGGAAATCTGTGTCCCAACCCTAGGGTTGAAACAAGAGGGGGGGGGGGGGGTATGTGACAGGAAGTCAGGTAAATCTGTGGATTTAGTCACAGACAGGAGATACATTTCCACCTGGTTTAGAAAATTCACCAATTACTATAGGGTGTCGACTGCAAAGGCAGCAGGAAGGTGTAAAGAAGTTGAAAACCATTCAGCTGTTCGGAATGAGGAAGTTAAGGCCTCTATAATTTGTCCAAAGGAAGTCTATTGATTGCTGCCTCCTGACGCTGTGTGAGCTGGGGAGAGGAGGACAGTCAGATGTGTGCCTCCCGACGCTGTGTGAAGCCTGGGAGAAAGATTGCTGCCTCCTGACGCTGTGTGAGCTGGGGAGAGGAGGACAGTCAGATGTGTGCCTCCCGACACTGTGTGAAGCCTGGGAGAAAGATTGCTGCCTCCTGACGCCGTGTGGGTAGAGGAGGACAGTCAGATGTGTGCCTCCCGACGCTGTGTGAGCATGGGAGAAGACCTCCTGAAGTGATGTGCGCTGAGGAGGGTAAAAAGTGTGAAGACTACTCAAGGTGAGGTCTGGGATTGTTTCTATCTGGAAAAAATAAATGAACTGTTTGCTATGTGAAGAGACAAGCAAAGGAATGGTTGCTATGTGAATAGACAAACAAAGGAATGTGTTCTATGTGAAGAGAAAAGCAAAGGGACATGTTCAATGTGAAGAGAAAAGGGCCATGTTCAATGGACATTTGTTGTATGAAGAAAAAAACATGGACTATTGAGTGTCTGCTGTAGGATCAGCAAAGTTTGCCCAACAGTAGGTTGGAGACAGACTTCCTTAGACAGGTTCCTGTGTGTGAGAAGGTAGCCGCCCACAGTGGCAAGGATTTATTTTGTGTTTTATTTTATTTTGGATATTTTTAACGCTTGCAGTCTGGTGAAGAAAATTGCATGAATAAACCAAACTGTTGTTTGCAACCACTTCTCGGCTATCTCCTTGTGTAACGAACCCCCCCAAGGGGTCATCCACGCCCGCCACCGAGCTAATCCCTCACAATATATATATACACACACTTGCATATGCAAACCCAATTCCAAAAAAGTTGGGGCACTGTACAAATTGTGAATAAATACAGAATGCAATGATGTGGAAGTTTCAAATTTCAATATTTCATTCAGAATACAACATAGATGACATATCACATGTTTAAACTGAGAAAATGTATAATTTTAAGGGAAAAATAAGTTGATTTTAAATTTCATGGCATCAACACATCTCCAAAAAGTTGGGACAAGGCCATGTTTACCACTGTGTGGCCTCCCCTCTTCTTTTTATAACAGCCTGCAAATGTCTGGGGACTGAGGAGACAAGTTGCTGAAGTTTAGGAATAGGAATGTTGTCCCATTCTTGTCTAATACAGGCTTCAAGTTGCTCAACTGTCTTAGGTCTTCTTTGTCGCATCTTCCTCTTTATGATGCTCCAAATGTTTTCTATGGGTGAAAGATCTGGACTGCAGGCTGGCCATTTCAGTAGCCGGATCCTTCTTCTACGCAGCCATGATGTTGTAATTGATGCAGTATGTGGTCTGGCATTGTCATGTTGTAAAATGCAAAGAGACGACGTCTGGATGGGAGCATATGTTGTTCTAGAACTTGGACATACCTTTCAGCATTGATGGTGCCTTTCCAGATGTGTAAGCTGCCCATGCCACCCGCACTCATGCAACCCCATACCATCAGAGATGCAGGCTTCTGAACTGAGTGTGGCTCGGGGTTACCACTAATGGCACTGAAATTCCACCCCGAGCCACACTCGGGAATACCGCCAGGGAGGTTAACCACTTAAGCCCCGGAAGATTTTACCCCCTTCCTGACCAGGGTTTTTTTTGCGATTTGTTACTGCGTGACTTTAACGGACAATTGCGCGGTCGTGCGATGCTTTACCTAAACGAACATTTTCGTCCAAATTATTTTATGCTACATATGTTTGGTAAAAAAAAATCGCAAAAAGCGTATTTTGATTGGTTTGCGCAAAAGTTATCGCGTTTACTAACAAAGGGAAAGATTTTTGTAATTTTTGGTGTTTTTTTTTTTAACGAGTAATGGCGGCGATCTGCAATTTTTTTTGCGGTACTGCGACATTGCGGCGGACAGATCGGACCCTTGACTGACATTTTTGACACTTTTGGAGTTACCAGTGACATTACTGCAGTAATCAGTGCTATATATATGCACTGTTACTGCAAAAATTACACTGGCAGGGAAGGGGTTAACTGTATTGGACAGGGAGGGGTTAAGTGTGTCCTAGGGGCGTGATTCTAACTGTATTGGGACATGGCTATTGGTGTAAAAACAAAGATCAACGGTTCTACATAGTAGAACCGTCTGATCTCCATTTTTACACAGGGGAGAATGACAGGCGGCTTGTTTACATAAGCCGCTCTGCCTTTCTCCCGCTGTACCGACGATCGGCGAGTGACCGGCGGACATCGGGTCCTCCCTGAACGAGCCTCAGCGGGTGCGCGCTCGCCCGCTATTAGCTCTAATCCCAGTGACAGGCGAGTGACATAGATCTACGTCACTCTACCTGGCCGGGGCTGACTGCCGCAGTAAATATACTGTGCGCAGTTGGCAACCGGTTAATGGCATCCCAGTCTTAGTCCTTAGGGTTCAATATTGAGTTGGTCCACCCTTTGCAGCTATACAGCTTCAGCTCTTCTGGGAAGGCTGTCCACAAGGTTTAGGAGTGTGTCTATGGGAATGTTTGACCATTCTTCCAGAAGCGCATTTGTGAGGTCAGGCACTGATGTTGGATGAGAAGGCCTGGCTCACAGTCTCCGCTCTAATTTATCCTAAAGGTGTTATATCAGGTTGAGATCAAGCCAGTCAAGTTCCTCCACCCCAAAATCGCTCATCCATGTCTTTATGGACCTTGTTTTTTGCACTGGTCCAAGCCCAACCCCCTGAAAAACAACCCCAAACCATAATCCCCCCTCCACCAAATGATTTGGACCAGTGCACAAAACAAGGTCCGTAAAGACATGGATGAGCGAGTTTGGGGTGGAGGAATTTGACTGGCCTCCACAGAGTCCTGACCAGAGCAGAGACTGCGAGCCAGGCCTTCTCGTCCAACATCAGTGCCTGACCTCACAAATGCACTTCTGGAAGAATGGTCAAACATTTACATAGACACACTCCTAGACCTTGTGGACAGCCTTCTCAGAAGAGTGGAAGCTGTTATAGCTGCAAAGGGTGGGCCAACTCAATATTAAACCCAATGGGCTAAGACTGTGATGCCATTAAAGTTCATGTGTGTGTAAAGGCAGGCGTCCCAATACTTTTGGCAATATAGTATATATATGATATAGGTTTGTAAATTAAACAATGTAGAGCCTAGTGGACCATTTTGACACATTGTGTGATTTACAAACCTATATCATATTTTATACACTAATTAAGATTTTGTAACATTTTATATATTTACCTTTCTGTGTATTATATGACAAACCAAACACCCCCTTACTCCAGGCTCCTTGATTGGGGACTTGGGGTTCTCTTTCTCCCTTTTGGCTATTATGATATAATGGGGGATGGTGTCAGGAGTTTTTTTATTTAATTGTGACATGTTCTCTCCCCCCCCCCCCCCCACATAAATATTTACTACTATGTCCCTTTTACTCATTTACATGGGGGGTGGTATCTGGAGCCCCCCTTATCTTTAAAAGGGGATTCCAGATTCCAATAAGCCTCCCACCTGCATTTTTCTTAACTTTTTTTTTTCAAAAATAGTTTATTGGGTTTTCAACAATTACAATAACCAAAAATAACTACAAAACAAAGTAGCTGAAACATGAAGAAAGGGCAGCCTGGCAATCCAGGAAACTTATCGGAGGTAATAAGTCATAAGAACATCAATGCTTGAGGGGGGGGGGGTGACCCCAGAAAATCATAGAGAGGAGGTAAGGGGGTAAGAGGAGGTAGGGGGGAGGGGAATGAGGGTGGGTGGGTAGAGAAAGGGGGTGGTGTAGGGGGAGGGAGGTGAAGGAGAGGAAAGAAAAAAGAAAAAGATAAAGAAAATGGGGACAGTGTCACAGTAAGTGAGTGAATTATATATGTCAAGCGTTGATCCCCCTCCCATCTAGAGGGGCCAAAGGGTAAGGATAGGCCATCATAAAAGGATAAGAGAGATGCATCTAGATGTTGATCTAGAAGACCAAATAAAAGAGATTTCATGTCTCAGACATATAGGCATCAGAGAAACTCAGTAGCAGTGTGTGGTAGTTCAATCCGAAGGGGGGTCTGTGAAAGGGGATGTCACGGTCGGATGTGCATGTTGTTGCTGGGAAGGCGTTGGGGGTATCCCCCGATTGGAACGTACTTTGATATAGAGGTCCCATTTAGCTTAAAAATGATGGGGGGGGGGGGGGATAGTGAGAGAGAGACACATGCAGAGTTTCCCGATTAAAAAGTGTCTCATTTTCCAATTTGACGTCTTTAACGGTTGGGGGGGGGGGGGTACGATGTATCCAGGCTCTCAGGGTGGTCCTCCTAGCAATCATCAGACAGGTTGAAGTCCAAGCCTTGTGTCGTTTTACTAGTCCCACCTGCATTTTAACACAATTTTGTTGTTGTTATTGATTTTTTGTATTATTTAAAGGTGAAAGGACCTTAACATGTATAGCTTGGAAGAAAGAAGAGACAGAGGGGATATGATAGAAACTTTTAAATACATAAAGGGAATCAAATCGGTAAAGGAGGAGAGCATATTTAAAAGAAGAAAAACTACCACAAGAGGACACAGTTTTAAATTAGAGGGGCAAAGGTTTAAAAGTAATATGAGGAAGTATTACTTTACTGAGAGAGTAGTGGATGCATGGAATAACCTTCCTGCAGAAGTGGTAGCTGCAAATACAGTGAAGGAGTTTAAGCATGCATGGGATAGGCATAAGGCTATCCTTCATATAAGATAGGGCCAGGGACTATTCATAGGATTCAGATATATTGGGCAGACTAGATGGGCCAAATGGTTCTTATCTGCCGACACATTCTATGTTTCTATGTTTCTATTATTTCATATTCCATTGAGCAGTCAGGGAGATTACTGTTCACATGGTGGTGGTATGGATATATAGTATAAGTGGAAGCACTGCATAATTCTATCATATATACTCTATACAGTATATGGAGTATCAAGCCTTGTAGGTCTGAATCTTATATGTCCTGTAGTTGCTGGTAAAGTCATTTTTGGGGATTGATACAATGTTTGTACACAGTGCAAGGAAGATATTGAAAAGACGGATCAAAGTAGATGGAAGTGTTTTTTTTAGTTTTGTCTATAACCTAAATAAAATATTTTTTGCAAGACAATTTCACATTTTTAGCCCAAAAACTGATATATACAGTATATATATATATATATATATATATATATATATATATATATATATATATATATATTGTGAGGGATTAGCTCGGTGGCGGGTGTGGATGACCCCTTGGGGGGTGCGTTTTCCCAGAGAGGTAGCCGACAAGTGCTTGCAAACAAACAGTGTGGTTTATTAAATGGTGTTTTCTTCACCAGGCTGTATGCAGCAAAACATCCAAAATAAAATAAAACAGAAAATAAATCCTTGCCTCTGTGGGCGGCTACCTTCTCACAACTGGAACCTGCCTAAGTGTCTGTCTCCAACCTACCGTCGGGCAGACTTCCTTGTCCTACAGCGGACACTCAATAGTCCTTTTATAATAGCTTCACAGGGCAACACAGTCCTTTTGTTTCTTTCACATCAACAGTTAGTCTTCTCACCTTTGAGACGTATTCACCCTTGGTTACCGTCCCGGGCACACATCACTCCGGGGGGTCTTCTCCCAGGCCCACACATCCTGTCGGGAGGCACACGCTGACTGTCCTCCTGCTCCCAGCCCACATGGCTTCAGGATGCAGCTTCTGGAGGCAGCAAACAATAGGACTTTCTCTGAACAAATTATAGAGCCTTAACTCCCTCATTCTGAACAGGTGAAGGCCTTTCAACTTCCTGCTGGCTAGCTCTGTAGCCAACACCCTATAGTATCAGTGAACTTTGTAAATCAGGTGGAAATGTATCTCCTTCCTGTGACTACATTCCCAGATTTACCTGACTTCCTGTCACATACCCCCCCCTCTTGTTTCAACCCTAGGGTTGGGACACAGATTTCCAGGCACGCATGTGTCAAGCACTGCTGACTCACTGATAAGCCTCCTATTATCCTCAAGTTTCCGGATGAAACTGTTTTGTCATCTTCATTGACGGATTTCTCATAAATGCCACACAGTTTGTCTCTCATCTCATATACACATTCTTCAACTGCATTTTTGGCATCATTTTGCTCCTTCTCGTTTCTGTCATCTTCATTGACAGCTTTCTCATAAATGTCAGACAGCTTGTCCCTCATAACCGTCTGTCCAATCCACCATGGAGGACCGTGATCCATAGGCAACTCAATTGGGCTAGTCTTAATGTCTTCAACATTCTTAAGACGCCTCTCTCTGCAATCCATAAATGTTTTCCACAAAACTTTGAGAACCTTTGCTTCACTAAGCTTTGTTCCAAGTAGGGACTCTTGACATCCCTCTGTGACTTGAGTTGCCTCTCCATACAGCTGTACACAATCATTGACTTTTTGTTGTAAAAGGGAATGATCTTCCTTCTTGAGCTTTGCTTGCTCTAAGATGCTGTGCAGAGGATTTTCCAATTGAGACAACAGGCTGTCACACATTTCTTCAAAGTGACCCCTGTTCCTTTTCCCAGAGATATCAATATCATTCACCAAACATTTCATATTCATAGGCAGATCTGAAGCATTTGCACTCATCAACTTCTTAAACTTTTCGCCCTCCTGAGCCAGTCGCAGTAAAGGCCTACTATTTGATTTGATATTGAGTTTATATTTCTTGCCAAACTCTTCACAGAAGAAGCCAACCAGAACATCATCAACTTTCCTTCCACCAACATAGGGGTCAAAGGCAACAACACAGTTGAACCCAGCGATCTGGGTGGTATCCATTATAGACCTCCTCTCTGCATCAGTGAAGAAGCATGGAACTGCAACACATTCTTTTACAGGTTTCTTCAATGCACTTTCTGCTGAACTATTTGACCGCTCAAGGTCACCTAGTTCTTTTTCTCTATCTGAATTCCACATGGAATGCATCTCAAGATCACAATCAAACTTCTGCCACCCGTCTTTCACCAGTTCCATTTTGGAAACACTCCCTGAAAGGCACTTATTCATTTGCTTCACGTTTTCACCAACAGCCTTAGTTTTCTCCACTAGGTTTTCAGCCTGAACTGAGAAATCATCACATTTCTTACTCAGCTCCTTTGTTTGCTGAAGCTCTAATGATACATTTTCCAATGCTTGAAGTTTTTGAAGGAACGGTTTATTCCAAAGGGGTGATTCAAGCCACATGTCGTCACATTTCTGAGGCTCACTCAGGACAGACCCCAAAACACTGATCCTTTTAAAAACTGCATCAGGCACACTATCCCCTCTTTGGGACAGATCCTCTGTTGCCTGGAATTCCTCTTCCAGTTCCTGCAACGGAATCTTCATCTCTTCTAGTTGCTGTTCTAAGGCTCGCTTAGACTTTTCTAGCTCCTGAACGCTTTTCACAACATCATCCTTGGAGCTGACCAATTCTTCCATTTCTGTACGCAGCTGTTTAACACTTTCTAGTTCAGCCTTACACTCTAGAGCTTCCTCCAAAGAGCGAGCCAAGAACAGGGCTTTGCTCTCATTATCACGCACCTCCGTTTCTGCACGGGCGCGTTCTTCTGCATATTTTGCAGACACAGTCTTCTCTTCACCAAGCATCTGATCAAACTTCTTTTTCACATCTTCAACACATTGTAATGAACCAACGCTTTCTTCCATGCGTTTTTTCATATCCGCTATCTGAGCTTGCAATGTTGCGACTTGCTCTGATAGGTTTTTCTTTGCTTCCGCCTCCTCTTTTAATTGTTCCAGGAAGCCATTTTTCTCATCTTCCATTTGTTTGAGCTTTGTGCTAAAACTCAGCCTTTGACACCTCTCTTCCTGTAAGAGTTCCTGCGTGTCTTGCAGCTGCGATTCCAAGATAGAAAAATCTTCCGCAATTTCTCTAGATTTGCTGTCTGCTTGAGAAAGCTGATTTGTAACATTGTCCAACTCAACCTGCAGTCGGTTTGCCTTCTCTGACAGCTTAGCACACAATCGGTCACCTTCTGACACCTTGACTTGCGATTCCAGAAGCTGTGCCTCTACTTTTTCCCTCTTATGTTCACAATCTCCTTTTCCCTGCATAAGAGCCTTCACCTCATTGGCTAGTTTCTGGGAATGAGACTGTAATTCTGCCACACAGGCTTCTTTCTCCTTTAACTGCTGCTGGAAACGTTGGGCTTCACCTTTCCAACTTTCACAGTCTGCACGTAATTCATCTACCACATTGCTCAAAGTGGTGAGCTCATACACAGTACTCAGTAATTTAGCCTCTCTTTCACTTTTCTCGTTGTCGCTGAGAGACAATGTCGTTTTCAGAGCGACATTCTGTTCCTGCGACTCCTGTAGGTCTATTTTTGTAACTTCCAAACACTGAAGACTTTTTTCCAGCTGATTACGCAACTCCAACATATCAGCCATACTTTGCTTCTGCAAAGTCTGAATTTCACTTTCCTTTTCCATGAGGATGGTATCTTTCTCCATTATAGTCTCTCTGCGTTTTTGCAACTCGACCAAAAGAAGAGCAGTGGATTCTTCCCACTGTAACACATGAGACTTGAGTAGTTCATTCATTTCCTGCAAGTTTCTATGCTCCATTTTAAGCAATTCCAAGGCTTGTTCCTTTTCTTCCATTTTCCGTTGCAAGGCATCCAACTCAGCCCTGCACACATACTCGGTTTCCTCCAAACCGATGGCCTCCATTGGCTGCTGGCGTCTCTGTTTCCAGCCTGCCATGCTCTCTTGATGAGCCTTTTGTTGAGCTGCAAAGCTCCGCTGAAAATCCGCATTTGCCTGCTGTTGAGCTGCATTTGCCTGCTGTTGAGCTGTATTTGATATAATCAGTTGTTTCAACATCTCCTCCATTTTGAGCTTACTTTTCATCTGAGCACACTGCGTCTCCATAGCAGTTTCATCAGTGTTGCTAGGGACAACAACCTTCCTCTTTAGTAGACTCTCTTTAGGCATGGATGGGGCTGGTTCAGACGGTAACATCCCCTCCATCCATAGAATCCGGTCTCTCATTTCATCTATCTTTGCATTCTTCAGGCGTTTTGAACGCCCCATCTTCAATAACTCCACAAACAAATTTTTCACAGTCCAGCAAAAATTTTTCAGACCACTGTCTCTTTAACACATGTAGTTTTTCTCTCTCTCTTGCAAGATCTCTTTTCCTGCACACACAGTTTGTGCAGTCACTTGCACCAGACACAACAAAGTTCATCAAATAATTTTGCACTTCCTTGCAGGGATCTCTGCTTATGCCCACTGCATACCTCCACCATATGTGAGGGATTAGCTCGGTGGCGGGTGTGGATGACCCCTTGGGGGGTGCGTTTTCCCAGAGAGGTAGCCGACAAGTGCTTGCAAACAAACAGTGTGGTTTATTAAATGGTGTTTTCTTCACCAGGCTGTATGCAGCAAAACATCCAAAATAAAATAAAACAGAAAATAAATCCTTGCCTCTGTGGGCGGCTACCTTCTCACAACTGGAACCTGCCTAAGTGTCTGTCTCCAACCTACCGTCGGGCAGACTTCCTTGTCCTACAGCGGACACTCAATAGTCCTTTTATAATAGCTTCACAGGGCAACACAGTCCTTTTGTTTCTTTCACATCAACAGTTCGTCTTCTCACCTTTGAGACGTATTCACCCTTGGTTACCGTCCCGGGCACACATCACTCCGGGGGGTCTTCTCCCAGGCCCACACATCCTGTCGGGAGGCACACGCTGACTGTCCTCCTGCTCCCAGCCCACATGGCTTCAGGATGCAGCTTCTGGAGGCAGCAATCAATAGGACTTTCTCTGAACAAATTATAGAGCCTTAACTCCCTCATTCTGAACAGGTGAAGGCCTTTCAACTTCCTGCTGGCTAGCTCTGTAGCCAACACCCTATAGTATCAGTGAACTTTGTAAATCAGGTGGAAATGTATCTCCTTCCTGTGACTACATTCCCAGATTTACCTGACTTCCTGTCACAATATATAAACCTGTATAGTATGTTACTTTGTTATCTGTAGAAATGAGAGTTATGGGTGAATAGACAGACCCATGGTGGAAATGTAAACATTGCTCTGCTCCATACAGGGTATACAGGTTCAGGAGCTGAGCTGGTAATTGGGTTTATATTCAGTTGTCCACCTCCAGCTAAAGCCAAAATCAGTCTTGCAGTGGGAGTGTCTGTCCAACAACTGATGAGCAGGAGACCCCTAGGTGGGATTACAGGAGGAAGAACTCTTAGCGGAGAATTTATCAAAACTGGAGCAGCCAGAATCTGGGGCAGTTGTTTATGACAACCAATCAGCTTCTATCTTTTATCTTCAAAGATTAACTAAACAATCTGAAGACAGATGCTGATTGGTTGCCATCCACAGCTGATCCATATTCTGGCCGTTCCAGTTTTGATAAATTCCCACCTTTATGTAATATTATCAGCTTTCACTGATGGCGGTAATCCTTTATGTAACTAGAAAATTTACAATTTCCAGGGAAATTATGTGAAGTGTTCTTGCCTTCAAAGGAGACAAAGACAAAGGAGTTGCAGCCATGTGTGTGTGTGTGTGTGTGGGGGGGGGTGGATGTGTGGTGTGTGTGATGTGTTTGGTGTGTGTGGTGGGGACTGTGTGTGTGGGGTGTGGTGTGTGTGGGGTGTGGTGTGTGTGTGTGGTGTGATGTGTGGTGTAGTGTGTGGGTGTGTTGGTGTGTGTGGTGTGTGTGTGGTGTAGTGTGTGTGTGGTGTGTGTGTGTGGTGTGGTGTGTGTGTGGTGTGGTGGGGTGTGTGTGGTGTGTGGGGTGTGTGGTTTGTGTGTGGTTTGTGTGTGGTGTGGTGTGTGAGGTGTGGTGTGTGTGTGTGGTGTGTGGTGTGTGTGGTGTGTGTGTGATGTGTGTGTGTGTGTGTGGTGTGGTGTGATGTGTGTGTGGTGTGTGAGGTGTGGCGTGTGTGTGGTGTGTGGTGTGTGTGCAGTGTGTGGTGTGTGTGGTGTGGTGTGTGTGGTGTGTGTGTGTGTGTGTGTGTGGTGTGTATGGTGTGTGTATGTGTGGTGTGTGTATGTGTGGTGTGGTGTGTGTGGTTTGTGGTGTGGTGTTTGTGTGGTGTGTGGTGTGGTGTGGTGTGTGTGGTGTGGTGTGTGTGTATGGTGTGTGTGGGGTGTGTGTGGTTTGTGGTGTGGTGTGTGTGGTGTGTGCGGTGTGGTGTGTGGTGTGGTGTGTGTGGTTTGTGGTGTGTGTGTGGTGTGGTGTGTGTGTGGTGTGTGGTGTGTGGTGTGGTGTGTGGTGTGTGGTGTGGTGTGTGTGGTGGTGTGTGGTGTGGGTGTGGTGTGTGGTGTGGTGTGTGGTGGGTGTGTGTGGTGTGTGTGTGTGTTGTTATATTCTCTGTGTTGTGAGAGACACAGGACTCTGATCTGGAACAACGGTTGTTTATTCAGGACTCACTGTACACTCCAACATGCATTACAGGACAGCTCTGTATATCAATGCATCTCTTACATGTCTCTAAGATGGGCACTCCGCCCCTTGACCCTTGTCATCACTCCTGGGTGGAGCCAGCCTTAAAGTAACAGTACATGTGAAACCCTTCAGGTATAACACCTTCCATCCATCCCTAAAAAAAAAAACACAAAAAAAAAAAAAAAAAACACAACAAAACGAGAACAGGGATAAAACAGTAACTAATAATTGTCCCATACAGTCCTCCAACTCAGGAGATTTACATGGCTTCTTCCGCGTCCGGATGTGAGAACAACTTCCAGGCACGCTACGGGGGGAGAACATGGCAGCGGATCACTTTCGGCGGGCCCGTCGAAAGTCTCGTAACCGATCTTGCAGCTGAAACCGGTCAGGAGGGCGACAGCATAGTTGAGGGCGGGCACCCAGCGACTCAGGGCCGGAGGAAGCAGGGCTGGCTGGAATGGACATGGGGCCAAGAGGGGATCCCCTAGATCAGAGGGGGAACAGACCTCCGGACCAGGGACGGAGGGCTCTGTTGGAGCTGAGTTCAAAAGTTCAGAGTCCCCCCAAGCATCAGTCTCAATGCCTCCTGATCCGGTAGGAGCAGATCCTTGAGACAAAGGAGGTGCAGCCGATGTCAGGGATTCGGGCAGCTGAGAACGAGGATGCTATTGGTCCGAATGCCATCTGCAAATGGAACCATCTTCCAGGCAGACCCTATACATTTTGGGTCCCAAAGTCTCTGCGACGATAGCAGGAAGCCAACGAGTGTTGGAAGCGCCATAAGATCGAGCCCATACCTTTTGCTGGGCTGTAAACCGGGGAATCTCGTCGTGTTCGACCCTCTTGTCTTGGGACTGCCGTACATGTTCCTGGACCGTTTGAGGGCAGAGCATGTCCAAAACAGTCCATGGCTGCCGACCCAAAAGAAGTTCAGCTGGAGTTTTCCCAGTGGTTGCATGTGGTGTGTTTCTCTAAGCAGAAAGGAAGGAGTCCAGCTGCTGGGGTGACAGGGACTGTTGTTTACTTGTAGCCACAGTAGCTTTGAAATAGCGTTAGAAGGTTTGTACAAACCTTTCTGCTTGACCATTTGTAGCCGGGTGGTAAGGTGCGGTCAACTTGTGTTTGATGTTGTGGGCAGTCAGGAAACTCTGAAACTCCTGGCTTGTGAATTGTGCACCGTTGTCTGTGACAATTTCTCTGGGGTATCCAAACGTAGCAGCGAGATGTAACAGTATGAAAATCGTCGTTGGCTGGGTAACAGGAATGACCTCAGGCCACTTTGAATGGGCATCAATAATGATCAAAAAGGTGTGTCCTCTGATCGGGCCTGCAAAAACCAAGTGTAGGCGAAACCAGGAAACCGTGGGCCAAGTCCAGGGCTGGACGCACCCTCGAGGAGGGTCTCTTCCAGTTTGTGCACATCCAGCACACGCATTCACATATATCGTGATATCTGAGTCTAGGTTCGGCCACCACACATAGCCTCGGGCCTTTTGTTTCATACGTGTGCCCCCGGGATGACCAGTATGTAGCAAGTCCAGAATGTGTCTCTGGAGGGTCTGTGGAACGATCACTCGGTCTCCCCATAAAACACAGTTGCCAGCCACAGTTAATTCCAGATGCCTACGGAAGTAAGGCTCATAATCCTGTGTGACAGTTGCAGGCCAACCGTACCGTACCCAGGAGAGTATTGTCTTAAGGAAGGTATCCTTGGCTGTATGGGCTGCTACCTCCCCAGAAGACAGAAAGGACAGGCTGGTGTAATGACAACTCTTGACTGGTGGAGAAGAGTCTGTTAATGTCCTTGTCAGACGGGACATGGCATCCGCATTAGCATTGGCATCATGGCTGCGATACTGGATTTTGTAGCTATATTCTCCCAAGAATAGGGCAAAGCATTGAAGACGGGCCGCAGTCATCTGGGAGATGCCTTTGTCAGGGCTAAAGATCTGAAGGAGTGGTTTATGATCAGTCAGTATGGTGAATTCCCTACCATACAGGTAAAGATGAAACGTCTTAATTGCCCATATGAGCGTTAGAGCCTCTTTGTCAATGTGAGAGTAATTGCTTTCTGCTTTTGTCAAGGACCTGGAGGCGAATGCCACAGGTTTCTCTGACCCATCTGGTAAAACGTGAGATAGCACAGCCCCTAGACCATAGGGTGAGGCATCACAAGCCAAGGTGAGAGGCCTTTGGAGATCATAGTGCACGAGCTTGCGTGACGCCAACAGCTTTCGCTTAGAAACTTCAAAAGCATGTTGGCATGCAGCCGACCAGTTCCATCTGGAGTGTTTCTCCAAAAGCTTGTTCAACGGAAACAAAGTGTGTGCTAGATCTGGCAGGAATTTGTGGTAATAGTTCAGCAAGCCCAGGTATGATCGCAGCTGTTGGACGTTGGTTGGGGCTGGAGCTTTTACTAAAGCATCAACTTTGGCTTCCGTGGTGTGTATAGCCTCTGCATCCACAAGGTGGCCACAAAACTCCAATTTAGGTACCATGAATGGCATTTCGCCAAGTTCACTTTTAGACCCTGCTCTTGGAGTCTCGTCAACACAAGCTCCACGTTACACTTGTGATCCTGGTCCGTCAGGCCCGTGATGAGCATGTCATCTAACAGGCACTGTGTGAAAGGAATGTCTGCCAAAATCTCATCCATTTTGCGTTGCCAAATGGCGCGGGCGGAGGCTACACCAAACACCATCCGATTGTATTCATACAGTCCCTTGTGAGTGTTGATGGTTAGAAACTCGCGGGACGAAGGGTGGACCTCAAACTGTAAATAAGCTTGCCTGAGATCAATCTTGGTGAACTTTTGATCTCCTGCAAGAGAGGCAAAAATGTCATCTACTCTGGGTAGGGGATACTGGTCTATCTCCAGTTGAGAATTTAGTGCCATGCGGAAATCGCCACAAATGCGTAAGTCCCCATTCGCTTTCTTTACTGGTACAACTGGTGATGCCCACTCGCTGTGCTCTACCTTTGAGATGACACCTTGTTCCTCCAGCCGGCTTAGTTCAGCTTCCACACCTGCTCGGAGTGCGAAAGGTACCGTCCGAGCTTTGAAGAACCTAGGCAGGGCATTGGGTTTCAGCCTGAGTCTCACACAGTCATGCTTTATTTTCCCCAAATTGTTATCAAAGACTTGTGGGAATCGCTGTTTCAGGGATTCCACCCATCCCTCGTTATCTCCTGATGGGATGGTCATGGTGTTGCAGGGGTTTATGGCGATGTCTGGCATGGCAAAGTGAGCAATCCAGTCTCTCCCAAAGAGAGGGGGTCCCCCATGTTCTAGGATATATAATGGCATTCTCTTCGTCTGACCCTTGTAGGATACCTGTACTTTCACGTACCCCAGTGGGTGGAGTATTTGCTTTGAGTATGTCTGCAGTTTGATTGGTGTTGGACGGACAGTTGTTCGGATCAGAAGTTTTCTCCATAGTTTCTGGGTGATAACTGAAACTGCTGCTCCTGTGTCTACATCCATTTTGAGTTTCTTTCCTTCCACGGTTACCTCTACAGTCATTGCAGAGGGTGCTGAATGCATATGATGTATGTCTAATCTGTGGAGCACTTCCTCATCCTCTGATTCAGATGACGATGTATATCTTCCCACCGTATATGCCTTTGTCCTGGGGTTCAGAGGTTGTTTATTTCGCACCTTCTTACTACGGCAGACTCGTTTCAGATGGCCTGCCTTACCACAATTATGACAGAACTGATCCTTAAACCGGCAGACTTTGTGATCATGGTCTCTATTCCCACAACGGTAGCAAGCGGCCTCCCGGCTTGGTGAGTGTTTTGCTGCAGTTGGCTTGACTGCTGTTCTGAAAACTTCATCTTTAACCTCTTCCCTTCTGCTCTGGGGGTTCAATGCCTCTGTATCTTTCACAGCCATTTCCATCACTGAAGCTATCTCAATTGCCTTTGTAAGGGTAAGGTCTTTCTCTGTTAATAGTCTCTTTTGGCTAGACTCACTATTTAGTCCCATGACAAACTTATCCCTCAGTGCAGTCGGTAAATACTCCCCAAAAGAACAGGTTGAGGCTAGTCTGCGAAGGGCGAGCACATAAGCCTTAATATCTTCACCCGGCTTTTGCTGCCGCTGATAGAACGGGAATCTCTCTGCAATCTCTAGTGGTTTAGGCTGGAAGTGATTCCCTAACAGTGTCAGGAGCTCTGCCAAAGTCTTAGTTGCTGGTTTTTCAGGGAAAAGGAGAACCCTAAGAGTGTCATATGTCCTAGCACCAACCACTGTCAAAAATACTGCTACTTGCCTGTCGCCTGGGATGGCATTTGCACAAAAATACTGTTCCAGTCTCTCAATCCAGGAACTCCAGGTTGTCTGTTCTCCATCAATTTCACTTAATGTCTCGATCAATGACATTTTCCTGCTGGGCTCTGTGGGTGTTTGTATCCAGCTGACAATCCAGAGTTTTTTTTCTTCTTTTCTTTTCTCACACGGATAGTAACCTTGTAAATCCCATCCTCGTCGACACAGGACTCACTGTACACTCCAACATGCATTACAGGACAGCTCTGTATATCAATGCATCTCTTACATGTCTCTAAGATGGCCACTCTGCCCCTTGACCCTTGTCATCACTCCTGGGTGGAGCCAGACTTAAAGTAACAGTACATGTGAAACCCTTCAGGTATAACAGTGGTGTGTGGTGTGTGGTGTGGGTGTGATGTGTGGTGTGGTGTGGTGTGGGTGTGGTGTGGTGTGTGTGGTGTGTGTGGTGTGTGGTATGTGTGGTGTGGTGTGTAGTGTGGTTTTGGTGTGATGTGTGGGAGTGGCAGCAGTTAAGAAATAGTGAGAACTATCAGGACTATGGCTTAGCTGTGGAGATTTTTAGTGGCAGCAGGGATAGCGGAACGTTCTGATATAAGATTTGTGTCGGTGATAATGAGCAGTGATGGCAGTTTAGAAATCATGTCCTGATTTGTCAGCTCACACTCTAGCTTTTGTCACTCTGCTGGCTGCTCACACACCGGGGTTCCTATGGCAACTCACTCAACAGCAAGGGCAGAGAAGAGCGGTTAAAAACAAACTGCTCTAACTTTCTCACTTCACTGGCGGTTGCCATCTTCAAACAGTTGTAGTTTAAAAATTATAAATCCTACAGTGAAGATCTTTTTATTGTGAGAATCACAAGACCCCGACCTACATTTTGATGCATAGAATGTCTGAAATATTAAACATGAAGGCACAGTCACAGTTTAGAAATTGCCCTTCAAATTTGAGGTGGCTATAGTGGAGTTTCAATGAATGTCAATGGACGGTGTGAGTTACAAACAAATGGTCATATTGTGAGAACTATCAGGACTATGGCTTAGCTGAGGACATTTTTAGTGGCTCCAGGGATAGCGGAAAGTTCTGATATAAGATTTGTGTCGGTGATAATGAGGATGATGGCGGTTTAGGAATCATGTCCTGATTTGTCAGCTCACACTCTAGTTTTGAACATTCCGCCATTCATTCCTATGGGACAAAAACGCTGATATTTTGTGAACCATTCGGTGAAACGTTCCACAGAGTGATAGCACACCAATCAGGAACAATCCGCACATTTCGGTATATTACTGTCTATGTAGTGTAAAAACTGTGGGAGGAGTTAGGGTGGTAAATTTGGCTATAATAATAGGAATATATATGTGAGAGAACAGTAAGTGGTCTTGCCATGCTAGAACACTGAATGAAATCTTCCTGCCTATGGCACACTTACTATTCTTTCACATATATATTATTCTTATTACAGTGAAAGCCTATGGGAAAATGTGGCACCCTAGCTCCTCCCACAGTTTTTACACTACATAGACAAGTAATATAAAGAAATGTTTGGATCGTTCCCAATCGCGTTGCTATTACTTTTTGGAAGATTTTGCCGAATGGTTTGCAAAATATAATCGTTTTTTGTGGTGAAATTTGGCAAAATTGGCCCCATAGGAATGAATGGTCGGAAAGTTCATAACCAGAGCGGGGCCTGAAAATAGTTAGAGGGGAGTGAAGAAATCTTCCCACAATCTCTAAACTGCTGCCACTCCCTCATTTTTGAGGCCACCTACACAAATGTTACATCAAAACGTTCGCCTATCCCTGCTGCCACTTACCATGTCCACATCTAAGCCATCGCCCTAATCGTTTTTACACTATGACCATTTATTTTCAACTCACACCATCCATTGACATTCATTGAAATTCCACTCAAACCATCTCAAATGTCAAGGCCGTTTTCTAACCTGTGACTGTGCCTTCAGTTTTATTGTTTCATAGACATAATATACAACAAAATGTCCGCCGGGGTCTTGTGATTCCTAAAATATAAGTCTCTAAGCTGTGAGAGTTGGAGTTTTTTTTTTAGAGCCGCATGAAGATGGCCACCTCCAACTTTGGTAAGTTCCCCAAAAGAATGCATGGCGGAATGTTCCAGAATATTCAAAACTAGACCGTTTGTTTCCAACTGCCAAAATTTCTTAACTGCTGCCACTCCCACACACACACCACACAAACCACACACAAACCACACACACCACACACACACACACCACACACCACACACACACCACACACCCCCTCACACACACACACACACCACACACACCACACCACACACACCACACACCCCCTCACACACACACACCACACACACCACACCCACCCACACCCCCCTCACACACACACACACACCACACACACCCACACCAAACACACACCACACACCCATGCCACACACATCACACCCACCACAAGTTACTCCGTCTACTCCAACCGTTCCAGCCTGAGAATCCACCCACTCCATCTAGTTGCTCTGCCCACTCAAACCACTCCACATAGTTACTCCGCCCACTCCAGCTGGAGACTACCGGTGGCGGCAAGATCAATTCACACAATTTCCCCAGAAATTGTACGTTTTTTAGTATTACATTTACTCTTGTATCTTCATCTGGTTGGTCCGGTGAAATAAAATCACCTCTACAATCTTCTTATAGACCTATTATAGAAAGCTCAGATGACAACTTCTGTTTGTTGCTCTCTAAAAAAACATTAAAACATTTCTAAGGTTTTCTTCTATTCATTTAGATATTAAGAGTTACACATTATTTATACAGACAGATTTCTTTCTTCCTAGATTAGTTATGGAGCCAGAGACACTTTACTGAGTGATAGAAAGAAGTATCCAAACTTTTTCCGGACAGTTCCGGATGATGAGATGCAATATGTTGCCATAGCAAAGTTACTGGAAAGGATGAAGTGGAACTGGGTCGGGATCCTTACATCTGATGATGAATACGGAGAGAGGGAGATCCGACAACTCAGCAAACATTTATCTAATCATGGAATTTGTATTGAATTCAAGATTCTGGTGTCTATAGAGAATCATGATAAAGTTCCTCCAGAGCTGCAAACCTCAACCACGGAAGTTCTTATTATTTGTGGCTCAGTTAGTGCTACTTATTACAAGTTTTTGTTGAGTAAAGTCACTTATTACATGGAGAAAACATTTATTCTACCAGATTCTTGGTCAATAAGTGGAATATTTTTTTTTAATTTCAATAACTGCAGCTTGGTGTTCACATACCCCTATTTCCGCATAACAGGATTGCAGGAATATTTTAATAGTTTTAACCTATCCAGCCACTTAAATGACCCCCTGATAGAGGATATTCTCATATCTCAATATGGATGCTTTTCAAAAAACCAAATTAAAAATATCCTTATTACACTCACACGTACCAATCCTATTAGGGACTGCAATTTGGAGACACTTTCATTTAGTTTATATATTGCTAATGATAAAAAATCCTATAGAGTGTATATCTCAGTCTACATTTTGGCTCAAGCATTACATGACATGGATTTCTCTTTTAAAATAAATAACAAAAATTCTGAAATAAATCCACACACAGTAAAGTATAAGGTGAGAGGGTTCAATGAAAGGTTACTCGTATCTTCTTATACTCAGTCAGTTTAGTATTGGAACACAATGTGCCCAGACATGTCTTTCCACCACAAACATCACCCCCAATTTAGGTTCATGTTTAGTTTAGAGGTGTTTAACCCTTTCACTGTTGGAGCTTTTTATTTTATTTTGCCCACATGTTTAAAAAATAATTTTAGGCCTGAAGATTATGTAAAACCCCCAAACAGTATATTTTATGAAAGCAGAGACCCCGGAGGAACAGTGCTTGCTGTATCATCTTTTTCTGTCACATGATACTAGTGCAATGGTTTACCAAATTCAATCTTTTGTTTTCAGTAAAAGATACAATTTTAGTTAATTTTAGGGCATACAAATGTAATACTGTAGATTACCCACTTATTTGATAAAATATAAAAGATGAGGTTGCACTGAGTAGATAGATACCCAGTATGTCAAGTCTTAAAATGTCCTGCCCCTTTGAAATGATGACATAATTTAGTACCTTAAACTTTCCATAGGTAATATCCTATAGGCACATCCATATAAAGGGTGTAATATGTTCAAGCACATGTTCCATCACAATCCCCCCCCCCCGCCCCCACCAGTGGGTAGGGGTTCCCCCCTGCAACCATTGCCATATTTAAAATCAGCTCAGGCTCCATCCAAATCTGTGAATGGATAAACTACCTGTTTACTAAAGTCCTGTCTGCCATCGTAGAATTGTAGTATCAATTGACTGTGATTGTGCTGATCAGTGCACTCGTAGTCCATTCACAAGTCCTCCAGCTTTCTAACAAAAAGCCTGTACAGATGTATGGGCAGAAAGCTGAAGGACTTGTCTGCAGGAGCCGGACATTGCACCCACAATCCACTCATACCAGATAACTTGTTCCCACTCCAGCATGCGTGCTTATATAGAACATATGTAGCACAAATAAAGCTTTTGTGTGCAGATGTCCCCGACATTCCCTGACGATTTTTGTATGTGTGTGTATGTGGGGGGGGGGGGGGGAAGAGTCATATTTTTTTTGAGGGGGTTTAAGTGCTTGGATGTAACTTTATTTTCTTACACCGTCATTTTTATTTTTTTCTAACAATCACGTTTATTGACTACATGATGTACAATACAACAAAAGAAAAGTAAAGCGTTCTGTAGCTTAGGTACATACATGTCATACAGTGATGGAACAATAGCAACGAACTGCAGGAACAAGCATAAGATTGCAACAATCATGAGTAACACGTAGCACAAGTATTCACACAATAGAAAAGGCACAGAAGTGCAACCTTTTGTAACTAGCATAGCTAAGCAGAATGCAAACGGCATCAGGAACATGAGTGGGTCTCAGGTAGTCCACCCGACACTTGACACATGGGTGGCTAAGTACCGTCCACATATCCTCATGTGCCAGGGGGACCACGTAAGCTAAATGCAAGGAGCGATCCATAATACGACACAAGACCAATTTAAATTCAATCAGTGTTAGAGTATAACTTTAAAAAACAGCACATTATAGATAGAAGGGGTTGTCAGAAAATGGAAATAGTAGGATGAACAGGAAAAGATGCAGAGGGTAGGCAGCCGACTCAGGGTGTTCCGAGAAGATGGGAGGCAAACTGTGAGGGTGTCCTGGAAGGCGATCCACGTCGACCAGACAGAATGAAATGCAGGTATTTTATCTCTCGCTATAGCGCTCACCCTCTCCATTTTGAAAATTTCCAGAGCCTTCCTCAGCCAAACCGAAGTGGTGGGAGCAGAGCAGGATTTCCAGAGTTGTGGGATCAGTGATCTGGCAGCATTAATGAGGTGAATAAGCATGGAGTTTTTGTAACTATGAAGTGGCGTGGAATTTAGATGCAGTAGACAAAGTTCAAGGGAGAGGGAAACAGCCTCATCTATCACAACCGAGCTCAGTGTCTGAACTTGCTGCCAAAATTTAGAGATAAGTGGACACGACCACCAGATGTGGGACATAGTGCCAATTTCTCGACCGCATCTCCAGCAGGTATCGTCAGCCTGAGGATACCACCGTTTTACCTTGTCAGGTGTGGCGTACCAATGCAATAGGAGCTTATATGCGGTCTCTTGCATTTTTGTACTCAGAGAGCACTTGTGTGAAAGTAGGCAGGCTCTCTTCCACTGAGCGTCTGAAATATTAATGTTCAGCGAAGCGTTCCACCTCTCCCCGAATCTATCTCGTCTAGAGTCGGTATGTTTTTGTAACCACGCATAAGTCAGTGAAATGGTCTTCTCGACCCGTTCACCCGCGAGGCATATATGTTCAAGGTCGCTCAACTGTTTGCAAAGTAAGGGCCGTCGTTTTTGTGAGGTAAGGTAACTGCGAGCCTGAAAGTATGACCAATAAGGCATCTTTCGGGTCTGGGTCTGGGTCATAAAGTCTGAAGCCTGTATACACACCCCCTGCACAAAAAAGTCCCTGGCTAAGATGGGATCTTGTGCATTTTTCAAAAATGTTGTATTGCCCATTCCCGGCAAAAATTCCGGGTTATTTGCTAGTGGAGTAAGAGGGCCCGGAGAGGAAGAGATATTGTATGGCAGGGCGATGCTGTGAAATTTTTTTAAGGTGGGGCCAATTAAAGGGTGTGCCAATAGTGATTTAGGGCAATGAGACAGGGGGATCCACGGAGAGTGCGCCAGAGAAACAGTGGAATTTTCAATCCCTACCCAGGCTTTAGCCTGAGTGTGGCAGCTCCAGTCCACAATCCTGGAGAGATGGACCGCCCAGTAATAATGTTTGAAGTTAGGTAACCCCATTCCCCGGAGGATTTAGATTTGGTCATAGTGTCAAAGTGTACTCGGGGTTGTTTCCCATTCCAGACGAATTGAATCTGTAGCTAGCGCAATTTCCTAATGAAGCTTGAGGGTAGGGCAATGGGTAGGGCCTGTAACAAATAAAGGAGTTTTGGCAAAGTGACCATCTTGAGAATGGATTCTCGGCCAAACCAGGAAAAGTGTTTAGGCATCCACCCATGTAGCTCTTGCGTGATACTGGCAAGAGGTGGTATATGATTATGTTCAAAGAGGCTCTTGGGAAACCGGGTGAGTTTGACACCCAAGTATTGTATGCTCGTCGGATTCCAACGAAATGAGCAGTGCTGCTGAATGGCAGATATCTGCGAGGCAGGTAAGGTTAAGTTTAGGGCCTCGGACTTGTGGTAGTTTATTAACATATTGCAGGGCTCAAAATTTAAAGTCCTGAGCTACTAGCCAGGCCTTAAGGGTTACTCGCCACCAGTTGCCCCACCCAACCCCTACCCTGCCCCGCCCCTAATTCCGCCCCTAAACACGCCCTCATAAATTATTTCAAAATTACACTGTTAAATGTTTTTGAATTAATGCAGAAGTTACAAAAATAAATATTAATAACAACGTTTTCAGTGCCCATCAGTGCAGCCTCATCAGTGCCCATTAAGGTTCTGGAGGGCGGGGGGCTGAAGAGCACTGGGGGGGGCTGAAGAGCACTGGGGGGCTGGAGGGGGGGGCTGAAAGCACTAAGGGGCTGGAGGGGTGGGCTGAAGAGCACTGGGGGGGGATGGAGGGGTGGGCTGAAGAGCACTAAGGGGCTGGAGGGGGGCTTAAGAGCATAAGGGGCTGGAGGGGGGCTTAAGAGCACTAAGGGGCTGGGGGGGGCTGAAGAGCACTGGGGGGCTGAAGAGCACTGGGGGAGCTGAGAGCACTAATGGGCTGGAGGGGGTGCTGAAGAGCACTGGGAGGGCTGGAGGGGTGGGCTGAAGGGGTGGACTGAAGAGCACTGGGGGGTCTGGAGGGGTGGGCTGAAGAGCACTAAGGGGCTGGAGGGGGGCTTAAGAGCACTAAGGGGCTGGAGGGGGGCTTAAGAGCACTAAGGGGCTGGGGGGGGCTGAAGAGCACTGGGGGGGCTGGAGGGGTGGGCTGAAGAGCACTGGGGGGGCTATAGGGGTGGGCTGAAGAGCACTGGGGGGGGGGCTGGAGGGCAGGGGCCTGAAGATCACTGGGAGGGCTGAAGAGGGGGGGGCTGTACAGCACTGGGGGGCCAGCAAAAGAAAAAAAGTAGTTGGATAGGAGGAGCGGTGGAGTGGCTGCATATAGAGGAATTAATCTTTGCATATTTCTCCTGCAGCTGCTCAATGCCTGCAGAGAGGAGAATCGGGCATCCAGCTGGAAAGATCAATTCCTCTATATGCAGCCGCCCCACCGCTCCTCCTATCCAGTCACACAGGGAGGCTGCTAAATCCTTGGACACTCACTTGCTTCCAGCACCCGTGAACAGCGCAACACAGACAGAGGGAGCAGCTGCCTTCACATGAGATGATCGGCGCGAGTACCGGTGTAGCTCTGGGAGATCGATTTTCATGCTACACTGGCTTGACATTCCCCATCGGTATGCCACTGCTGTCCGGATAATGTCAGAGCGGCGGATCATCCCACTGTAACAGCTTCAATTGTAATTGCCGGGCGCTCGCTGACACACACAGTCCCGCCTCCTAGCCCGGCTCCTTTGATAGACGTCACACGTCCTGGTTGGCCAGGTGTTCTGTCTATCAAAGAAGCCGGGCTAGGAGGCGGGACAGTGTGTGTCGGCGAGGGCCCCGCAAATTACAATTGAAGCTGTTAGAGCGGGATGATCCGCCGCTCTGACATTATCCGGCTTTCCTCTCCTCTCTTCCCCAGAGCTTGCCCAACATAATTTTCCACTCACAAAATGCGAGCAGGCGAGTGGAAAATTTGAGGGCTGACGTATTGGGACATATAGCCATAAATTTCGAACATTTCCATGAGATTGGGAAGCAACGTCACCGGGAGAGAGACATAGAACAACAAATCATCCGCGTAAGCAGCAATCTTATGCTCCTCTCCAGCCACATCGATACCCCTAACGGAGGAGTGCTATAAAGAGTAGTAATCCATGCAAGCATGTGGTCACCCAAGCCCACGTGCCTACAAGTGGCAAACATAAAGTCCCAGGCCACCCTGTCAAAGGCCTTCTCCACGTCAGTTGACAGGAGAAGGCCCCCGACACCATCCAGATGGAACCTCTGTATCAGGCTGATGGATTTCAGGACATTGTCTCGGGCTTCACATCCTGGCATGAAGCCCGCTTGTTCCGGGCCTATCAGTTGTGGGAGCAGGGATTTAAGACGGGGGGCTAATATCTTTGCTAGTAATTTAAGGTCTAAGTTCACAAGGGATATGGGCCGATAATTGGCACATTCTGCAGGATCTTTGTTGGGCTTGGGGATCACTGTAATGTGTACGTGTGTGAAGGAAGAAGGGATCTCACAGTTCAAAATCAAAGAATTCAGGGCGGAGAGAAGAGGTGTAGAGATCTGTTCAGAGAAGGTTTTGTAGTAATGGCCAGTGAAACCATCGGGGCCAGGACTCTTATTTGGTTTAAGGGATTTGATCGCTGCGAGGAGTTCCTGGGCCTCGAGTGGGCTTTCCAGGGATTCTGCATCCTCCTCCGACAGTTGCGGAAGTCTACTCTGTCTAAGGAAGTCCCGAATAAGGGACATTCTATCACCCTGTAACGTAGACGGTTTATGACGTGGCGGTAGGTTGTACAAACTAGAGTAAAATTTGTGAAAGCGCTGGGCTATTAGGCGAGTGTCCCTATCAAGCTTTCCCTGTTTGTTTCTAATGCCCTGGATGTTGGCGGCGAATTGCGCCTCCTTGAGAGCTCTGGCCAAAAACTTCCCAGCCTTGTCCCCTTGTTCGTAATAGACCTGCTTACGATAAAAAAAGAAGGCGCTTTGCTTTAGCATCAAGGAGTTGCCACAAGTCCAGTCTAGCCATGACAAGTTCCTGTAAAGTGGCTTTAGTCAGGGTCTGTTTGTGTGCGGATTCTAGAGTCGCAATACGGGCAAGAAGGGTATTGGTGTCTTTCTTAATCCATTTTTTACGTCTGGCACCCCACATTATGAGCGCCCCCCTGATGGTGCATTTGTGTGCTTCCCAAATTTTCAACGAGGATACTGGGGAATCGGCATGATCCTTAAAGTAGAGATCAATCTCTTTTTTGATGTGAGCATGGATTTCAGGTTCGGCTAGCAATGTGGGGTTCAGATGCCAATTAAAAACTCTCCCAGAGTCCCTGGGTCTAAAGTCAAGAGTCAACGAGATAGGAGAGTGGTCAGAAATAGTTTGGTTGCCAATATGCGCCGCTGTTATGTCCGGTAAGTCACGCTGGGAAACGAATAAGAAGTCAATGCGAGAATGTACCGGGGAGTAGTATGTGTAAACCCTGGAGTCGGCATTCAGGGCTCTCCAAGAATCCACCAGGGTGAGAGACTCAAGAAGTGCCTTGAGCTTTTTCAAGGCTCTATATCGAATGCACAAATGGCCACTGGACGTGTCTAATAAAGGGTTGAGGGGGACATTTAAATCCCCTCCAAGGATGACACAACCCTCCCGAACCATTTCAGCTCATCTATGACCTTCTGGCAAAAAGTGACATGTGCGGAATTGGGGAAGTATACATTCGCTAGGGTCATTGGTCTGCCTGCTAAAGTGCCCTTCAACATGAGAAAATGGCAGTCTGGATCAGTCAGTTGTTGAGCAAGCTCAAATGGTGTCTCCTTATGAATCAGAATGGAGACTCCCTTGGCCCTGTTAATGGGGGAGGTTGCATGGTAGGTTCTGGGGAACTGTCTAGATGTTAGGTTTGATATGGAGCAAGATCGGAAATGGGTTTCCTGGAGGAATACAAATGCAGGTTTGACCTTACCCAAGGCCCTGAGAACGGAGGAAGGTCTCTCCGGTATATTTAGCCCTCTGCAGTTGAAAGAGAGCACCGTGGGGCTCCTGCCAAGTGCAGAGAACATGGTGTAAGATTTGTGATTGTAGGCTTATATGTAATGGGTTACCCGTCTACTCACCACCACCAGACGGGGAAGCGAGAATTAGGTTTCGGCTGTAGATAGTTAGCAGGTCCACAGACGAGAGTTTCTATGGTCCCGAGCGGAAAAGACTGAGTAGTTTTCATGGGGGAGGCACCCTGAGCCGGCTGCAAGGAGAAACAGAAGAGGAAAAGGAAGGAGGAAAGGGACGTGGTCAAGACTAGGAGGAGGAACAGGAGAGAAGGAAAAAAAAAAAAGTTATGAAAAGTGTACGGAGAAATGCAATACAATAAAGGTTATTATGCACTATCCTGCAAAATACTGGATATTGTAAAGGTAACAACACGTAACAGTGGGGGACACTGAAAGGTGAACCACAAAAAACATAGCCCAGCAGGTATCAGTAGTAGCTAAATAAAAACAAGAGCAGATCAGGACTACTGACTTGCAGGGTGAGTGGGAGGATCAGTCAGAGATGAAACGCACCAAAAAAAAAAAAAAAAAAAAGAAAGAAAATGTAGAACTTGGCAATACCATCTCGAACCAGGTCCTAGAAAGTGTAAAGGTATGGCACAGGGAAAAAACCTGAACCAAGCTGCGGTAGGTCTCCAAAAAATAAACGGCAACAAAACAAAAAGGAGAGGACACGGCAGTCATATTGGTACAGAGTCAGTTGGGATTTCACAAGAGTCTAAATCAAAAAGTGGCTCCAAGAAATGAGGCTAAAGACACATCAGTAGAGAGCATTTTTTAAATGCTTAGGAAGTGAGCTTCAAGGTAAAAAATGCGCTCTGAGTCCTGGGGTTTTAGGAGTCTTCGGAGTAGCGTGGGAGTGTTTCAGGGTGTCGTCAGAGAATTTGCTCAGCTTTAATTTCTTGCTGCTTGCCGGAGTAAGGCCACGTATTGGAGAGGAAGCAGATGTGTCAGGGGCTTCAGGGAGCTTAAACTTAGCATACCAGTCCGGAACAGCTGTGAAGGGGATCTGGAGGGCCTCACAGAAAGCAGGCAGATCCTCCGGAGTACGCAGGAGATGTGTTTTCCCATGAAAGACAACACTAAGAGCAAAAGGAAATTTCCATCTATAGGAATGTCCTTTGATCCTCAAAGCTTCCAGCAGAGGGCGCAGCACACGTCTGTTATTAAGCGTAATAGGGGACAAGTCCTGGAAAAGAAGTATGGGTTCCCCATTGAAAAGTACTTGGTCATTTTGGCGCGCTTTGGTCAGAATTTCCTCCTTGAGGGGAAAATTATGGAGACAGCAAATAATGTCTCTGGGTGGGAGATTGTCAGGTCCCTTGGGGCGCAGAGCTCTGTGTGCCCTCACAAACTCAATAGGCGATTTGTCCGGCCTCTCAAGTATCCCATTAAAGATCTTGGTCAGAGCCGTTTTAGTATCTTCCGGGGGTACAGACTCAGGGACCCCTCTCACTCTAATATTATTGCGCCTGCCCCGATTATCAAGGTCCTCAATTTGTCTATTAACCGCAATCAGATGAGCGGCATGCAAATCAGCAGTCTGTTCAAGACGTTTAATAGCAGAATGTCTGGCCTTCCCTTTACTCTCTGTCTTGTCCAGCTTTTCGGTGAGCACCATTATGTTTGCTGTCCAGTTTGTAATGGCTGCATATGTAAGGGGGAGGTCGGGAAAGCGATCCTCTCTTACCAAATCCTCAGAGGCTGACAGGGATTCCTCACTGAAGTCCGCCTCGTGGTGGAGCTGCGCCATCTTGTCTGCCAGGTTGAGGGACCGAGCCACGGCCTGGGCTTTGAAAAGGGCCCATATATTTTTGCTAGAAGTGGCTGGTGTGGACCGGGACTGCCTGCTCTGCAATCCGTGGCGGAGAATTCTGCCCATTGCCGTGTCAAAAAGGAGACCTGTGAGCTGAGTAGGGCCGAAGGTTCACAGAGCTCCTTCAGTGTGCTGCCATCCGTCGCGCCGTCCAAGCCACGCCCCCTACACTGTCATTTTTATCACACCCCCCTTTATGACCAGGCCATTTTGTTGCTTTTTGGCACTGCGCTATTTTAACTGACAATTACGCAGTCATGCAACTCTGTATACAAATGACATTGGGCATGGGCCTACCTACATGGTAATTTCTCTGACATTTATATCATGTTTTCCGCATGAATAGAGCTTTTATATTTCAATATTTTTATTGAGTTTTCATACAATACAGAAAATTGAACAACAAATTGAACAACACCAACATCTAGGGATACAAGTGGAAATAGGTAAATAGACCATTTCATGCTGATGGATATGTAGTAGGCGCATAGAAGAAGATTCATGACCTCAGCTCCAGTCTTAGTCTGCAATTCGTAAGTTAGTGGACTCCTCCCAGTCCCCCAGACACCCCATTGGGAACATCCTGTGTCAGTTAGGACAGGACTGTCCGTCGTTAACACCATCCATCAGTTTAAATGAGTAGTATACTTCAGTGTGCTGCTCAGAGCCTCAGCCATGAACCTCCCCAGCTAGGTCTATGCATGTATCATAGCCAATATAACTATACGTTGTCCAAAGAGGTTTATACAAGATAAAAAATTACTTTAACATAGCAAGACATCAAAACCAGTCAGAAGCCATTTGAAGAATTGAGAATATGTTTTGTAACCGCTTAGGACGAGGGCTATTAAGGGAACACATTGTTTGGGTTCCTACAGGAATGTCTAAGCATGACAGAAATTAGGATTTCTCTGAATACCACCTATTCCATGTTGCCCAGTGTGCTGAAATTGTCTTGTGTGTCCCATTAGAGTAGGAGAATAATATTTCATAAGTACCATTGGTATGGGTGATCTGCATAACTAAGAAATCTCCGGTCCGTTCTCTTGTTTCAAGTGCCTAAGCAAGGATAGACAAGCAGCTAGTAAGATATGTGAGATCACCACCCTTATTCGACAACAGAATTAGGTTAAGATCAAGTGATAGAATTCCCATGCCTGGGGACAGAGTTAGGTCCATACCCATGAGAGAGCGTTAATCAATGTGCCCAGCCGTGACCAAAAAATTTGAATTTTAGGGCATGACCAGAGAATATGGAACAGGTTACTCGTTTGGCTACAAGACCTCCAACACATTGGGGAAGCATGTGGAAAATATTTTGATATTCAATATGGTGTTAAGTACTCTCAGCAATATCTTTTGATAGGGTTCCCTTAGGTGGACACCCTTAGTAGAGGAGTATACCATATTGAGAGTCCTTATCCATTGCTGGATAGGGTACTCTGATCCAATATCCCTCTCCCATGTTACCATTGAGGAGGTTTTATCTCCTACCTTCTTTTCCTGTAAATGGGAGTAAACCAATGAAATACCCTTATGTATTGTTGTAGTGTGCTGATAATATTGAATTAATTGCGTTGGAAGGGATATTTGCATACTGCGATGTTCATGCAGAAGGTGAGTTATTTGAAGATATTTATATTGTTCTCTAGACGGAAGATCATATTTAATTTGTAGGGCTCTGAAGGTTTTAAGAGCAGGGCCCACTAAAATATCTTCCAGGTGGTTGATACCCTTATTTTCCCAGGTACTCAAATTCATATCCGGTATCATGTAGGAAAGAACTAACAAGGGATATTTCAGAGATTATGTGGTGGTATTATTCCATTCTTGATATTTGCATAAGTGTAGCCAGGCACGGAGGGACGCCAGAATCGGTGGAGCTAATTTACTAGCAAGAGAAGATAGGTAAGGTGTTGCTAAAAAAAAATCTTGTAACCTCCCCTTGGGAATTTGAGATAGTTCCAGGCCTACCCATGATAGAGTTTGGTCTGAAGAGAACCAGTATCGCAGCTGTGCCAGAACCGCTGCATAATAGTAATATCGCAGGTGCACATGTCCCACCCCACCCGCTTTCCTGTGTTTGATTAGTTTAGTGAAGGCACACCTGGCCTTCTTGCCCCGCCACAAGTATTTATTTAGAGCACTTTGTAAATCGTTAAAGTATGAGTTGGGAATCGTGATAGGTATTGATCTAAGAGTAAATGATAAAAATGAAAGTGCGCTGATTGGATAGTGGAAAGCTGCTACCTTAGAACTTTTTGTAGTGAAGTGAATGGGAAATGTATATATCAGGCGCGCTATCCAAATCAATATGTGAAAATTCAAGTGGGATCATGTATGAATCAAAACATGAAAGAAGGGTCTGGAATAAAACCAACCAAATGTGCTTATAACATATATAAAGGGTATGCTGATACAAACTGGAATAAATCAACAATGTTAACAGTAAATACACCAGTGAGTGTCAAAGAAATGGGTGACCACATGAGTGGATATCGTGACGAAAACAGTCCCAAATAATACACAAATAAAGTCCAAATCCAAAATTCTTGTGATGAAACCATTAAACTGAAGAAGTAGAAACCACGTGAATAAAGTTCAGTGTCCCACCACCAGCTTAGCTTCTTACCAGAAAGATGGAATAATAAGGGCGTATAGATAAATAGCTCCGCTCCAGAGATCGCACACCAAGGGAAAACCCAAGGGGGTATAGCCACTAATGCCTCCCAGATGAAAAGAGTGGTGGGCCTCTTACCAGATGAATTTATTAATGGAGCTGTGGGCAAACAGACACTCCTCTCCTATGCGGGATGTGGTGAAGGATGGATCTCTGGTGGGTTCTCGCTGTCCTTGTCCTCAGTATGTGTAAAATCTGTGATACTGGCTTCCTTTTGTATCTGGAAATCATTCTAGTCACTTATTCACGACTCCGAGAAGCCATCTCCTGCTGTCAGGTCACCCTAAAATCTGTTCAGTGTTTTATGAAGCGAAGCCAGGGAGGACTTGACCTCAATAAGCATTAGGATAATGTAATCCGCGAATAGACTGATAGCATGGTTGGTATTAGAGATCGTTAAGCCATGTATATGGGGATGGGTTTGAATATATGATGCCAGCAGCTCCATCAGCAAGTTAAAAATTAGACGGGAAAAAGGACACCCCTGACGTGTCCCATTAGAGATCTCAAACGTTTTGGACATAGTACCCGCTATATATACTTGAGCTGAGGGGTTAGAAAACAATGCCATAATGGCTGAGTATATGGAGCCCATAAAGCCAAAATTTGGAGAGTACTTGCGTCAGGAATTCCCAATGAATGCTGTCAAACGCCTTCTCTGCGTCCAAAGCCAGGATCAGGGAAGGTGTTTTCCTTTTGTCAGCTAAACAAGTTAGATTGACAAGGCGTCTAGTGGAATTTGCCATTTGACGGCCTATAGTAAAACCCGTTTGGTCTGTATGTATAAGAGATGGGAATATATCAACTAGTCTAGTGGCCAGCAGTTTTACGTAAATTTTGAGGTCTAAATTAAGCAGTGACATGGGGCGGAAGTTCTGCGGTGTGGTCGGCTCCTTCCCTGGCTTAGACAATGCGACAATCATGGCTTTAAGCATCTCTGGAGTGAACGAGGAAGAGGCAGCAGCAGCACCAAAGATTGTCTGTAGATAAGGACCCAAAATAGTGTCAAATGTCTTGTAATTATCCCCCGTGAATCCGTCTGGACCCGGAGATTTGTTTTTGGGCAATGAAGTTATAATACGCTGTATTTCGGGTATAGCTAATGGAGAATTAAGTTTAACAAGATGTTCAGTTGTAAGAGTAGTAAGTGTGAGTGGCACTAGAAAGGCTGTAATTAGTTCTGGTGTGGGTTGTGGGATGTCGGGGTCATGTTTCAAATTATATAATGAGCTATAATATTGGCTAAAAGCATCCGCGATGGATTGAGGATAAAACTGTTTGGTGTTTTCATTTGGATGCAATATGAAGGGTTTTTGGGTTTTGTGTCTATGACCTTTGAGACGCTTAGCTAACAATTTTCCTGCCCTGTTACCGCTGGTGTAGTATGCCATCTTGAGCCTCCTTGAGGACTTTTCAAAGACCTCCAAGAAAAGAAGTCAAAGGTCAGTGCAGGCTTTCGTCAGTATGTCTGCTAATTTTTGAGAGGATTGTGATTTGTTTTGGTTCTCAAGAGCATTGATTTTTGATGATAGATCCTGGATTTGCCTCCTGCTGGATAAGAATGCCCCGAACGAATGCTTTGTAGGCATTAGTGATGGAAAAACATTGGCCGGGGGGGTTCGTGAACGTTTTCCGCAAACTTTCTCAAATGTTCGCGAACCGCAAGTTCGCGGCGGGCCCTATTGACTTTAATGGCAGGCAAACTTTAAAAACCTTCAGGTCATATTTGCAGCCAAAAAATACTTACTAGCTGTGCACAAATAGTCCCACAACATGGACACTGTCATAACAGATGTATTGCTATTAGAAAAGTTGCCCTAAATTTAATTTTATTTTTTTCCAGCAAAAAACATTTTTTTTTTCTAAATCAGCCAGAACTGAGAGCAGCCGGTAAATACATGTCAAATACATATAGGGTCCATTCACAAATCTGTAAAATGGATCCGCATCCGTTCCACAGTTTGGCAGAACCTTTACAGACCCATTGATTTTCAATTCCAGTCTGAAAAATTAGGCATTCACAGGATAAAGAAGTAAGTGTCGGCCAGTACAGGCCCCAAAAATTAGCCAACAGGCGTTCACCTGACAGCAAAGAACGTTGACTTCTGTGGCTAAAGGTACATTGGGCATTCACAGGAAAAATAAGTAGGTGTCGCCCATTCCAGGCCCCAAAAATTAGCCCACATGCGTTTACCTGACAGCTAAGAATGTTGTATTCTGTGGCTGAAGGTACATTGGGCATTCACAGGATACAGAAGTAAGTGTCGGCCAATCCAGGCCCCAAAAATTAGCCCACATGCTTTTACCTGACAGCTAAGAATGTTGTATTCTGTGGCTGAAGGTACATTAGGCATTCACAGGATACACAAGTAAGTGTCACCCGGCCCTGGGAATTCATCCAACATTGAGACCTCCTCATCTTCCTGCTCCTCGACGGCTTGATCAATGACACGAAGCAATGCATGCTCCAGAAAGAAGGCGTAAGGTACGATGTCGCGGATGGCACCCTGGCCGTGACTGACCAGTTTGGTGATCTCAGCAAATGGCCACAAAAGTCTGCATGCATCGCGCATGAGAAGCCACTGGCACAGTGAAAAAACCCAAGCTCCCCAGAACCTGTCCTGCCGCAGAGTTCGTACAGATAGTCGTTAACTGCACGTTTCTGCTGAAGCAGCCTTTCAAGCATATACAAGGTTGAGTTCCATCGCGTCGGGCAGTCACAAATAAGACGCCTGACGGGCAGGTTGTGTCGCCTCTGAATGTCAGAAAGGCGAGCCATGGCTGTGTAAGATCTTCTGAAATGGCCTGAGATTTTCCTGGCCTGCCGCAAGACGTCCTGGACTCCAGGGTATTTGGCAACAAATTGCTGCACGACCAAGTTCAGGACGTGTGCCATGCATGGCACGTGTGTAAATTTGCCCTGTTTCAGCATGCTCAGCAGATTGGCACCGTTGTCGCACACCACTTTACCAACTTTTAAATTGAGCGGTGTAAGCTACTGATCTGCCTGTGAACGCAAAGCTGAAAGGAGTGCAGGACCAGTGTGGCTCTTGGCTTCAAGGCACAACAGACGCAGCACAGCATGGAAACGTCTCACCTGGCATGTGGAATAGGTTCTGGGGATCTTGGGCGGCGCAGCAGAAGAGACGGTAGCAGCGCAAAAGGAGGAGTCAGCCGAGGAGGAGAGGGAGGATGGAGTAGGAGGAGGAGAAGAAGAAGAAGAGGCAGGCCTGCATGCAATCCTCCCTATCTGCTGGTCCATCTCTCCCTCTGAACTCCCCTCCTCTTCCTCTCTTGTGGGCACCAACGTCCATAGACACGTCATCGACGTCACCTTCCCCACCACTAACATTTGAGATCTCGGAGTAGGCAGCAACAGTGGGGACCAACCACCTTGGGCTGATCTGGGTACTGTCGTCAGACTGCTTAGTGACGGCTGTTGCTACCTCCTCTACCTGATCCGATGCCAAGAATGGCTGCGAATTGCAAATGTCTTGTGATGGATCAGAAAATAATTCCAGTGACTCAAGCGGAGGGTATATGGTGGTGTTGGTGGTGGTGTCTTTGGGGGTGCACACAGCAGAGAGTGAAGAGGGTGCAGATAGAGAGGATGAGGAGGCTGCAGAAGAGGAAGGCTGAGTGAGCCACTCAACCAAGTCTGGTGCGTCCTTTGACGTAATCGAACGCACCTTCTGAAACTTCACACTTTGGCTCCGGCCTACTGCTCCTGCCCTACCCCTACCACCCCTGTGTAAGGGCCTGCCTCTTCCTCTGCCTGTCATTTTTTAAATTACCCTGTGACAAAAGTCGCTAGAGAAGTGCAGTATATGTGGAAGAAGGTATATAACACCCCGCTTCAATCTGTGGTTTTGGGGGGCCACTGGTCTATCACACCAGTTCTACAAAAAATTGGCCAGTAACTGTTGTCTCTGTGTGTAGCACAGTTAACGCAGCAAAAGAGGCAAAATTTTTGCAGGACACAAATACATTTATAAAAGTATACTGTTAGATAACACCCCACTTCAATCTGTGGTATTGGGGGGCCACTGGTCTATCACACCAGTTATACAAAAATTGGCCAGTAAGTTTGGCACTGTGTGTAGCAGAGTTAACGCAGCAAAAGAGGCAACCAAGGGAACCAAGGGAACTTTCCCATGTGGGAGCTGCGCCCAGTGTCCCGTTATCTGTCGAACCACAGATATTACTCTGCCTAACAGAGAACTTTTTAAACCCAGACATTTCTGCAATTGCAGAACAAAAGGGGTAGTTTACATGATGCTATGCAAATGTGGATCTTTTTATGTCGGGAAAACCCGACAGGAGCTAGGGAAAAGAGTTCATTTCATACATACCATGGACATCGGTAACTATTATGTACCCCTAGGAAGACATGTGGCTTATGACCACAATTATAAAATGCCCAGGGTTAAATTCCTAGCCCTGGACCGCCTCCATATCCCAGTGAGGGGTGGGGACTGGAACAAAATCCTATTGCAAAAGGAGATGCAGTGGATCAGCCGCCTCAAGGCTACCCACCCGCCTGGCCTAAACGAAGCTCAAAGTTTTCGCCCATTCTTGGAAGGTTTTTCTTCTGGCAAAACGGATTGAACTTCACCCCTATCTAATAAACTCGTGTCCTCTGGTCACATTTTCCCTCCATCAATTCCAGTTCCACATCTGTGAGGGAGAGGAAGGGTAAATTCACCTACTCTTCTCCGCAGCTCTACACTACGTGCTAGAAAATGCACATTAACCATAGTGTTTCTTTTTAGTGCCGGTTCTGGCAGAATGACTGTAGGTTATTTAATGAAAACCTACCCCGTCCCTGACATACATGTCCACCTTTTTTCTGGGCTACCCTTTTGATCGCCAATCCAGATCTACCCAGGCATCCTTGGGTGCACCTTCCCACCTCAGAACTGACTAACTGCTGTTCGTACCTAGAAAAATGCATATATGATGTGCTGATACCATATTTGTATATTACTACATGATTTTATTCTTGCAATACTGAATATATCTATAACACAATGTCCAAATGAATTTGTTCAGCCCAACATGCCATGCTCATCCTCCGGATTCCACTGCACCCGGCACGGCCCACCCCGATCTACAGGTCTGGGCAAATTGGAGCCTGAGAATGATGCTCGGCACCTCCAGATCCCCCATCCATCGTAGGATACTCAGGGCTCCCTCTAGCCGTGCCGGCGGCCGCTGTGACACGATTGGAGAGCCGCCGAGGAGCGCTGGAACTTCTGCGCAGGCGCATCACTTGGTATGGTTACATAAGGATCATGTCACGTGGTGCCGTGCAGCGCTACACTGCGCATACGCGACACACATAAAAGGCCGGGGAACATCCACAAATCCTCATTCTGTCTCCGCAAGAGGGAGAGAATGGATCTGTGAGACGTATGCTGCTGCTGCATCCTTTACTGTTTCAAATACCTGTCTCATAGTAAGTGTTTTAGCAACTTTTCAAGTTTGCTCTTGACCTGTCACTACCAGAACCCTTTTAAAAACCATTTTATGACTATTTGCAACTTGTCTCTAAGCCACCAGTTTGAAACAAAATAGAAACAGAAATTGCATCTTGCAAAAAAACCGTGAGGTAACCCACCGGGATCCCACTGTTCAATCTGAAGTAAAATACTCTTTTATTCATTATTATCTTTTTCGCCCAATATGGCTTAAAATATATGAATGATGGCTAAACACATTTCTTTTGTCCCACCCCCACACAGGAGGGTTTAAGACTACCTGCGAAGCAGCCTATTGTTCCTGTTGCAGTTTGAATTTCTGAGGAAAGCGCATATACATGCATGGATCGGGCTAAAAAATATGTATGTTTAATATAAAATTGTATATATCCTTTTGCATATCTTCTTTCTTTTTTGCGAGTTTATGCAATGAATTCTGATATATACTATTGTTACCTTTAGACTTGGTGACCAATCCTTGAGAAAGGCCTTATATGGCCGAAACGCGTAGGACCACCTGGACCCCCTCTAGGACTTTTTTCTCTGGACCCAGTTCCACATAAGGGAACAACACAGTTAATTTGTCCACCCAAGTCACTCTAATCTTACGTGTCACTATAATCTCCATACTTTTTTCAACTCTCACACAATGGGCCTTTACCAATGCACCAATAATCTGTGTTATGGGTTTTCCCATTTATAATCTGCACTATTGTTATTATCAATAAATTTCTTTATTTTATTTTATATACTCCTTGATTTACTCTTGCCCATAAAGTACCCACCACTGGGTTTGAGGCACCCACAACCACAAACATTAGATTACGGGACGGTGGCAAAAAACTACTGAAGGGCTCCACTGAGGTAAAAAAAAACCCCCTCTTCTACACACTTTTGTTTGGAGTGGACACATATGAACTGTGGATTTCCTCTGTGATATATGGACTTTTTATGAACTTATGTTTAGATTAGCGCCACATTACTATTACCAATTTACTGATCTGCTTCTTTAATTCAAGATTTGTGTTGGCTGCTTTTCGCTTCATATATGTTTTATGCTACCTTTAGCGCAGCAATACTTTTATATATTGGATTAATAGTAAGTGCCATAGACTTCATCTCGTTAACCTGAAGGCCCGACATACCATCAAACTCCCGCAGCATCTTTAGGAGCTTAGGTAGTGAAGTGAGAAAGGAGGTGATGAACAGGAGAATGTCGTCCACAAATAACGCACATTTATGTTCTCCCATCCCGCATGTAACACCTTTAATCTCTAATTGCTATAGCTAGCATTTCTATCACAATTACAAAGAGCAAGGGGGATAGAGAAAAACCCTGACGGGATCCGCGTGAGATCTCGAAGGTATTGGAATGAAAACCTGCTAGTTTGATTATCACTCGAGAGGACGCGTAAAGACTATCTATGTGGTGGAGAAATTGTGGGCCAAAGCCCCAGGTCTCCAAAACCTCAAACATGAAAGGCTAGGATATAGAATCAAAGGCCTTTTGGAGATCTAAGGAGAGAACAAGACCCTCCTCAGAAATACCACCTGCCCAGGATGTCTGCATGAGGGAGATCAAGTCTATAGCCCTTCAAATTTTATCTGGGTCCTGTCTGCCTAGAATAAAGCCCACCTGATCCCTATGTATATATCCCAGAATAAAGGATGCTAAATGATTGGCAAGCACTTTAGTGAATAGCTTGAGATTGTTGTTTATAAGGGATATAGGTCGATAAGTAGCCACTTCCCCCGGACCTCTCTGAGGTTTAGGTATGACTGAGATATGCGCCACGTGGGATGGATGGAGGGTTCAGGGGGCCCCATCATGCAGGGCATTAAAGCAGTTCACCAATAGGGATGGCCTTGCGGTTCACCCGGCAGTCGGTTCGCGGCAAACTTTCCTTGTTCGCAGCCCACCGATTTTGCAAACATATGGCGTTGTTCGCGGCGGCCATATTCGTTTACATTGGGGAGAACTTTGACCCATGACACAGCCATCAGTTGGAACGGAACAGCCAATTGAGACATTTCAGCACATGGACATACCCCCTACCTTATAAATAGACCTGACCTGGCGGCCATTTCACATTCTGCTTTTTCTCAGTGTAGGGAGAGGTTGGCTGTGTGCACCAGGGACAGATTGTCAGTGACACAAATCGCTCTGTTAAGGTCCACAAAAGTCCTTTTAAGGGCTGGTATTTGGTATAGGTGTACTGTCTCTTTTGTCAGTGTAGGGAGAGGTTTGCTGTGTGCACCAGGGACAGATCGTCAGTGACACAATTTGTTCTGTTAAGGTCCACAAAAGTCCTTTTAAGGGCTGGTATTTGGTATACTGTAGGTATACTGTCTCTTTTGTCAGTGTAGGCAGAGGTTTGCTGTGTGCAAAAGGGACAGATTGTCAGTGACACAAATCGCTCTGTTAAGGTCCACAAAAGTCCTTTTAAAGACTGGTATTTGGTATAGGAGTACTATTCTTTGGTGTGCAGTGCACTATATAGGGGTGTAATCCACTTATAATATACTTTTTAATATAAAAGGCATATTATAGTGGATTTGTATTGTGCAATGTGCAGCAGCGTGACTGGCGTAGTGAGCGTTTCTGCAGCAAAACTACAAAAAGCCCTTTTAAAAAAGTATTATAACTGGTGTGATAGACCAGTGGCCCCCCAATACCACAGATTGAAGTGGGGTGTTATCTGAGTATACTTTTATAAGTGTATTTGTGTCCTGCAAAAATATTGCCTCTTTTGCTGTGTTAACTACGCTACATACAGTGCCAAACTTACTGGCCAATTGTTTGTACAACTGGTGTGATAGCCCAGTGGCCCCCCAATACCACATATTGAAGTGGGGTGTTATTTACCAGTAAACTTTTATAACAATGTATTTTAGTCCTGCAAAAAATTTGGCCTATTTTGCTGCATTAACTGTGCTACACACAGTGACAACAGTTACTGGCCATTTTTTTGTAGAACTGTGTGATAAACCAGTGGCCCCCCAATACCAAAGATTGAAGCGGGGTGTTATATACCTTGTTCCACATATACTGCGCTTCTCTAGAGACTTTTGTCACAGGGTAATTTAAAAATGTCAGGCAGAGGAAGAGGCAGGCCCTTACGCAGGGGTGGTAGGGATAGGGCAGGAGCAGTAGGCCGGAGCCAAAGTGTGACGTTTTAGAAGGTGCGTTCGATTACGTCAAAGGACGCACCAGACTTGGTTGAGTGGCTCACTCAGCCTTCCTCTTCTGCACCCTCGTCATCCTCTCTATTAGCACCCTCTTCACTCTCTGCTGTGTGCACCCCTAAAGACACCACCACCAACGCCACCACCATATACCCTCCGCTTGAGTCAATGGAATTATTTTCCGATCCATCACAAGACATTTGCAATGTGAAGCCATTGTTGGCATCAGATCAGGAAGAGGAGGGAGCAACAGCCGCCACTCAGCAGTCTGATGACAGTACCCAGATCAGCCCAAGAAGGTTGGTCCCCGCTGTTGCTGTCTACTCCGAGATCTCAAATGTTAGTGGTGGGGAAGGTGACGTCAATGATGACATGTCTATGGACGTCACGCGGCTGCCCAGAAGAGAGGAATGGGGGGAGGGTTCAGAGGGAGAGACGGACCAGCAGATAGGGAGGAGAAGCAGGAGGAAGTTACATTGCACAGGAGGGACAAAGCAGACTGCTAATGTATCAGGAGCGAGCCATCAACCTTGTAGGCCACATCTGTCTCTCCCAGGACGCCAGCACATGGCTCCGCAGTGTGGGCTTTTTTAATGCGTCTGCTGCTGAAAATAGTGTTGCCATCTGCAGCCTTTGTAGTCAATGCATAAGTCGTGGTAAGCCCAACACTAACCTAGGGACGACTGCCTTAAGAAGGCACCTGGACTCCCATCACCGAGCCCAGTGGGAGCAACGCCGTCAGAAACCTCAAAGCCACACTCCAGGCTCTCACCGTCCTGCCTCTTCTCCTTCTCCTCTCTGCTCACAATTGTCCTCCACTCCACCTTCTATCATGCTGTCCTCACGTTGTTCTGGAAAAAGGCAGGCTTCTGTGGCCCAAATGTTGGAACGTAAAAAAATGATAATGCCGGATAACCCTCTTGCCCAATGTTTGACTGCTGGCTTGTCGGAACTGATAGCCCACCAACTACTGCCATATCAACTGGTGGACTCTGAGGCCTTTTGGAAATTTGTGGCCATTGGAACACCACAATGGAAGGTCCCAGGCAGGAAATATTTCTCGCAGAAGGGCATTCCAGAGCTGTATGGCCATGTTCAGTGGCAAGGGAATGTATCTCTGGCACACAGTGTCGGTGCCAAGATCCATCTGACCACAGACGCATGGTCTAGCAAACACGGGCAGGGAAGGTATATAAAACTTTTACTGCCCACTGGGTGAACCTTCTGATGGCCGTCAAGAATGTAACCCGTGGCACCCGTGTAGATTTGGTTTTACCGCCACGGATTACATGCAGGCCTGCCTCTTCTTCCTTCACCTCCTCCTACTCCATCCTCCCTCTCCTCCTCGGCTGACTCCTCCTTTTCCGCTGCTACCGTCTCTTCTGCTGTGCCGCCCAAGATCCACAGAACCTATTCGACATGCCAGGTGAGACGTTGCCATGCTGTGCTGCGTCTGTTGTGCCTGGAAGCCAAGAGCCTCTCTGGTCCTGCACTCCTTTCAGCTTTGCGTTCACAGGCAGATCAGTGGCTGACACCGCTTAATTTGACAGTTGGGCACGCTGAAACAGGGCAAAATTACACACGTGCTATGCATGGCACATGTCCTGAACTTGGTCGTGCAGCGATTCGTTGCCAAATACCCTGGGGTCCAGGAAGTCTTGCGGCAGGCCAGGAACATCTCGGGCCATTTCAGTAGGTCTTACACAGGCATGGCTCGCCTTGCTGACATTCAGTGGCGACACAACCTGCCCATCAGGCGTCTTATTTGTGACTGCCCGACGCAAAGGAACTCAACGTTGTATATGCTTGATAGGCTGCTCCAGCAGAAACGTGCAGTTAGCGACTACCTGTACGAACTCTGCGGCAGGGCAGGTTCTGTTGAGCTTGGGTTTTTTCACCGCTCCAGTGGCTGCTCATGCGCGACGCATGCAGACTTCTGTGGCCATTTGATGAGATCACCAAACTGGTCAGTCACAGCCAGGGTGCCATCAGTGACATTGTACCTTATGCCTTCTTTCTGGAGCGTGCATTGCGTCATGTCATTGTTCAAGCCATCGAGGAGCAGGAAGATGAGGAAGTCGCAATGTTGGATGAATTCCCAGGGGGTGCTACTCCATCTGAGACAAGTCAACAACAGGAGTCTGAAGAGGAGTCAGAGGAGGATGGTGCCGGGGGGGGGGGTGAGGAGGAGCTAGAAGAGCATGCTTTAAACCTTTCTGGGACCCCTGGTGTTGTCTGTGGATGGGGGGAGGAGAACGAGGATGACATTATATGAGACGGAGCCAGGCCACTACACTGCTTCCAGTTTAGTGCAAATGGGGCCTTCATGCTCCAGTGTTTTAAGGGGGACCCCCATATAAAAAGCATAAAGGGCAAGGACCAGTACTGGGTAAACATTCCTTGTAATAGAAATAGGCACGACAGGACCTCTTTTTTGTGAGATCTGGGGTCAAAAAGTCCTCAGATCTCACAAGTACACTAAAAGATGAAAAAAAAAAAAAATAAATAAAATGAAAAAAAAAAAACAAGGGACCTTTAAACCGGTTGCTAGGCAACGACGTTTGCCGTTGCTTCAGTCCTCCAAGACCATAGAGTCGAGTGAGGGCAAGCTTGCCCTCACTCGACATCCTGTCTGTGAGGATCCGGGACAGGATCGTTTTCCCCGCTGCCGGCGGGTCCAGTAAGTGGGGAAAAGTACCAGGACGCAGCGGGGGTCATTGGGCGGTCATTAAGTGGTTAAAGTTCGCCTCCCATTAAAGTCAATGGTGCCTGCCGCGAACTTGCGGTTCGAGGACATTTGAGAAAATTTGCGGCTAATGCTCGCGAACCGCCCCAGCCGATGTTCGTCCATCACTATTCACCAAGTGTTGGATAAGTATGTCTTGACACTTGCGGTAATACAGATCAGGGAACCCATCTGGGCCCGGTGCCCAGCCTACCTTGGTGGACTCATAGGATTGAAAAGAGTCGGTGTAAAAAAAACTGTTTATAAGGCTAAATGTCCCTTAGGAAATGGTTGGACATACCCAGAGAGAAGTATGGGTTATGTTGAAGGGTGGTAGGCGGGCCTAGGTGAGAAGAGAGATTGTATGGTTTACAAGCTGCTTGAAAGCATGGCAAAGAAGGCCCTACCGTCAGGTGGTCTTTGTATTCTGTAGGTGTATGTTGTATGGGTAACCAAGGGATCAGTTGTATTGGTATCACAGAGTTTGCCTGCTCTAGCTGGACCCATGCTTTAATGTTTCAAAGGGAGTTCCAGTCCATAATCCTTGCTAAATTGCATGCCATGTAATACTTGTGGATGTCAGGCAGTCCTATGCCCCCCTTCATTTTGGATAGAGTAAGCGTGTCATAGCTGAGTTTAGGGCATTACGCCCCCAGATGAAAAGAGTGCAAGCTCTGCGATACGCTGTAAAGAAAGCTTTAAGTAAGTGGATAGGTACCATTTGTAACAAATATAGGAGGCAGGGGAGTACATTCATTTTTATAATGGCAGACCTTTCAAACAAAGAGAAGAGTCCTTTATGCCATTTCTGTACATTGCCTTGGATGTCCCTTAGTATGGGGAAGTCATTTTAATGTATAAAGGTCAGATAAGTATTTTGAGAGCTGCACCCCGAAGTAGGTGATCGATTGCTTTTGCCATATAAAAGGTCATTTAGATTTACAGGAGGTCACAATGTGAGTTGGTAGCGTTACATTGAGGGCAAAATATCTAAAAAACTTGATCCGTAAATTAGAGAGAGTGTTATAATGTGCAAAGTCCTTCAGTAAGTTAGGGATAGTGGATTGTGACTCAGACAAGAACAGCAGAATGTCGTCCACGAATTCTGCTATTTCACAGGTGTGTCCTGTGACCTCAATGCCATTAATGTTGTAATTAGCTCTGAGAAATAAGTAGTTCAGTCTGGAGTGGTGATTGTTTGGGGTGGAGAAAAAAGTGTAGTAGCGAGTGTTTTTAATAAAGAGTACGCCATGTATCATGGAGTAAAAGATCCTGTTGAATATTTACCTATAGTAAAGCTCCATAAGGTAGTGATGGTGTACCTGTAGAGGTGTCAAAAATAAGTTGTAGTGTTCTGTTGAAATCTCCACCCAGTATTAGGATGCCTGATTGAAAGGTGGTGAGTAGTGATGAGCCAAACACCCCCCGGTTCAGTTCACACCTGAACACCGCAAACAGAGGAAAAGTTTGTTCGAACAATCAAACCCAATTGAAGTCTTTGGGACTCAAACCTCGCATTTTGAAGGCTTAAATGCAAGTTATTGCCCCAAAAAAGTTTATGGGAGTCCGGGTCCTGACCTGGGGAACATGTAGCAATGAAAAAAAAAAGTTTTTAAAAACAATCGTTTTTAAAGGAGCACTGATTTACTGATTTTAATGAGGCTTAAAGTGAAACTATAAAAATGAGAAATTCCTTCAAATATCATGCCTGGGGGGGTGTCCCCTGAATGTGCCTGTAAAGTAGTGCATTTCTACTATGTATGTAGCCTGCTACAGCAATACTGACATTTCTAAAGCAAAAAATGTCATATACAAATGTACATCCAAATTTCAAATCACATATACTTGTCATACGGGTGCAAAAAAATTGGGCCTTGCCTGTTGATGGTGCCTGAACACCGTAACCCCTCGAAGTTACACTTGCTGGGCGCAGGAACGGGACCTGCTGCTAAAAAATCCATACAAATTTGAAATCGCTTGTACTTGTTATACAGGTGCCAAAAATTGGGCCTTTGCTGTTGGTGGTGCCTAAACACCATAACCAAGGACTCGCAGTTACTCTTGCTGGGTAGTACAGGAAAGGGACGTGCTGATAAGAATTCCATGCAAATTTATAAATTTCCATGTGCCAAAAATTGGGCCTTTGCTGTAGGTGGTGCCTGAACACCGTAACCCCTCACAGTTAGCAGGGCACAGGGACATGGCCTGCTGTTAAAAATGACATACAACATTTAAATTGTATGCACCTGTCATACAAGTGCAGAAAAATTAGGTCTTGGTGGTTGGTAGTGACCTAAACCAAAAACATTGTTGGAAGCAAGCAGAATAAAGGTAGAGCATATGCAGTCTTCAAGGGATGACAGACCCGTAGCAAATTCAATCAGTTACTTCAGCATTAGGGGCCTGATAGCTCTTGTTGATCCAGGATTGGTTCATTTTGATAAAAGTCAGCTGGTCAATATAGTCTGTGGACAGATGCACTCTTTTGTCCATCACAAAACCTCCAGCAGCACTGAACATCCATTCGGAAAGCACGTTGGAAGCAGGACAGGCAGTAGCTCCATTGCATATTGAGCAAGTTCTGGTCAGTGGTCCATCCTGAAGACCCAGTAAGCCAGTAGATGCTCAACTAGAAAGGTCTCCAAGTCTTCTCTTGCACCTAGATAATCATGCACCATATGATGGATACGCTGCTGATGGTTGCTTAAACCTAACAGCCCTGGGTGCTGCTGAGGACAAAAGAACTGTTTAAAGGCATCGGTCAGCCGGCCGCTTTCTCCACTGCTCCTCCTTTGGCTGAACGATGTCTCAGAAACCCGTCCGGAGAATGTTGACCTCCCAGTGTTTAGAAAGGTGGTACACAATTTTTTTTTCAAGGCCTCCTCAAGATGTTTCATCCTCTGCTCCATCTGCAAAGGCAGGATGAGCTCTGCAACTTTACTCTTGTAACGTGGATCAAGAAGGGTTGCCAACCAGTAATCATCGCTCTCCTTGATAGCACGAATCATCGGGTCCTTTCGGAGGCTTTGCAGAATCAGGGAGCCCATGCAATGTAAATTGGAGGAGGCATGAGCTACTGAGTCCTCTGGGTCACTAAGGAGGACATTGTCAGCACGAGCAACCTCTCCCCAACCACATACAACTCCCTTGAAGACTGCTGTATTCTATCCTCTTCCTCTACATCCATGCTGCCGAAATCCTCATCCTCCTCCTCCTCTTACTCCTGTGTGTTTTGTGGCCCTGCAGCAATGATCTCTGCATAAAGGGGGCCTTGTGAGGAAAGGAAGTCCTCCTCTTCCTCCCGCTGTTCTGCCTCAAGTGCCCTGTCCATGATTCCATGCAGCCTGATTGCTGCACCTTCCATGGGAATAAATGGGATACTGACTAAAACTTACAAAACTCCACCTCTCCCAGTTGCAGACATGACAACAGGCCAAACACTCTTGTATCATTCATTCAAAGTCATTCCTTGCTGCCCAATGAATTTGTTAGGAAGAGATTTGATGGGGTTGCTGGAAATGTGTATTTCCATCGACCGGGAAGGAGGAGTTTCAATTGAATCACCTTTCTTCGCACTGTCAATAATGGTTCCTGGGACAGACATTTTCTTGGCCTCAGGCCAAGAAACTCTGACCCCTGGAAACAGTCATTCAGATGAGACCTCATCCATATTTCCTCCTGATCATCCTGTATGGGCCAAAAGCAGTCTGGATGTAGGACACATCCTATGCACCCCTTACAAAGCCAGACTAAAACCGGGAGCATCCCCTATATATCACAAACAGTACCCTTTGTCAAAAGAGAAGGTAGAGGGGATTGCCCCCGTGGTAAAACATTTCCTGGAGAAGGGGATATTGAAACCAGTCATATCTCCTTATAATACGCCTATCAATCCTGTGAAGCAGAGTGATGGATCTTATAGGTTTGTACAAGACAAAGAGGCCTTTTTTTCTATAGTAGTACCTGTTCCTGTCCAAGGAATGCCAGCATGTTTGAGAGCTTTGGCTGCTTGTGCCATGGCAGTAGAAATGGCTATGTCATTCACATTGGGTTATCCCATGACGTTACACACTACACATCAAATCATGTTCCTGGTGAAGAATTTGCACACACAGCACATGTCTGCTCAACGGCTCAGTGGATATGAAGTTATCCTCCTGGGTAACCCCTCCCTGACAATTGCATACAGCTCTTCCACCTCAGGTCCTGCCTCCATTCTAAATGCCATGTTGAGTTTACAAAAAGAAGGTGATGAGTTGCCTCCCCTGCATGATTGTATTGAAGTCATTCATCAGGATACCTCCCCAAGGGCAGACATGCTTTCTTCCCCTATGGAGGGGGTTCAGACTGTCTTTGTGGATGGCTCCTGTTCTCGCCCGAATGACAACACTTATCATGCAGGGTATGCTGTGGTACAGCCGCCTGACATAGTTCTGGAAGCTAAACCAATTCCTTATCAGTCTGCTCAAGCAGCAGAACTGATTGCATTGACACGGGCATGCCAGATTTTTGAGGGACAGGAAGTGAACATTTACACTGACTCCTAGTACGCATTCTCAACAGCGCATGATCACGGACTAATTTGGAAGAGAAGAGGCTTTATAGCAGCAGATGGGAAGGCCATTTCACACTCATCCTTGGTGGATGACTTGCTGTCATCTATTCAGCTCCCATCCAAAGTAGCTATCATTCATTGTAAAGCACACACTCATGGCACAGACTCAATTGCAAGAGGGAATGCTTTGGCAGATGCTACTGAAAAAGCAGCTGCCAGTGCTGGCCAAGCTTTTGCACAGCTCCCTCCTTTAGTGCCCCCATCCCTGCCTTGGGACCAAATACTTCAGGATCTCCAGGCCTTTGCAACCAAAGAGGACATGGACTTTTGGGTTTCACAAGGTTTGGAGCTGGACCCTGATACAGGGCTCATCTCCAAAGAGGGGAGACCTGGTATCCCACAGAGTAGTGCAGTTTTGTTCATTTCACAGTATCATGGTGTAGGACACAGGGGGTGGAAAGTCACAGCAGAACTGATAGCCAAAGATTTCTACATTTTGCACCTTCCCTCACTCTGCAAGACATTTGTGGCCCAATGTATTGAATGCATTAGGAACAATCCTAACATTCCCAATAAGCCCTCACATGAACATCTACAATATCCTACCTCACCTTTCACACATTTGCAGATTGACTTCACCCACATGCCCAAAGTAGGGAAAAGACAAGAGTTTCTTTTGGTCATCACAGACATGTTCTCGCGCTGGTTGGAATGCTTTGTGACGATCAGAGAGGACGCAAAAACTGTAGTTAAGGTTTTAACTCAGGAAGTGATCCCAAGATGGGGATGTCCAGTCCAGATAAACTCTGACAATGGACCAGCATTCGCATCTAAGATTTGTCAGGAGCTTGTGAGACTACTGCAGATTGACTGGAAGTTTCACATTCCTTATCATCCACAGAGCTCAGGGATAGTGGAAAGAATGAATAGAACGATAAAAGACAAACTTAGGAAGGCCACAGGAGGTACTTACCACAAGTGGAAGAATTCACTGCCCGCTGTTCTGGCTGAGATCAGAATGACCCCCTCAAAGAGTACTGGTCTCTCCCCGTTTGAGATTTTAATGGGTAGACCATTTCCCATTCCTTGGACAAAGAAGCCCCTAGTAATAGAAAGAGGGGACCTGGAGCAAATACAGGAGGAGTATTGTAAAAATCTGATAGAGAAATTAAACAGTATCCATGGCAATGTGGCTCGCACTCTCCCTCTCTCTCAACAGGAACCAACCCATTCCTTGGTACCGGGTGATGCAGTGGTTGTTAAGCAGCTGAATCGGAATAAGAAGCAAGAGTTCCCCTTTGGACCGCCAACCACCGTGATTGCCGTGACCCGAACCGCAGTATTGACAGAACAAGCTAACACCTGGATCAACGCAAGTAGAGTGAAGAAGATTCCCCCCAGACCTGAGAAGCAAGACACAGGTAAAGGAGGTGAAGCAGGTGTTGTAAGACCTCGAAAAGAGAGTGAAGTAGGTGGTAAAGTCTCTGAAGAAGATGTCCTCAATTCTCTTACCCCAGAATTCTGGGAAGGCAACTTGCGGACTGTTTCTTCTAGTGCTGACGGTGTTCATGCCAACATGGATCATTACTAACTGTATATACCATCCAGAGGACTTGGGTGTGTTCCGCCTCGTTTGTGGAACCCCCAGCATCGACACCAGGAATAGAAGAGAAACTGCTTATAATGATGTAGAAATATTTAATGAAAGAATGGTATTGCTTAAGCTAAAGTATATGTATGCACAAAAATCAGGATATGATAAGTGCTGGATCTGTAGTAAGTTACACCCCGGTTCTGCTAGAATTCCTTTAATAGCTTCCCCTTTAAGAGCAGTTCCTTTCCTTAATGGTACCCCTCCCATGGTTTTGACTAATATCTCTGCAATCTATGATAATGACACTGTCTCTTTTCACATAGTCAGTAAAACTCACTCCCCAGACTGGTGTTTCAGATTAGAAGATGTACGCGATGAGGGTAGAGGAGTATGTAGTGAATCCAAGTTAAATTTCTCCCTAGATGCAAATATGACATCAGTATTTACCACTCAGGATGCGGAACTAAATAGAACCATGTATAGGCTCGTGATTGAGGATAATAACCCCACTTTGAAGAAGGTTATTGCTCTCCTAGCCTTAGCAGGATTTTCCACTTATGCACAAAGGGTCTTAAGCAGACGCCCTTACTCACTTGGGAATAGCACATATATTTGCTGTGGGAAAGTTTGTTACCCTTGGATCCCCATGAGAGCAAAAGGGTGGTGTTATTTGGCCCATGTAATACCTGTACTAGGAGTGTTGGGAGGAGAAGAAGGAAAACAGCAATATCACCTGGAAGCAGGCCCTCATCCCAAATATCCACTTAGACACAAGGAGAAGCGTGAGCTGTTTACACAGGCTGACAAAGTATGGACATGGTTTCCCTCCTGGTTAGGCTGGGGCATGGAGATGATGAATAGGTTGAATAATTACTCAAGTATATTAGATGAGATGATTGAGAGAAACGCAGAAGACATTAAATTTTTAAGTGTGGAACAGAGAGCGATTAGAAAACAGCTAGAAGTCCATAATCTAGCCATTGAGTCTATGAGTGCAGCATTGACAGGACTCTGTGAAATGACAGAAGACTATGAATGTTGTACATGGATATATAATACAAGTTTTGAAATTCCAGATTATTATGATGTAATTAGTAAGCATAGGAAAGAGGTCACCAGCCTCCAAGAGAAGGCCAGGAAAATAGCTGAGGAAGGTTGGAATCCTTTCCAGAGTTTGGGTGACATTGGAGATATTTTTGGAGGAATTTTTCAATGGTTTAAGAAGGCCGGTGCCTTGATATTAATGTGTTTACTCTTCCTTCTCTTTCTCTATCTAGTATGGAAATGTGTTGCTTTTCTAATTAGCAGGAGACACCGCCCTGGGTCTCAAAAATGGGTCTCAAAAATAAATTACTTTGTAATTTAATTTGAAAGAGGGGATTGTGAGGTAAGGAAGTTAAATCAGAAACATTTTCACCTTACAATAATAGTCAAAATTCACTATTCTGAAAGCAGGCTATTTGTCTCATTTCATAAGTTACTGATAATTTGGCAAGGCTTATGTCAATAGGCCGATATTGACTTATAGAGTCAGTTTGACCTGAATACTGGATTTTAGACCCTACTGACTCTGCCGTTTGCTAATTATTAATATTCAATATCATGCGATGTCCATGCGTTTGCTTTATTTCCAACTTGTACGCTGTAATGATATTATTGGTTAAGATATCTCCACCTATGCCTTTGATTACTGTGATTTGATGAGAGCCTTTACATCTACTACGTCATTGCCACTATAAAAGTGCAGTGGTTCAAAATAAACCTCGGACTTGATGTGATAACTTAATGCGTGTTCTAGTGGTCACTTCAGGTTCCCAGCGCTGACTGAGGCCCTCTACTGGTCATCAAGGAAAACCCAATCTATACCTAACACGGGCCACTTTGGCAGCTGCAGTGGAAGGCAAACTATTGGGAGTGTGGGTGTCAGAGGAAGAGGAGAATGAGGACAGCTTGTTGATCCACTCCACCAACCCTTCCACATGTTGTGGCTGAATAGCACGGGCAGCGTCGGAAATAAAGCACAGGCGTGCCCCGCCTGCAGTGGATGCACTATGTCGACTGTGACCACCACTTTTCACAATGGACACAGAGGCTGCTTGCCCTCTTTTTGTGGCCTGTGAGCGTTGGTTTCTCCTTGTTGGTCTTTCGGACATGATGATGATACAGATCTATATAGGGTATACGCAACTGACCAATAGATACTCAATGACCTGATATGATGTAATTGATAGCCCTATAGATGAGCTGTTGTGGTTATAGATGTACGCAAGTGACCAATTAACAATACTCTCACTGATATCTGATGTAATCCATAATCCTATAGATGGATGATCTGTGATGCTTATAGAATGTTCCACAACTGACCAATGAATACTCTGACTGATATCTGAAGTGATCTATAATTCTATAGGTCTGTGATGATTGTAGAATTTTCCACAACTGACCGATGAATACTCGGATTGATATCTGAAGTATTCTATAATCCTATAGGTCTGTGATGGTTATGGAATTTTCCACAACTGACCAATGAATACTCGGATTGATATCTGAAGTGATCTATAATCCTATAGGTCTGTGATAATTATAGAATGTTCTACAACTGACCGATGAACAATACTCTGAATGGTATCTGATGTAAATAAAGAAATCTCTCCCTATCTCACACAGGTACCTGGCCCTCCCTACACTACTACTCACTCACTGGCACTGCACTGCCTGATATGATGTAAAGAAAGAAATCTCCCTACCTCACACACGTACCTGGCCCTCCCTACACTGCTAGCAATGTCTCTGCACTACACGCTGCGGCTGCGCGAGCAGTCTTTATGTACTGTGGGGCATGTACTTTACCCCTGAGCCATTATTGGCTAAAAGCAGCCTGCCTTTAGTGCAATCATGTCAGAGATCATTTGATTGGCCAAAGCATGAGGTCAGGGTGCATGCTTTGGCCAATCACATAACGCGCTGCACGCTCGGCACACGTGCAATGCATTAAGGGAAACTCGAATTTCCCGCAAAGAAGCACATTTGTTCGTCATTCGACGAACGATCGAACGAGCGATGTTGAAAGGCGGCCTGTTTCTCGTTTAGGCAGTAAAAGTTTGCCAGTGTGACTGGTCTGTTGAACAGATTACCTTTCACAAAGAGGAACCTGCCCTTGTGATCTGTAAGAACATCCGTAATGGATACAGGAGAGTATTTGGAGATGAGGATGGACACCCTCTTGTTTTTTGCTAGACTGTTGGTGGCATGATGAACTACTGGAAAATGATGGCTAGTCAATTTTGGGACTTGGACGGAAAGTGGGTTTCTTGAATACATACAATATCGGCTTTTATTTTGTTCATCATCATTAAGAGTTGAGAACGCTTTTCTGGGATGTTCAATAGTGATGGACGAACATCGGTCGCAGCGGTTTGCGAACTTCAGCTGCAAATTTTCTCAAAAGTCTGCGAACCGCAAGTTCGCGGCGGGCCCCATTGACTTTAAAGGGAGGCGAACTTTAAAAACCTTTAGGTCATATTTGCAGCCACAAAAGACTAGCTGTGCACAAATAGTCCCAGCACATTGACAATGTCATAACAGAAGTATTGCAATTGGAAAAGTTGCCCTAAAAAATTATTTTTTTTTTCCATAAATCAGCCAGAACTGACAGCAGCCGGTAAATACATTGTCAAATACATATAGGGTCCATTCACACATCTGTAAAATGGGTCCGCATCCATTCCACAATTTGGCGGAACCTTTACAGACCCATTGATTTTCAATTCCAGTCTGAAAAATTAGGCATTCACAGGATAAAGAAGTAAGTGTCGGCCATTTCAGGCCCCAAAAATTAGCCCACATGTGTTTACCTGACAGCTAAGAACATTGCATTCTGTGGCTGAAGGTACATTAGGCATTCACAGGATACAGAAGTGTCGGCCATGGAAGGCCCCAAAAATTAGCTCACATGCATTTACCTGACAGCTAAGAACGTAGTATTTGATGGCTGGAGGTACATTAGGCATTCACAGGATACAGAAGTAAGTGTCGGCCAGTATAGGTATTAGGAACGCTTCCTGAGCACACTGAAGTGCTGTCATGAGTCTGCAACCTAAAGGGTTAACTTAGAGCAGACTAATTGCAATAACTGGCAAACAGGCTGCCTTATTTAAACAGCTCAACAGCACTGCACTTTGCTGTGTTGTCTTCAGCTCTCCTGTGTTCTCAACCTGCTTCCTGTTGATTTCCTGTCTAAAACCTGTTGACCTTTGGCTCGTCCCTGACTTCGCTTGTTTGCTGCCTGTCCTTGTCCCGGCTCATTTTGACTACTCTTCTGGATTTTCCTTGTCGGCTCATCCACCTTCGGACCTTGACCGGTTACCCCCTGGTGGGGCGACCCTGGGGACCGCGACCTGGTATCCACCTGCAGCCAAATCCATCCTCACCATCAGAGGCTCTGGTGAAGACCAGTGGATGCTTAGACCCCACACCTCAGGTTAGCCTGTGCTACTCCCCTCGGGTTTCCAACCAAGCTCCGCCCACCGGCAACGGTAAGCCTTCTCTGCACAACAGGCTTCCACCTGCCTCATAACAATAGGCCCCAAAAATTAGCCCACATGGGTTTACCTGACAGCTAAGAACGTAGTATTTGGTGGCTGGATGTACATTAGGCATTCACAGAAAATATAATTGTCGGCCATGAAAGGCCCCAAAAATTTGTCATTCCATGGACATGAAATGCCTATTATGCCGCTGTATTTAGCGAAGACAAGTACCAGGAATTGTGGGTGGATGGCGGTCTGGCGGATATTTGTGGCCTGTCATGAGGAATTTCAATGAAACATGGTTTACTGGTCACATGTGTTGAATTCCTCAGAGATCCATGCCGCATTCATTTTTATAAATGTGAGGTAGTCTACACTGTCATGAGCTAGGCGAGTGCGCTTATCGGTCACGATCCCCCCTGCTGCGCTCAATGTCCTTTCAGACAGGACACTGAACGGGGGGAAAGCCAACAGTTCCATTGTAAATTGTGCAAGCTCTGGCCAGAGGTCAAGCCTGCCCACCCAGTAGTCCAGGGGTTCATCACTCCTCAGAGCGTCCACATCGGCCATTAACCCGATGTAGTCGGAAATCTGTCGGTCTAGGCGTTCCCTGATGCTGGATCTGGAGTACAGCTGTCGATGGTTCGGCTGAAAGAAGGATCTCATATCTGAAGTGACCAAGACATCTTCAAACCGCCTTCTTCTTGCAGGCGCTGTTGGATTGCTAACCGCAACTGTCTCTCTGTGACTGAAAATTCCCCTGCCAGCGCACGCAAAAGCAGAATGCAGCATTTCCCGCAGCAAGACCTGGAAGTGCTGCATTCTGACCGCCCTCTGTGATTGTGGTAACATTTCCGCCATTTTTTGTTTGTACCGGGGGTCTAAGTACGTTGCCACCCAGTACTGGTCCTTGGCCTTTATGCTTTATATACGGGGTCCCCATTAAAACACTGGAGCATGAAGACCCCCATTCACACTTAACTGCAAGCGGTGTAGTGGTCTGCTTCCAGCTCATCATCCAGGATAATGTCGTCTTCGCTCTCCTCCCCCCATCCAAGGATAACACCAGGGATCCCATAAAGGTTTAAAGCATGCTCTTCTTGCTCATCCTCATGCCCCCCCCCCCGGCACCATTCTCCTCTGACTCCTCTTTAGACTCCTATTGTTGACTTGTCTCAGATGGAGTAGCACCCACTGGAAATTCATCTAACATTGTGACTTCCTCATCTTCCTGCTCCTGCTCCTCGATGGCTTGATCAATGACACGACACAATGCACGCTCCAGAAAGAAGGCGTAAGGTACGATGTCACTGATGGCGCCCTGGCCATGACTGACCAGTTTGGGGATCTCAACGAATGGCCGCAGAAGTCTGCATGCGTCGCGCATGAGCAGCCACTGGCGAGGTGAAAAAAACCCAGGCTCCCCAGAACCTGTCCTTCCGCAGAGTTCATACAGGTAGTTGTTAACTGCACATTTCTGCTGGAGCAGCCTATCAAGCATGTGCAACGTTGAGTTCCATCGTGTTTGACAGTCATAAATAAGACGCCTGACGGGCAGGTTGTGTCACCGCTGAATGTCAGCAAGGCAAGCCATGGCTGTGTAAGATCTTCTGAAATGGCCCGAGATTTTCCTGGCCTGCCGCAAGACGTCCTGGACCCTAGGGTATTTGGCAACGAATCGCTGCGCGACCAAGTTCAGGACGTGTGCCATGCATGGCACGTGTTTTATTTTACCCTGTTTCGGGGGGGTTAAAGAAGATTGGCACCGTTGTGGCACACCACTTTACCAACTGTCAAATTGAGTGGTGTCAGCCACTGATCTGCCTGTGAACGCAAAGCTGAAAGGAGTGCAGGACCAGTGTGTCTCTTGGCTTCCAGGCACAACAGACACAGCACAGCATGGCAACGTCTCATCTGGCATGTGGAATAGGTTCTGGGGATCTTGGGCGGCGCAGCGGAAGAGACGGTAACAGCCAAGGAGGAGAGGGAGGATGGAGGAGGAGGAGGAGGAGAAGAGGCAGGCATGTATGCAATCCGTGGCGGTACAACCAAATCTACACGGGTGCCACGGGTTACATGCTTGACGGCCATCATAAGGTTCACCCAGTGGGCAGTAAAAGTCATATACCTTCCCTGCCTGTGTTTGCTAGACCATGTGTCTGTAGTCAGATGTATCTTGGCACCAACACTGTGTGCCAGAGATATATTCACTTGCCGCTGAACATGGCCATACAGCTCTGGAATGCCCTTCTGCGAGAAATATTTCCTGCCTGGGACCTTCCATTGTGGTGTTCCAATGGCCACAAATTTACTAAAGGCCTCCGAGTCCACCAGATGATATGGCAGTAGTTGGCAGGCTAACAGTTCCGACAAGCCAGCAGTCAAACGTTGGACAAGAGGGTTATCCGGCATCATCATTTATTTCCCCTCCAACATTTGGGCTAAAGAATCCTGCCTTTTTCCAGAACAGAGTGATGACGGCATGATGGAAGGTGGAGTGGAGGACAATTGTGAGGAGAGAGGAGAAGGAGAAGGAAAGGAGGCTGGACAGTGAGAGCCTGGAGTGTGGCTTTGTGGGTTCTGACGGTGTTTCTCCCACTGGGCTCGGTGATGGGAGTTAAGGTGCCTTCTTAAGGCGCTTGTCCCTAGGTGAGTGTTGGGCTTACTGCAACTTATGCGTTTACTGCAAAGGCTGTGGATGGCAACACTGTTGTCAGCAACAGACACGTTGAAAAAAGCCCACACTGCGGAGCCATGTGCCGGTGTCCTGGGAGTGCCAGATGTGACTGTACATGGTTGATGGCTCGCTCTTGATACATTTGCAGTCTGCTTTTTAACTCTTGTGCAATGCAAGTTCTGCCTTCCTCTCCTCCCTATCTGCCGGTCCATCTCTCCCTCTGAACTTACCCCCTCTTCCTCTCTTGTGGCCATCCACGTGACATCCATAGACACGTCATCATCCACGTCACCTTCCCCACCACTAACATTCGTGATCTCGGAGTAGGCAGCAATAGCGGGGACCAACCTCCTTGGGTTGATCAGGGTACTGTCGTCAGACTGCTGAGCGGCGGCTGTTGCTACCTCCTCTTCCTGATCCGATGCCAAGAATGGCTTTGCATCACAAATGTCTTGTGATGGACCGGAAAATAATTCCAGTGACTCAAGTGGAGGGCATGTGGTGGTGGTGGGGGTGTTTGTGGTGGTGTCTTTGGGGGTGCACACAGCAGAGAGTGAAGAAGGTGCAGATAGAGAGGATGAGGAGGGTGCAGAAGAGGAAGGCTGAGTGAGCCACTCAACCAAGTCTGGTGCATCCTTTGACGTAATCAAACGCACCTTCTGAAACTTCACACTTTGGCTCCAGCCTACTGCTCCTGCCCTACCCCTACCACCCCTGTGTAAGTGTCTGCGGCTTCCTCTGCCTGTCATGTTTTTAAATTACCCTGTGACAAAAGTCTCTAGAGAATCGCAGTATATCTGGAAAAAGGTATATAACACCCCGCTTCAATCTGTGGTATTGGGGGGCCACTGGTTTATCACACCAGTTCTACAAATAATTGGCCAGTAACTATTGTCACTGTGTGTAGCACAGTTAACACAGCAAAAGAGGACACATTTTTGCGGGACTAAAATACACTCTTAGAAAAATATACTGTTAACTAACACCCCACTTTAATATGTGGTATTGGGGGGCCACTGGTCTATCACACCAGTTGTTCAAAAAATTGGCCAGTGAGTTTGGCACTGTGTGTAGCAGAGTTAACACAGCAAGAGAGGCAATTTTGTTGCAGGACACAAATACACTTGAAAAAGTATACTCAGATAACAACCCACTTCAATATGTGGTATTGGGGGGCCACTGGTCTATCACACACTAGTTATAATTAGTGTTGAGCGAACACGGACTGTATTATTCGTGTTCGTACCGAATAATTGGATTTTTGTTACCCGAACACGGACCCGAAAACTTTACTGTATGTTCGGGTTTAAAATCCGTGTTCGGTCATTTTACTTCCTGTTTTGTATGTAATGGCGCGCTTTTAATGGCGGGCTTTCAACAGCCAATCAACAAGCGTTTAACTGGTGTGCCTTAAGCCATCCCAGCCATGCCTACTAATGTATTAGTAGCTGTGATTGGCCATCTGAAGCATGTGACCATGTTTTTATAAGTTCGAGACCCAGCGTGCTGCGTCATTCTGCTGTAGTATTAGGGAGAGAGCACACATCATACGTGCTGACTGCTGATTAGGGACAGACAGTGAAAAATTGTATTGTGTCCGAAAAGAATGCAGGGACAGGTCGGAGTGCAGACAGGGCGAGTTATTATGGCATTTTAGGGCGAGGCTGGAGAATAGGCAGGGTCAGTGTTCTACATCGATTTTGCTGTGTGGGGGTTAATGTAGTGAACACAATAGTTTTGCCCTCAGTTAAGCCCGCTGAGGAGGAGGAGGAGGGAGAAAAAAATCTATTTTTATCAGTCAGTTGTGTGCAGCGTTTTTGCTTCAGTGCTGACTGTGATAAGACACTGCTGTGTTCACATGTGCTATTGGGTGATTTTAAATTTTATACATTTTTTTCTATTCCACTATTCAATATACACCCTTTTGGGTTAAAAAAAATTAAATTGTGGCATAGTCTGTACTAATCTATTTAAAAATTACAAACTTAAAGGGGAATTTTCTTTTTTTTTTCCCTTCATAGCCTGCAGCAGAGCTGACTGACATAAGACACTGCTGTGTTCACATGTGCTATTGAAAAATCACCAATTTTATATCATATTTTCTATTCCGCTACTCAATCTACACCCTTTGGGGTAAAAAGAATTAAATTGCGGCATAGTCAGTTTTGTTACGTGTGAGATACACCTTTCCAATTTTTGGGGCTCATCTTACACCGCCGAGGATTGCAGGGTGTTTCAGTTTGCCTCCTGCCTGTTCCGAACTCCTCCTACTCCTCATCCTGCCTTTGGGGTACAAAAAAATAGTAATCGGGGCCTAGTCTGGGTTTGTATGTGTGAGATAGATACACCTTTTGATATCATATTTTCTATTCCGCTATTCAATCTACACCCTTGGGGTAAAAATAATTAAATTGCGGCATAGTCAGTATCGGTACGTGTGAGATACACCTTCCAATCTTTTGGGGTGCATCTTCCACCGCCGAGGATTGCAGGGTGCTTCAGTTTGCCTCCTGTTCCAAACTCCTCCTACTCCTCATCCTCATCCTGCCTTTAGGGTACAAAAAATTGTAATCGGGGCCTAGTCTGTGTTTGTACGTGTGAGATACACCGTTTTATACATTTTTTTCTATTCCGCTATTCAATCTACACCCTTTGGGGTAAAAAGAATTAAATTGCGGCATAGTCTGTATCGGTACGTGTGAGATACACCTTCCAATCTTTTGGGGTGCATCTTCCACCGCCGAGGATTGCAGGGTGCTTCAGTTTGCCTCCTGTTCCGAACTTCTCCTACTCCTCATCCTCATCCTGCCTTTAGGGTACAAAAAATTGTAACCGGGCCTAGTCTGGGTTTGTACGTGTGAGATACACCGTTTTATAAAATTTTTTCTATTCAGCTATTCAATATACACCCTTTATGAGTGTAAAAAATTAAATTACGGCATAGTCTGTATCGGTACATGTGAGATACACCTTTTTAAATTTGTTTGGCGCATCTCCTTTCACCGCCGAGGATTGCAGGACGCTTCAGTTTGCCTCCTGTTCCCAACTCCTCCTACTCCTCTTCCTCATCCTCATCCTGCCTTTAGGGTACAAAAAATTGTAATCGGGGCCTAGTCTGTGTTTGTACGTGTGAGATACACCGTTTTATATCTTTTTTTCTATTCCGCTATTCAATATACACCCTTTTGGGGTGAAAAAAATTAAATTTGAGTCATACTTTGCATATTTGATTGTGAGATACACCCGTGCGATACTGTTGTTGTTTTGTTCCGCTATTCAATAAACACCTTTCTAGGGCAAGATCATAAATTACAGAAATATGAGGAGACCGTCAAATAGGGGCCGTGGCCTGGGTCGTGGTGCTGCTGGTAGAGCTCCTGTTGCAAGGAGAGGACGTGGTCGATCTGTGCCAGCTACACGCACAAGTGAAACACCTTCCTCAAGTGTGAGTAGGCGACAGAACCTGCAGCAGTATTTGGTAGGGCATAATGCGCCTCTAGAAGTGATGAGGCCAGAAGAAGTACAGGCGATAGTAGATTGGGTTTCTGAAAGTGCCTCCAGTTCCTTCACATTGTCTCCCACCCAGTCTACTGCAGAAAGGTCAGAGTTGGCACCTGCAGCCAATGTCCAACCGTCTTTCACCTCACCCCCTTACAAATCAGGCAAGCAGTCTGAGCCCCAAGTCATGCAGCAGTCTCTTCTTCTTTTTGATTACTCTGTCAGCAGGGTTTCCCAGGGCCATCCACCTAGCCCTGCCCCAGAAGTGGAAGAGATTGAGTGCAGCGATGCCCAACCACTTATTTCTCAAGATGAGTACATGGAAGGACCATCGCAGCACATCTCCGATGATGACGAAACGCAGGTGCCAACTGCTGCGGCACTCAGAATTGTGGAGACCGACAAGGAGGGCAGGGGTGAAGACTGGGTGGAAGATGATGTGGAGGACGATGAGGTCCTCGACCACACATGGAATGAAGGTCATGCAGATGACCTGAGTAGTTTGGAGGAAGAGGCGGTGGTCGCACAGAGCCACCAGCACAGCAGAAGAAGGAGCAGGGAGCAGAAGCGGAACGGCCGTGCCCTAGACACTACGCCTGCTACTGCCCAACGCAGCAAGGGACCGAGCGCACCAAAGCCAGCTCAAAGGAGTTCTCTAGCGTGGAAGTTCTTCAGAAAATGTGCTGATGACAGGACACGAGTGGTTTGCACCCTGTGCAATCAGAGCCTGGAGCGAGGCATAAACCTTCTCAACCTGAGCACAACCTGCATGATCAGGCATCTAAGTGCAAAGCATGAACTGTAGTGGAGTAGACACCTTCAAAACCAAGAAAGGTCTCTGGCTCCTCCTGCTTCCTCTTCTGCTGCAGTCTCGGCCTCTCCATCCACCTCTGTAGTGATACCGGCACCTGCCACCCCGCAAACAGATGATCTGTCAGCAACACCACCACCTGGGTCACCAACCATCTCCACAATGTCCCGTGGAAGCGTTCAGCTTTCCATCTCCCAAACACTTCAGAGGAAGAGGAAGTACCCCCTTACCCACCCGTGATCCCTGGCCCTGAATGCCAGCATTTCAAAATTCTTGGCCTTTGAAATGCTGTCATTCCGTCTGGTGGAGACGCACAGTTTTAAAAGACTTATGTCGGTGGCTGTCCCACAAGACGTCGTGCCCAGCCGCCACTACTTTTCCAGGCAAGCCATCCCTTCCCTGCACAATCAAGTGGGGGAAAAAATCAGGTGTGCACTGCGCAACGCCATCTGTGCCAAGGTCCACCTAACTACTGATACGTGGACCAGTAAGCACGGTCAGGGGCGTTATATCTCCCTAACGGCACACTGGGTAAATGCAGTGGCGGATGGGCCTGAGGCGGATAGCAATTTGGCGCATGTGCTTCCACCACCGAGGATTGCAGGGCACTTCAGTTTGCCTCCTATTCCTAACTCCTCCTACTCCGCTTCCTCATCCTCTACCGCCTCCTCATCCGGTCAGCGTAACACCTTCACCACCAACTTCAGCACAGCCAGGGGTAAACGACAGCAGGCAGTTTTAAAACTTGCCTGTTTGGGGGAAAAACCACACACCGCGCAGGAGTTGTGGAGGAGCATGGAACAGCAGACAAATGAGTGGTTGCTGCTCAAGCCCGGCCTGGTGGTGTGCGATAACGGACAAAATCCCATAGCAGCTCTGGGCCTAGCCGGTTTGACGCACATACCTTGCCTGGCGCATGTGCTGAATTTGGTGGTGCAGGGGTTCCTTAAAAATTACCCCGATGTGTCAGAGCTGCTGCAGAAAGTGCGGGCCGTCTGTGCGCACTTTCGGCGTTCTCACCCTGCTGCTGCTCGCCTGTCAGCGCTGCAGCGTAACTTCGGCCTTCCCGCTCACCGCCTCATATGTGACGTGCCCACAAGGTGGAACTCCACCTTGCACATGCTGGAAAGACTGTGCGAGCAGCAGCAGGCCATAGTGGAGTTTCAGCTGCAGCACGCACGCGTGAGTCACTCTGCGGAACAGCACTACTTCACCACCAATAACTGGGCCTCCATGCGAGACCTGTGTGCCTTGTTGCGCTGTTTTGAGTACTCCACCAACATGGCCAGTGCCGATGACGCCGTTGTCAGCTTAACTATCCCACTTCTATGCCTCCTTCAAAAAACGATTCGGGCAATGATGGAAGAGGATGTGACACAGTATGAGGAGGAGGATGAAGAGGTAACATTTCCAAAGCTTTCAGGGCAGTCATTCGCAAGGGGCTCCGAGGGTGGGTTCCTGCACCCACAAACGCCAGGGACACAATTGTCCCGCAGGGGCACAGTTCTGGAGGATGAGGAGGAGGAGATGGAACCATGTTCACAGCAGGGTGGCACCCAGGCCAGCTCATGGCCATCACTAGAGCGTGGCTGGGGGGATACAGAGGACACAGACGATACACCTCCCACAGAGGACAGCCTTTCGTTGCCTCTGGGCAGCCTGGCACACATGAGCGATTACATGCTGCAGTGTCTCCACAACGACCGCCGAGTTTCCCATATTCTAACTTGTGCTGATTACTGGGTGGCCACGCTGCTGGATCCCCGTTACAAGGACAACGTACCGTCCTTAATTCACTCACTGGAGCGCGATTGGAAGATGCGCGAGTACAAGCGCACGCTGGTAGACGCGATGCTGCTGGCATTCCCACCTGACAGCGGGGCCACAGTGGAAGCACAAGGCCAAGGCAGAGGAGGAGGAAGAGGTTGCCAACGCAACTAGAGCACCGCCAGCACCTCAGAAGGCAGGGTTAGCATGGCCGAAATGTGGAAAAGCTTTGTCAGCACGCCACAACAAACAGCAGCACCAGCAGCTCATATGGAACGTCTTAGCAGGAGGCAGCATTTCACCAACATGGTGGAGCAGTATGTGTGCACACGCCTACATGTAGTGAATGACGGGTCTGCCCCCTTCAACTTCTGGGTCTCCAAATTGGGCACATGGCCTGAGCTTGCCCTTTACGCCTTGGAGGTACTTGCGTGCCCTGCAGCCAGTGTATTATCTGAACGTGTATTTAGCAAGGCTCGGGGCGTTATCACAGACAAGCGCAGCCTCCTGTCCAGAGACAATGTGGACAAGCTCACGTTCATTAAAATGAACCAGGCATGGATCCCACAGGACTTTTCTGAACCTTGTGCAGAATAGAGATGGATACCGACCTTACCCAGCCATTGTTATATTTTTGATCTTTCTCACTCTTTTGGGGTGTACCCTCATTTAAAATGACTGAAAAAAAGCAGTGTTGGCTACCTCGTCCTCCTCCACCGCCGCTTCCACCTACACCGCCACATCCACCACCACCTCAACCCCCCTCCTACTCCATATGGGCCTCGTCCTTCACAGATGAAGAACATTTTTTGATTTTTCTGGTTTTTTTGTTGTTTTAAGTTATTTCCCTATCCACATTTGTTTGCAGAGCACTTGCCATGCTCATAACTACGTTTTGCTGCCATTTGCAGCACTCTAGCCCTTTCCATTGGTGTTTTAGAGCCATTTTAGTGCCTGAAAGTTCGGGTCCCCATTGACTTCAATGGTGTTCTGTGTCCAGGTAAAGTTCGGAAAAAGTCTGGGACACGGACCCGGACTATTTTTTCAAGTTCGGCCGAACCCGCCGAACACGGACATCCAGGTGTCCGCTCAACTCTAGTTATAATACATTAAAAGTGCTTTTGTCACTGTTTGTAGAATTGCTGCAGCAACGCTCAGTCACCACACCAGTCACAATACAAATCCACTATAATATGCTTTCTATATTACAAAGTATATTATACCGTGGATTGCACCCCTATATAGTGCACTGCACACCTATACCAAATAAATTGCTGCCCTTGAAATTACTTTTGTGGACATTAACAGAGCGATTTGTGTCACTGCTAATCTCTGTCCCTTGAGCACACTGGATACCTGACCCTAAACTGAAAAACTGCACACCTATACCAAATATATAGCAGTCCTTAACATGATTTTTGTGGACATTAACAGAGCGATTTGTGTCACTACCGATCTGTCCCTGATGAACACTGCATACCTGTCCCTAAACTGAAATGAGACTGTAGTAGACCTATACCAAATACCAGTCCTTAAAAGGACTTTTGTGGATCTTAACAGAGTGATGTGTGTCACTGCCGATCTCGATCTGTCCCTGATGAACACAGCATACCTCTCCCTAAACTAAAAAGAAAATGTAGTAGACCTATACCAAATACCAGCCCTCAAAAGGACTTTTGTGGATCTTAACAGAGCTATTTGTGTCTGGCAATCTGTCCCTGATGCGCACAGCCAACCTCTCCCTATGCTGACAAAAAGCAGAATGTGAAATGGCTGCCAGCTCTGGTCTATTTATAGGGTAGGGAGCATGTCCATGTGCTGAAATGTTTCAATTGGCTGTCCCATTCCACCTGACGGCTGTGTGTCATGGGTCAAAGTTTTCCCCAATGTAAACTAATATGACTGCTGCGAACAACGCATGTGTTCGCAAAATCGGTGGGTAGCGAACAAGCAAAATTTGCCGCGAACTGACCGCCGGGCGAACCGCAAGGCCATGCCTAATGTCCAATCCCTGTGCGTTATTCGAGACTAATTTCAGGGTTTTAGGTAAAGTTTATGGAACACCCATTTGTTTGTCCTTTCACACATTTTACAAACATTATGGAATCATTCATTACGCTTGCACAAGTGTTAACACATTCATAGTTTACATAGTTTAACCACTTTACCACCGGAGGATTTTGCTGTCTTCCGTCCAGGCCACTTTTTGCGATTCTGTGCTGTGCGACTTTAACTGACAATTGCACGGACGTGCGACGCCGTACCCAAACAAAATTTACGTCCTTTTTTTCCCACAAACAGAGCTTTCTTTTGGTGGCATTTGATCACCTGTGCGATTTTTACTTTTTGCGCTATAAACAAAAAAAGAGCGTTTATTTTGAAAAAATAACAATATTTTTCACATTTTTTATATGAAATTCCCCCCCAAAAATTGTGGCGGACAGATCGGACCCTTTACTGACATTTTTGACACTTTTGGGGGTACCAGTGACATTACTGCAGTAATCAGTGCTATACATATGCACTGTTACTGTAAAAATGACACTGGCAGGGAAGGGGTTAATTTTTTTGGAGAGGGAGGGGTTAATGTATGCCTGGTGCTTACTGACGTGTGTGGGGGGAGGTGACCGAGTGACACAAGGACAGATCCAGGGTTCAGCTATGCTGAACCCTGCAATCTGACCCTGCCAGTCACTTCAGAGATCCGCCCTCTGTATTTACACACAGCGGGTGGATCTCCAGACTCAATCCCCGATGATCGGGTAAGAGCAGCGGCGATCGCCGCCGCTCCTCCCCTGGCCCAACTCCCGCTGTGACTGAAAACAGCGGGAGCGAGCCTCTGGCTGCGCGCGCGCGCCGCCCACAAGGGTCGGAGTCCAGCGACGTAGGTCTACGTCGCTGGACGGGAACGAGCCACTTTGCTGCAGTAGCAGCAAAGTGAGCGGGGGTAAAGTGGTTAACCACTAGTGGACTGCCCTATGTAGATGTACAGTTCCGGGGTGGCCGCTCTGCGCTAAATCATGTATATGTACATGATTTTACATTTCTGGGTGGAGGGCACACGCATGCACACTGCCCTGTCTGTGCTGTGATTGGGTGGTCAGCAGGTCCCAGCCCATGATTCATTGCTGGGACCTGCTGATGGCCTTAGCAAATCACGGTACAGAGCTCTGTGTTTACTAACAACAGAGGGCTCTGTACATGGAGCAGCAATGTGGCTGTGTTTAAAATCAGCCACATTTCTTAGTAAAAGCAGCGCATATTGCACACATTACACCTGTTAGGCACACAGTTAACACCTTTATTGCTTCTAGATGTTAACCCCTTCCCAGCCAGTGACAGTGTATAGTATTGGCACTGATCACTGTATTAGTGTCACTGGTGATGTCAGTGTCTGTTTTTCAGTTCTCACCCAGTGTCAGTTAGGGGTTTTATTACTAAAACTGGAGAGTGCAAAATCCAATGCAGCTGTGCATGGCAGTCAATCAGCTTCTAAGTTCAGATTGTTCAATTAAGCTTTGAAAAAAAAGACTGATTAATTTTTATGCAGAGCTGCAATCAGTTTTGCACTTTCCAGTTTTAGTAATAAAACCCCTTAGTGTCAAGTTGCCCACCACACTATCACAGTCCCACTATAAGTCACTGATCACTGCCATTACTACTGTAGTGTAAAAATAATTCCAGTATATATACCAATTTACACTCATTGGGATTTTTTACAAAAGACATGTAACAGAATGCATTTTGGCGTGAGCTATATTTTAAGTTACTCTTCGGGGTCTAACTTGGCACCCCCTTTCTTACTTGCTGTGTGTGCTGGATCCTGTCCACTAACTCTCCCTGCAGTGGTCCCCTTCCTGGGCAGACCCCTGGCAAGCTCCCTTGTATTCACCGACACTGTTTTTCCTCAGGTTGCTCTGCCACTTGCTCCACCGTCAGTTTCCTTTGTTTGGACCACACAGCCCAGCACCACACTTCTGGTCCACTAGACCGACTGCCTGTGATCACTTTCCACACTGACAGGAGGAGAGACAGCCATCATCATCCTCCTGGGACTTGGCTTTCCGCCCAAAGACCTCCTGTCACATGTGCCCCTGGCTTTTATGTCCAATCCCAGGATGCACCACTGTTGTGCCCTCCCACTGGGACAGCCACAAAAGCCTGTGTGTCACTGGCTGGGTTTCCGCCACTGTCCAACAGGCTCCCCTATTGGATACAGTGGGGACACTCCCTCAGACCAAGTGAATCACACATGGACACATGTAACAGGCAGAACTACTGATCAGGCTCCCCTGATAAGCACCTAGGAGGATGCTACATCAATAATAAAAAATAAAAACCCAGTGGTGTTTAAATACCACCAAAGGAAAGCTTTATTTGTGTGAAAAAATGACATCAATTTTATTTGCATAGTGTTGCATGATTACACAATTGCCAGTTAAACTAGCAAAATGCAAAATAGTAAAAAATGCCCTGGTCATGAATGGGGAAAAATATTCTGTCAAGTGGTTAAAAGGTTAAAAAAGACACAGGTCCTTCCATTTCAACCTGTGTGTGTGTGTGTGTGTGTGTGTGTGTGTGTGTTTATGCATGTGTGATTATTATTCTCTAAAAGTTCCCATAGCCCCATATATTCTGCTTCCTGAGGAAGACATCTAAACGTTTTTTGAAGTTATCAGCACTCTCAGCTTGTACCACTTCCTAAGGAAGGAAGTCCCACATTTTTACTGCTCTAACAGTAAAGAACCCTTTCTACAATCTAAGGTTAAGCCTTTTTTTTTCTAACCTCAAATCATGGCCACATGTCCTCTTCAGGGACTTTACAGAAAACAGTTTGTCGCAGTTACTGAAGTCATCTTCAATATATTTGTACATTCTAAACATGTCTTCTCTTAAGTGACTCTTCTCCGCAGTGAATAACTCTATTCTATCAGCCCTCATAGCTGAGATCCTGTGTTCTCCTTTTAATTTTGTTGCCCTTTGCTGAACTCTTTCTAATTCACTGACATCTTTCCTGAGGATTGGTGACCAAAACTGAACTTTATATTCAAGATGAGGCTGAGCCAGTGTATTGTAAAGGGGGAGAATTATTGATTTATCTCTGGAACGATCGCATTCACAAAACAAATTACTTATTAATAGTCCCAATAAAATGTATCTGATTATAAGTGCTCAGCAAACAGGTCATCACATCTCAATGACATTCTCTAAATCAGATATAACTAGATAAACAATCTATAATAAATAAATTATTACATGTTCTATATGTTTGTTACCTAAATTCATTTCTGTCATTTTTTAAGCTGTCCCGCTATGTAAAGAAAGTCCAGTACAAGGATCCAAATGGCAGGGTCATGATTTTTAATGATAAAGGAGAACTGCCCAGCATACTGGTAATTGTAAATTGGATATCAAGAATTAGAAGTAGAAATTCAACTGATTGGATGCATGTGGGCCACTTTGATGGGTCCCTTTCAGAGGGCCAGCAACTTACACTACAATCAGAGCGAATATCATGGAAAGGAGACAAGGTGAGTTACACTGGGGAAGATGATTCACAATTTTTACAAGAAAAATATTAGTTAAACCCATAAAGCCCATCTCCTGACAAAACCTAACCCCATTCTACCATCTTGTTCTTGGATGGCCAACATTTTCCCTGACTAATTCCATGGTGATTAGAAAGGTGTCAGCAATAGCTGTGTGGATATCAAAACCGCGGAAGGCGGCGGGAGAGGGGGGAGAGGGGGGGGGGTCCCTTCCCACTTCTAGTAAAAGCAATCTAGCGGCCAATTATCCGCTAGTATTGCTTTTACATGTAAGCCTACTGCTGGCTGTAAAAAACAATACCAAGATGATGCTTAAATCTGCAGGCATCATCCTGGTATAACCACTCAAAGTCCAGCAACGTACCAGTACATTGCTGGTCCTTGTTTGGCATATAGTGTAGGTTTTTTTTTTTCATGCAGCCTCTTGGCTGAATGAAAAAAAGAGTACCTAACAGAAATCTCCGCAGGAAAGTTGTGTAGTATATGCACAATTAACCGCCCAAACATCCAAACCCACTTCTTAACCTCCCTGGCGGTATGATTATGTCAGGAATTCTGTACCAAAAGCGGTACAATTTTTTGCATGGAAATTTGGCGTTATGTATTATAGGCCTACAATTCTTAGTAATTACTGACTTAAACCTGACCAAAACAAGAGTCTAGTAGACATCCCAGATATAATAATTTTGAAACACAAGCGCATGAATTATAATCTAATCAATAATACATATATATATATATATATATATATATATATATATATATATATATATATATATATATATATATATATATATAAATATATATATTATATAATACAATTATATTATTGATTAGATTTATAATTCATGCGTTATATATATATATATATATATATATATACACACATATATACATACATATATACATACATACATACATACATATAATATAAATGTTATGTGTTTGTGTTTTGTGCAACGTTCAACGTTTGAATTTCCCTCCCTAGTTCCGCTCCCATGCAGCATTGCTGCTGCAGGGAACGGAACTAGGAAGTCATCATACCGACGGAGGACGGACGAGCGGCGGGGATCTCAGATGGCTGGCGATCACAGCAATGGGAGATCATCGCTGGATCGCCAGGAGAAGGTAAGAGACACCGCTGGGCGCTCTGCACATCCACCTCAAGCGTGACTCGGGGATACCGATAGCAGCATGGAAAATCCACCCGAGTCACTCTCGGGGATACCGCTAGGCAGGTTAATGGCGGGTATACATGACAAAATTCCACGTATACCTAAAGGTATTTTAACTGCAGTGGTGAAATCACCTACCACAGCTGCTGCCATCAGGAGGTATCCATATATGGTGAGCGCAAACGCTGTTTGTGTCAGAATATATAAAATCAGTGTGGCAGCCGATGAGTACTTGCAAGGCAAAGTGAACAGTAAATATAAAACATTACATTGGTACCTGAAAAGTACCAATGAAAAACAGTAAAAGTAAAAAGAGTATAAGTACAAGAGCAGCGTAAGAACAGAAAAATAACTCAGATGACAACTATTTTTGGCTTTTTTATTCTATGTTTTTTTGTAATTTTTATTTTATGATTTTATGGTGTTTTTTTTTTGTATTTTTTATTTTACACTTTTTTTTTCTTCAACGTTAAAGTTCCAGGTTCCAGGTTAGGGTCTCTCAAAATGACGATAGCCATCGAACATCTTTTGAGACCCTGTGTAATTGTGCCCTAAACTGTGCCGTGCTGTACCCTACACTAATACTCCACCAGTGTGTGTTAGCGACGGAAACAGTCACCGTGGCAAAGACCAGGTCGGTCAGGACAGGACAATAATTACGGGTGTCACGCCTAAATCCACACTTGCTGCAGACATGGCATCTTTTTTGGGGGTATCTTTGGGTATTAGGTACTCGGGAGGAAATTCCGGAAAATGCCTCTCATACAGCCGGCTCACTGCATCTGGTTGGGGAAGTTGGGTAGGAGCACCTGCTGGAAACAGAAGGGCTCTGATTATCTCTTCCTGGTAGTGTAGGAAGGATAATGTTCCAGCAGATGCTTTGTATAAGACAAAATCGTTGTAAATAGCCAATTGAAATAGGTATACAGACACTTTTTTGTACCAGCGTCTGGCCTTACGGGCAATTAAGTACGGTCCCATCATCTGGTCGTTGAAGTCCACCCCTCCCATTTTACGGTTATAGTCGTGGACACAGAGGGGCTTCTCAATAACAACATCAGTGACCATAGTAATTTGGACTGCCGTGTCTGGGTGAATGGAGATGGAGGACATAACAGAAACGTTCCGTTTGTCCCTCCACTTCACTGCAAGCAATTCATCGCACCTCAAGCAGGCTCTCTCCCCCGGACTCAGTGGGGCACTTACTAGCCATTGGGGGAAGCCCCGGCGATTATATCGCACAGTGCCACATGCGCCAATTTGTAATTGAAAGAGGTGTCTAAAAAGTGGCACGCTCGAATAAAAATTGTCCACGTACAAGTGGTACCCCTTTCTGAATAAGGGTGACACCAAGTCCCAAACTCTCTTGCCGCTGCTCCCTATGTAGTCTGGGCAGTTGGGGGGCTCCACAGTGCTATCTTTTCCCTCGTAGACATGGAAACTAACTGTATAGCCTGTGGCCCTGTTACACAGCTTATACAGCTTGACCCCGTATCTGGCACGCTTGCTGGGGAGATACTGTTTGATAGCAAGGCGGCAAGTAAACTTTATCAGGGACTCGTCAACGCAGACATCTTGTTCCGGGATAAACAAGGCTGCAAACCGCTGATTGAAGTGGTCTATGAGGGGCTGAATTTTGTGGAGCCGGTCATATTCAGGGTCTCCCTGAGGACAACAGAGTTCATTGTTGTTGAAATGCATGAACCAAAATATTTGTTCGTATCGAGCCCTGGACATAGCAGCAGAAAACATGGGCATTAGGTGAATTGGGTCAGTGGACCAATATAACCGCAATTCACTCGTTTTTGTAATGGCCATGTTGAAGGATAGGCCCAGAAAGGTCTTAAATTCGGAAACCGTATTCGAAAACCGTTCTAGGTTTCCAGCCGAATTCTCTGGCAAGGGGCAAATTTGGATTGGCGGCAATAAATTGACTAGCATACAAATTACTTTGATCCACAATAGATCTGTAAAGATCTTCAGTGAAAAACAGCTAAAAAAAAAATTAAGGGGATTAAAACCAGCTGTATCCACTTGAATTCCGGGTTGGGCAGTGAATGGGGGAAGTACGGGCGCTGTAGTTTCAGTGGGCTGCCAATTAGGATATGCCAGCGCTTCAGGGAGGGCACTATGGGCTCTACGGGCCTGTCTTTGAATATGCGGTGGCTGCAGGCCACTACTCATGCTAGCCACCGCACCAGCTTCAACTGCACTTAGGGGACTCGCCACGTCACCAAGTCTTACTGCAGTGCTGGTATGTCTAGGTCCAGGGTGTACTAGGCTGCTCGTGCTTGCCAGATCACTAGAAGTGTGAGTGGTACTAGTACTGGCACTCTGCTGCATACGACAAACATCCGGTTCTTGCATCTCAGCAACTCCAGAATGGGGTCGGGTATGCCTGGTTCTAACAGGGACCCATCTGTCATCGGAGCTATCTGTCAGGGAGGTGCTGTTCTCTAAAGGTTTATATACTGACCCTGATTCTGCCAGTGAGGCTTCCCCATCGCTCTCATCTGACATGGTCAGTATACTGTAGGCCTCTGCACTACTGTACCACCGTTTGGTCATTTTATCAACTAAATTAAAAAAGGTACAGTAATGTGACTAACAGGTAAAAAAGCACCTGGATGACAAGGACTATTTGGTCGCTACAAAAAAAACTACCAGTGCTAGCAGAGATCAGGCCTGACTCTGCTAACGCAGCCATTTTGTGTGATTTTTTTGTTTTTTTGGAAGTGACAGTAATCTATTGATTACTGCACTTGCCTGGGTAGAGTGGGCTGGGCAGAGGGGCTTAACGCAGGTGCTGGCAGGAATCAGTGCTGATCATGCAAACACCGTGTTTTGGAAACACTAAACTATGGGGACGCTAGTATAGTTCTGATCAGATCAGATATTGATCTGTTCAAACATTATACTAGTAATGGAGGTGTATGTATGTGTGTGTATGTGTGTTGGTGTAATTGACTCTAACTGACGCTAAATAACGGTGGTGTGGTGGGACCCTGACGCTAACTAGCCTAACTAGTGTCACCCGTGATACTAATACAGTGATCGGTAATCACTGTATATAGTTAACACTGTGACAGGGCAGTGAAGGGGTTAACTGGGGGAGATCAAGGGGTTAAACCTTTTTAGGGGATGTATGGTGTGTGGCCTAAACCTATTTGGGCTTAGCGCAAGCGCAAACTGCGGTCACAAGTTTCACTAATACTGTGATCAGTAGTTAGCTGAAATACTGTATATATTAGTGCACTGTGTGATAGGGAGTGAAGGGGTTAACTGGGGGAGATCAAGGGGTTAAAAGTTTATTAGGGGATAGATAGCGGTTGCCCTAATCCTATTTGGGGCTAGCGCAAGCGCGATTTAGGGTCACAAGTGACACTAAATACAGTGATCAGTAAAAGATCTGTATACCACTGTATATAGTATACACTGTGAGGGGTTTGGGGGGTGATCGGGGTGATCAGGGGTGATCAAGGGGTCAAAGTGTGCCTATGTGAGGTGGTGTTAGTGTGCTGTTGGTGGAACTCATGTTTTAAATGTCTCTCCTTCTCCTGGAACCGAAAGGGCTCCAGGAGGGAAAATTACATCACTTCCCCTGCCAGTGTTTACATTACACAGGCAGGGGACATGATGCCATTGGCCAGAACCGATCACCAGATCCAGACCAAAATTCATTGGTCTGCATCTGGTGACTGATTGGTTCTGAGCCCAATCACACCAGGATCGGTCGTGAATGCGCCTGACGTAGGTCTACATCGCCAGACCCAGCAGAGCCACTCTGCTGCAGTAGCAGCAATGTGAGCGGTCGGCAAGTGGTTAAATTAGTGTCAGTTTATTTTGTCAGGGCTCGTTAATGCAGTGCAGTTCAGTGCACGTTTAACAAAGTATATTTAAGTGCGTGAGTGCACGTTTAACACAGTAGGTTTCAGTGTGTTACGTGAACTTTAACACAGTATACTTCTGTGCGTTACGTGCCGTTTAATGCAGTATATTTCAGTGCATTACTGCACATTTTACACAGTATATTAATGTGCGCTAGTGCACATTTAATGCAGTATATTTCTGTGCGTTACTGAACGTTTAACGCAGTATATTTAAAAGCATTAGTGCATGTTTAATGCAGTATATTTCAGTGCGTTACTGCACGTTTATCCTATTTCATGGTGTTAGTGCACATTTAACGCAGTAAATTCCTGTGCGTTAGTTCACGTTTAACACAGTATATTTCAAAACATTACTGCACATTTACTGCAATATATTCCTGTGCATAAGTGCATGTTTAACGCAGTCTATTTCTATGCATTACTGCATGATTAATGCAGAATATTTCAGTGCGTTATTGCACATTTAATGCAGTATATTTTAGTGCGTTACTGCACGTTTAACCTAGTATATTTCTGTGCACATTTAACGCAGTATATTTCAGTGAGTTAGTGCACGATTAATGTAGAATATTTCATTGCGTTACTGAACATTTAATGCAGCATATTACTGTGCGTTACTGCACGTTTAACACAGAATATTTCAATGTGTTACGTGCCATTTAGTGCAGTATATTTCAGTGCATTACTGCACGTTTAACGCAGTATATTTCAGTGTGTTACTGCACGTTTAACCTGTTCACTCTAATTTCCGGGAGGCCGTCTTTAAACGGCCTCCCAGTAACAGGCTCCCGCGCGCGCATCTGGGAAAATCTGTGTCCGCCGTGTCCCTTGGACACAGCCAATCACAGATCGTGGTGAATGGCCAATCACAGCGGCCATATACCACGTGATCGGAACGTCCAATGAGAGATGATCTCAAATGTAAACATATGAGATCATCTCTCATTGACAGCTCTCCTTCCTCACACAGAGACTGCGTGTGAGGAAGGAGAGATCTGTGAGCTATAGTGGAGCATTGAGAGTGTGCAGTTAAGGGATCTGAGTGCCAATCAGTGTGCCCACAGTGCCCACAGTGCCAGTGTGCCCACAGTGCCCAACGTGCCAGTGTGACCACAGTGCCCATCAGTGTGACCACAGTGCCCATCAGTGTGCCCACAGTGCCAATAAGTGTGCCCACAGTGCCACTGTGCCCATTACAGAGCCAATCAGTGTGCCCATCACTGTCACAGTTCCCATCAGTGTCACCGTGCCCATCAGTGTCACCGTGCTCATCAGTCATCAGTGCCACCAGTGTCGCGTCTCAGTTTCACCGTGTCAAAAGGGCCTACAGTGTAATCAGTGTCATTGGTGCTATCAGTGCCATTAGTGTCACCGTGCCAGTGCCCACAGTGCCATTGTCAGTGTCATAAGTGCCATCAGCATCACCGCTACAGTGTCATCAGTGCCTAGAGTGTCACCGTTCCTCACTGTGCCATCGGTGTCACCATGCCTCATTGTCATTGCCCATAGTATCACAGTGGCCATAGTGTGACTGTGCCATTAGTGTCACACAGTGCTGCATATCAGTGCCACCTATCAGTGGAACCTCATTAGCATCCATCAGTATAGGATCAACACGACCAACAATGGCAAAGAAATTATTTTCAGCTAAGGAGGCGTACAATATCCTTTGTGTGGCCAACGAGAGCAACGGGGAGCTCTCTGCTTTGGATTCTTCTTCGGATTCAGAGTCTGACTCCAAAGTAAATTACGAGCCGGTCGTAAGCAGTGGGACGCTGACAGACTCTGACGAATAAGAATATTGTGTGCCTACCAAACTAAGGCGTTCTGGTGAGGAAGCGGCAGTGGCATCCACCAGCTCCGCAGTGCCATCCACCAGCACCACTGTGCCATCCACCAGCACCACCGTGCCATCCACCAGCACCACAGTGCCTCGGCAAGAAAGGCCAAGTACAAGTGGGGTGTCACCTCACCCCCAAAGGTTTAGGACCCATGCCAGCCTTCCCTATGCCCTTCAGAACCCCTTGTGGCTTCCTCCTAACTCAGGAGAAGCCTTTATCCCCCCTTTCACTGCCCAGCCAGGAGTCCAGATTAACACTGAGAACTTTGCCCCAATAGACTTCTTCAATTTAATTTTTACAGAGGACCTGCTTTCGTCAATTGTGGCCCAGTGCAACATGTACGCACAGCAATTTATTCTGAGTAACCCCACGTCTTATTATTCTCGTCCCTATGAGTGGAGAGACCTAACAGTGGAGGAGTTTAAGATTTTTTTAGGCCTGCCCTTCAATATGGGACTCAATAAAAAAAAATGAATTGCGTGCATATTGGTCAACCAAACCCATCTACCACGTGCCAATCTACTCCGCAGTAATGCCCAGGACCAGATATTTAATGATAAGGTTCCTACATTATAATGACAATACCCAGTGCTCTCCCCGAAATTCCCCAACATATGACAAGCTTTAAAAAATGTGGCCACTTCTAAATTATTTTTTCGGAAATATTCCCTCAATTATTTACCCCAGACCAACATATATGTGTGGATGAGTCCCTTGTTAAATTTACCGGCAGGCTGGGCATCAAACAATTTATCCCCAGCAAACGGGCCCGCTATGGGATGAAGGTTTATAAATTATGTGACCGAGCCACAGGGTACACATATGCCTTCATGGTGCACGAAGGGAAGGACACCCAGCTGCATCCCCCTGAATGTCCAGACTACTTGGGATCAAGCAGGAAAGTTGTTTGGGACCTCATATACCCTCTCCTAGAAAAAGGCTACCACCTTTACGTAGATAACTTCTACACAAGTTTGCCCCTGTTCCGCAACCTTCACAGGAAGAAGACTCTGGCATGTGGCACCATCATAAAAAACAGGAAAGGCTTTCCTCAAAGGCTCGTAAACACAAAGCTAAGAAGAGGGGAGATGGCGAGTCTGCGAAATTCTGGCTGTGAAGTGGAGGGACAAAAGAGACGTCTACATGCTGTCTTCAATCCACAATGACAACTACGTGGAAGCCCCAAGAAGGAATGGCCCAATCCGAAAGCCAAGATGTGTCCACAAGTACAACTTTTTCATGGGGGGAGTGGACTTCAATGACCAAATGATGGAACCCTATCTACCCAAAAGACGAACATACCATTGGTATAAAAAAGTCTCAATTTATCTTTTTCATTTGGCCACATACAATTCCTACATAATTTACCGCAAGTCCACCGAAAGCCCCCAACCCTTCCTTTATTACCTGGAGGAAATCATCACTGCCCTTATATTCCCAAACGGCCCACCAGAAAACATTTGATCCGATGTAATAAGTAGACTTTCTAAACGCCATTTTCCCAGTAAAATCCCTCCCACACAAACAGACAAAAGACGACAGAAAAAATTTAGGGTGTGTACCAGTGCTGGAGTTAGAAGAGACACCCGTTTTTATTGTCCCCAGTGTCCTTCCAAACCAGGCCTCTGTATAGAAGACTGTTTCCGCTGTTACCATACTGCTCTAAATTATTAGTGAAGTATGGTAAACGTAGTCCTCAATTCCTGCCATTTACCTTCACCCCTTATGCCACTGTATGCTCCTGGACTGACCCTGGCCTGTTATTCAACTACGCCTTTGCCTGCTGCTTTTGTACATATGTCTGCCTGCTCTGGAACTGACCCTGGACTGTTTGACCACGATTTTTGCCTGCCTCTTGGAGTCGTGGGATTCATACCACAGGGGTCTCACATATGTGAGGGGCTCCAGAATTGTTTTTCTGGATGAAGAAAACACATTTCTTTGTTTTTCTTCTTCCCAGATTAGGGTCTGGAGACCGGAGGCTTCAAAGAGATTTGGGTGGGAGAAGCCTCTACCCCTGTCCCTATTCTATCCCGACAGAGGCCCTACTTCTGCCTGCAGGACTTACTGCCATCATGCCTCTGCCTGCCGCATGAACTGATCACACCTCTGCCTTCTACTTGAACTGTGGACCATGTTCTTGCCTACTACCAGGACCAATATTTTGGCACTGCTCACAATATCTCGGCCTGCACTGACACTGGACTGGTATCCTTACCTGTTGCCTGGACAATTTCATTCGCTGTTGCTGACCAAGTCCCTGCCTGCTGCCTGGACTACCAGTGCTCAACTCCTGTGGACAACTGCGCTTTTAAAACTACAGGTAAGCTTTTGTTTACCCTTTGCTCAGCAGAATGTATTTTGGGGTGTAATTCATGGTATGTGCATGCTATGTGTCCCTATAACACCTGATGGTGTTCTTTGCATGTTGGGCCTCTGTATGTGACCAGACTGCGTAAAGGTCTCACACATGTGGTATCACCATACTCAGGAGGAGTAGCAGAATGTATTTTGGGGTGTAATTTTTGCTATGTACATGCTATGTGTTGGAAATATCTTATAAATTGGCAACTTTGTGTAAAAAAAATGCTTTTTCATTTTTTTTCCACATTTTCCAAAAACTTCTGGAAAAAAAATGACATGTTCAAAAGACTCATTATCCCTCAAAGATTATAAGTTTGGGTATTTGCTTTCCAAAATGGGGTCATTTAGTGGGCGTTTCGATTGTCCTGGTGCTCCAGGGCCTTCAAAAGTGTAACAGGTGGTCAACAAGTTCGATGTGTAGTTTATGCTCCTAGAACACCTGATGGTGCTCCTTGCATGTTGGGCCTCTCTATATGAGTAGACTGTGAAAAAGTCCCACACATGTGGTATCGCCATACTCAGGAGAAGTAGCAAAATGTGTTTTGGGGTGTAGTTGCAAGTATGCATATGCCATGTGAGAAATAACCTGTTGGAAATGACAATTTTGTAAAAAAAAAAATAATAATAATAATTTTGCAAAGAATTGTGGGAAAAAATGACATCTTCAAAAAACTCACCATGCCTCTTATTAAATACATTGGAAGGTCTACTTTCCAAAAAGGGGTCATTTGGGGGTCATTTGTACTTTCCTGGCTTGCTAGGGTCTCAAGAAATGAGATTGAGGCTGTCAGTACATTAGGTGTGATCAATTTTCAATGATTAGCATAATAGCTTGTAGACTCTCTAACTTTCACGCAGACCAAATAATATATACTTATTTGGGTTATTTTTACCAAAGATATGTAGAAGTATAATTTTTGGCCAAAATTTATGAAGAAAAATTACTAATTTGCAAAATTTTATAACAGAAACTAAAAAAAAATAGTTTTTTTTTTAATTTTTGGTCTTTTTTCATTTATAGCGCACAAAATAAAAAGCCCAGTGGTGATTAAATACCACCAAAAGAAAGCTCTATTTCTATGAAAAAAAGGACGGGGGCGTAGCCGGAAGCGGACGGTGTGTCTGAGGAGAGCTCTGCTATCCCCAAGCTCAATCCTCTCCAATCCTCCTTCATCCCCGCTCTCTGGGGGATATAAACACCTTGGGGGGACCCACCTTGACCACCAGGGCTGAAATATATCATTATTTGGTAAAAAAAAAACAGATTTTAGAGGATCTGTGTTTTGCGGCCTACCTCGCCATTGAAGCCGCGGCCTCGCCTAGAAGCCCTGCCTGCCGCGATCGCCGGCATCTGGATCCGGTAAGACCGAAGTACCTAGAGGCCCTCCTCCATCTTTTTGGGTGCCCCCTCAGCTCTCCATCCCCTCCAGCTCCCCGCAGCAAGGCCCCATTATAACAGACAGCATACACAGCACAGCACAGTCCGCCATCTTGGCTGCAGAAGGGGACAGATTCATCCCAGACCCAGTAATAGCACCTAAATTATTATTAATCCTACTGGCTACTATCCTGCACACCCGCTAACCTCTCTCTGTCCTCACTGGCAGCTCCGCGCTAATCACGCATGGCGGGGAATATGTAAAGAAGGGGCTCCCCCACCCGTCCGCCTGATATTACAGCTTTTGAGGTAACCTTAAAGCTTCACCATGGGAAAAGGAGATAGATCTTCTTCTTCAACCCGCTCTCGCTCTCCACGGGATCAAGAACAGCGTTCAGGGATCCAGGTTCCTGATATGTTTAAAAAACTAACAGGAGAAACTCCACAAGCAGCTACACTGGCAGCACCTAACAGCATGCAGATAAAAGAGACACACACTCCACAGGCTCCAAAAACCCCTTCTCCTGGTGACCTCTCACTCTGTCCACCTGTCTGTCCACCTGCTCAGATTGCGCGCACTGATATGCCTGGCTATGCTTCATCCTCACACTGTGTTTCACTACAAGACCTTAAAGCCATAGCAGACGACATTAAATCTACCCTTTCAGCTACCTTTTCAGCCGCCATTGCTGACCTTAAAAAAGAGATGCATAACATTACTGATAGACTGGAAGAGGTGGAAGAAATTACTGACAGGCAAGATGCAGATATACTGAGTGCACAGAGAGAGATATCTGATCACTCCTCCCAGATCAGAGACCTCCATAGACATCTGGAGGATCTTGAGAACAGAGGTCGTCGAAACAACATTCGCATTCGCGGTCTCCCCGAATCAATAGAACCTGCCCAACTGACTCAAACTGCCCTCACAATCTTTAATGACCTGTTGGGAAGACCACCCGATACCCCAATAGAAATAGAACGGCTCCACAGGGCCCTGAGACCTAAAGGAAGGGACTCGGATCCTCCAAGGGACATTATTGGCTGTCTAGCGCAATTTAAATTAAAAGAGGAGATCCTCCATAACGCTAGGATAAGAGGTTGCATATTTTATCAGGGCGCTGAGGTAAAACTATTCCAAGACCTCTCCCCAATCACCTTGCAAAAGCGCAAAGATTTACGTCCATTATTAAACATCTTGAGAGAAAGGGAAATTCCCTATAAATGGAAATTTCCGTTTTGTCTGTTTGCCGGCTTCAGGGGTCGCTTTGCCTCACTCAGACATCCTGAAGATACTGCGACCTTTTGCAATTCTCTGGGCATACCTTTAATAGAGATTCCTGGTTGGTCACATGTGAGCAGACAACCTTCTAATATGCAAATAGAGGACATGGATGTTCATCATCAAGAGGACCCTGAGCACTTCGGAAGACATCGACCTTCACCCAATCGTCCTGCCTCACCAGGACACAGGCATGGCCGTAACCAGGGCAGCGCCCCTTCATCTCCTGCCCACAGGAGACCCCGCTTACACTGAATACACCCTCCTCTAGCTTCACCTCCTTGCATTCCACCCCGGTATATGACATCCACTCTGTTTCCTTCATCAACCGTCAGAGAGGATGTATACTAAAGGAACGCTCTGCTGCTTTAGGAACGCTCTGTATCGGAATCCAAGAGTACAAATGTGATGTCAGATTATCATCACTTTAAACCACGACTCTAATTCACATTAGACACCTGAAGAAAACCCGTCTTTGCGAGTCTTTTTTCTTTTTTTTTTTTTCTTTTTTTGGTTGAAAATGTAATCTTTATTTGCATAAAAGATATACAAAAAACAATACTTTTGTCGGGGTACATTCTCCCCTGTACTGCGACGCAGCGCATAAATACACTACATTACAATACATTTCCGGTCATACTAATAAATACATTCAATCACATACATTCATTCTGCGGTATGATGCCTGATGTGTTGTGCGGAGTAAGGATACCCCGAGCCATCACATCATGCATGACGCCGCAATACCCCTGAAGCATGAAACTAAATAACATTGTCTATACGTTACGTTACTCAAACTGTATCAATACTGTAGCATTTCAAAAAAGCAACAGGTGTGATGGGGGGTGGGAGAGAGGGGTAAGGGGAGGGGAATGAAATCACAGGCCCGAAGCTTTATTGAATGGACAAAGACACACAAGGGAGAGTGGGGGAAGGGGAAATCTTCAGACCTCCTCTTCCTCCATGAGATCCATCAGGTTATAGTCTCTGAGCAGACTGTGAACCAGTCTGCGACAGTCCTCAATGGACATCCTCTCCCGCTGGTGGATAAGGCGCTTTCTGGCGCACCATAAAGCGTCCTTAAAGCAACACAACACCCGCCAGGCGTTGTCAATGTCCTCCTGTGTAAAAGTACCGTGAAAAAGTCCATTCAGCACAGCAAAATGTGTGATGGCAGTCTGTGAAACAAAGTCTCTAAGTTCAGGTTCCAAGGCCCTCAACAGGCTCTGTGCAAATGAGCACTCCCAGAAAACGTGAAAGGACGTTTCCTCGTGGATGATACAAAAGGGGCAGTGCCTGTATCTGCACAAGTTTCTGGCATGCATAAATGTCCTGAGTGGCAGCCCTCCCTGGACAGCCATCCACGCCAGATCTTTATACCTGTTGGTGAGTCTCTTTGAAGAAACATTCCTCCAGGCCACTTTGCAAGTGGCTGAAGGGAGGCCTGGAACAGTCTCAGCAATGTCCGATGCTCTGATCAACTTGTAGATAGTTTTTGGTTTCCACAAGTCGGGCTTAACTCCATGCAGCCCCAGCTCCTTGATGAACTTGAAAGTGTCCAAGTAGTACCAAGGAGTGTCCCAGTTGTAGGGGATGGAGCTGTCCCATTTGTCCCATCCAAGGGACCTCCAGAGAGGCAGGAGGAAAAAACGGGACATGGAGTTGCCTCCAGAGTCCGAAGTTCTGTCAATCAAAGTTCTGCGGATGCAGTTGCAGGCAAAGAACACCCCCAGTAACGTTGCGATGTCGGGCACGCCCTTACCGCCCTTGAGGGGTTCCTTGAACATGACTGCTTGCTTCACTCTGTCCATCTTGGAGCCCCAGATGAAGTGGAACACCGCCCTGGTGATGGCCTTGCAGGTGTTGACCCGGGGGGGCCAGGCCTGGGCGAGGTACTGCAACACAGGGAGGATCTCGCTGCGGAGTACCAGTGTTTTCCCTTCGATGGTGAGTTCTCTGAGGCTCCATAGTCCAAACTTTTGTCTCATCTTGGACAGTCTCTTCTCTCAAGACTTCAGGGCTGCGCCCTCAGCTCCAAACCAAACTCCAAGAATTTTGATGAAGTCCGCCTTGATGCTGAAAGGGATTGATGCAGAAGAAGGCAGGAACCACTTTCCGAAGAGCATGATCTCTGACTTCCCGCAGTTGACTTTTGCCCCTGAAGCTTTGCCGAAGTCCTCACAGGTCTGGACGAGCGAGTCGATGGAGCGCTGATCAGCACAGAACACCGTTACGTCGTCCATGTAGAGTGAGCACTTGACAACCCTTCTGTCCGGTCCCGGTGCGGTGATCCCTCTGATATCTGGGTTCTGTCGGATGCATTCGCCAAAGAGCTCTATACAGCAAACAAAAAGCAGAGGTGAGAGAGGGCAGCCTTGTCTGACCCCAGAGAGAACAGGGAAATGGTCAGTTTTCCAGCCATTCACCAACACCGTACTACAAATGTCATTATACATCACATTCACATACGAACAAAACATGTCCCCAAGACCAAACCTGCGCAGAGCTCTGCACATAAACTCATGGGAGACACGGTCAAAGGCCTTTTCCTGGTCAAGACTGACCAGGGCCGCGTGCACACGGCGGCCTCGAATGTACTGGACCGTGTCCCGGACAAGCGCAAGGCTGTCCGCAATCCTGCGACCAGGAATGCCGCAAGTCTGATCCGGGTGGATGATCTGTCCGATGACAGATTTCAGCCTGTTGGCCAGAACCTTGGTGAGGATTTTGTAGTCTACGTTCAAGAGAGAGATGGGACGCCAATTTTTCAGGTCCCCTCTCTCCCCCTTACGCTTATACAAAATCGTGATCATCCCCTCCCTCAGCGACGGAGGCATTGTGCCCTCCACCACCATCTCCTCGTACAGCTCGAGCAGGTCCGGGCCAACGAGATCCCACAGCACTACATAGAGCTCCGCTGGGAGACCGTCGCAGCCCGGGGTCCTGCCTTGCCTAAAGGATCTGACGGCAGAGTGCAGTTCCTCCAGCGCCAAGGGGGCGTTGATTGCCGACATACCTGCAGGATCAATTTGGTTAGTGATACCTGACAAGAACCTGTCGGCCTCAGCCGTATCTGTTTCTTTCGGGGAGTAGAGGTTGGTGTAGTAGTCGCTGACCACTTGCATCACAGCCTCCTTCCCCTTCTGGAGTGTTCCAGTCTCGTCCCGCAGCTCAGACAAGGGAGTGTGTCCTGAGTGGAGTTTCCTGAAAAAGAAAGAGTTACATTTCTCACCTTTCTCAAGATTCTCCACCTTGGAACGGAAGACGAGGTGCCTGGATTCTTCCTTGAAGTGTCCTTTCAGGCTCTTCTTGGTGTCCTCCAGGTCCTGCCTAACGTCCCAGCCGCAGTGGTGAAGGTCCTGCAGGGACTGCATCTGACGTTGCAGTCTCCTGAGTTCCCTCTTCCTGGCACACACTTGCTGGCGTCCCCTTGCCTGAAAGAAGCTGCGTAGCTTGACTTTCACAAACTCCCAGTAGTCGCTTACCTTTCCGAAGAACCTCTTGTCCTCCTTCCAGGTAATGTAGGCCTCCCTGAGTTCCTCCAGCAGTCCCTCATTTTCCAGCAGGGTACCATTCAGCTTCCAGGAGCCCGGACCGGGGGTAAAGCCCTCGCCCAGGTCACCCCGAAAGTGAATGGCCCTGTGGTCAGAGAAAAAGCAGGGGACCATGGAGAACCCGCGATGTCTGACTGTCTTGGAGGTGAGCACGAAGTCTATCCTAGAACGCACAGATCCATCTGGACGGCACCACGAATAGTTCACGGAACCTTTCCCTATGGATCCCACGGCGTCCTTCAAGGAAGCCTCCGCAATCATCTCCTTGAGCAGCCTAGACGTGGTGTCGAGCTTTGCGTACATGCTGGAGCTGCGCCCATCCTCCTCAATCGGACAGTTAAAATCACCGCCGATTACTACTGCCCTGGTGGTGACGAGTTGGGTCCGCAGGGTCTGGAAAAGCTCCAGTCGCTCATTCTTATCTGGGGAGGCGTACACGTTGATGAGCCTAACTGGCTCTCCCGCCCATGAGCCGTCTACGACCAAAAGACGGCCACAGACGAGCTCCTGGACGGAGTCAACCCCTGACAAGAATGGCTACCCCTGCAGACTTACAATCGACACCCCCGGACCAGTAGGAGGGACCATGGGTCCACTGGGAGGACAGATGAGTGTACCTCCTCGAGAAGGGTAGGGCACACTCCTGGAGCATGTAGACATCACTCTGCTGAGTGGAAAGAAAAGTCAGCGCCACCTGTCTTCTAGACACATCCTTGATGCTCCTAACATTAATGGAAAAGATGGAGATCTCTGCCATCATGTAAAGGAGATGAAGGGGCTAGCTAGCAGGTGGGCTGAACTTACCTCCCCTGAGGGGGGGGTGGTTCTTCCACTGCCTCTTGTGCCTGTCCGGTGTCCTGGTTCAGGCCGTTCTCCTCGAGGATGCTGTCCATCAGGTCCTGGGTGAGGTCAGTCCCTAGGGGGGCCAGATCCTTACCTTCCTGCATTTCTCCTTCGTCTTCCCCCGCAGACTCGAGGTCCTCGAGGTCCTCCACCACTGGGTCCAGTCCAGCGATGTCATGTTGCTGGGCCACGGTGGGCCGCTTGGTGGGTTCTTCAGTTGTCGGACTATCTAGGTTCCGTTTCCGGCCTTTGCTGGTGGGGGTGGGGGTGGGCAGGGTGGGGAAGTCCTCCGTGGAGGACAGGGCAGGGGGGGGAGGGGCAGGTGGGGTCACCTCCGACTCAGAGGGGGTGGGGAGGGATGGGTCGGAGGAGGTGGTAGGGGCCTGGGGAGGGGGGACTCACCAGTGGCTTTCCGTGGTTCCTTCGCTGCCTTTTCCCCTGGCTTCTTTTTCCCAGCGACGTCTGAAGCTCTGCCCTTGATCAGGGCTCCAGCGTAGGACCGGGATCTCTGGGGGCAGTCTCTGTAGATGTGCTCCGCCAATCCGCAGAGGTTGCAGGTCTTGGACCTCGGGCAATCCTTGGTCTCATGGCCTGCAACCCGACAGAACCTGCAAGAAGGTTCCTGACATTCCATACTTACGTGACCCTGCTTGCCACACCTGTGACAGGTATGGGGCATGTCTGCGTAGTACAGGAGTCCTGCGGAGGCTCCCAGAGAGAAGTGGGGCTTCAGGTGCTGGAGATCCCTGAAGGCTCTCTCCTTAACCTGCAAGAAACTGCCCACTTACCTGTCCAGAAGCCGTTGACATCGAGGATTCTGACTGGGTCTTTGGCCACGATGCAAAACCTCTGGAGGTAGGTAGCAATGGATTTTCCTGGGGTATGGGGATTCCTCATGCACACCGTCACCCGCCTTTCATCCCGTTAATGGGAGTATTCGCAACAAAGTTGCGGAAAGGGGAATCCGGGCCACAATTCTTCACCGCTTCCCAGTACCTTCTACAGACCTGTAGAGACACAAAAGTTATATAAAATATACCTTTCATGAAGGTCTGTATGGACAGGGTCTCCGCCTTGCTGAACCCCTGCTCGAGGATCATTTTCTTGCCAAAGATTTCCGGGGTCATGTCGGGGATCCTTCCATCCACCTCCTTCAGCTGCAGCACCACTGTCTGCCTCATCCAGGGTTCCAGGGTAGGAAGCCCATCTGCGGACCTGGTTGGCCTTGCTGAGCCCGACTGGCTAACGGCCGCCGGGGTGGGGGTGGAGGTTGAAGCGACTTCTCCCGGAGTCTTGGCAGAAGTGGCGGGGACGTGCTTTCTCTTCCCGGTGCTCTTCCCCATGACGGAGGAGTTTGTCGGTAGTCGCTTCAGGCAAACTTCGGCGGCTTCCTTCTTATTCCTCAGCGTCTTCACTCTTTCGCAGCCTTTAAAAAGGCCCTTGTGCGCCTACTGCCCGAAGGTAGTAGCGCAGAGTGGGGGGGGAGGAGGGAAGATCGCAATCTCGTTCCTTGTGGGGGCTAAGCCTCTAACCCAATAGCAGCGAGTAGGTGAAGCTGAATTTAATCAACGATCCTACAAGGCCGAGCAGAGGGTACCCCACAAGGACCAAATGGCTTGGATAGATACAAATGTTTCTCAACGTCCTAGCCGTAAAGCAGAGACACCCCTAAGGGCTAAAGTCGATACTACACTTGATCTTAGCCAAAAGGCCGAGAAGCAGAGAAGAAATTGATTTCAATGGGGTTCTGAAATCCGGGCCGAACTTTCGGGAAGTTCGGATGTTCTGGCCAAACCGAACTTTTGAAAAGTTCGATCATCCCTATTCCTAATATTTTTTTGACACAAGGAGGATATCACAATGTTTATCATACGGTTTGAGTTTATTTTTCTTTTTTTTTTTCTTTTTTTCCTTCCCTTCTACGAAGCTTAATATCCACATTCTTCACTGATAAGAATAATTTGTAGCACAACATTCAAAATATTGTTGGCAAATACTCACGTTGTGGTTTTTCTTTTTTTTTTTTCATCCCTTCTACGATGCTTGACATTCACATTTTTTTACTAATAAGAATAATTGTAGCACAACATTTAAAATATTGTTGGTAAACACTCACGGTGCGTTTTTTTTTTTCTCTCTTTCTTTCCCTTGATTTGTTTGTCTCCTCTTTCATGATCATTTCCCTATTAAGGATAACTGTTCCATGGAAAATGTAATATTTTGTTTTTTTTTTTGTTATATTTTGATTGAAAAATCAATAAAAATGATAAAATGAAAAAAAAAAAAAAAAAAGTAAAATACAACATTTCACTTTCAAACCATTACCTTTTCAAACAGAATTATCATTCATAGTTCAAAGGTTTCTCATTTCTTTTTTAAAAAGTACATTCATGTGGATGCACAGTTTGCAGCATTTATTGTTGCAAGGTTTTGTTCCCCTTTTTTAGCACCTGTCCTCAGAATGAAGTATCCTGCTGAATATGTATGTCTGAGGTTGGGTGGTTGCCTTTAGGTCAGCACTGGGGGTTGTTGGAATATTCCTTTCAGGGTTCTTTCCTCTGTTAGGCTAGGTTCACATCTGTGCGGGTAGTGCTGCTGCGGGACTCACACGAATACCAGCAGCCGCAACCACCCACACGGGACCCGTGGGCAGATGTCTTTAATCCTAATGGCATGCCACCCACACAGGAAATCGCACCTGTACTGGGAATCTCAGGTCCCGTGCTGGCTGCAATTTCAAAAATAGTGAAGGAACTTCTTTCCTGCGTATCAAGGGGCACAGAAGCCTATTCAAAGGAATGGGCTCTCGTTCCCACGCAAACTGCGGCCCCCACATCTGCACAGGTGTTAACCCAGCCTAATTATCTCTCTAATCCCTTCTAGTGCTGCATTATATGTGGTTACCAGAAGTACACGACTACTTGTTTTCTTCTCTTTGTATTGTAGGAGATTTTCTATTTAGGTGTTTATACTTTGTGGGAGATTAGCTCACAGGGATCACCTTTTCCAGGAAAGTAAGGCCAGCATGCAGGTAATTTCTTTAAAGTCTGGTGGATTGCCAGCTTTATTTAGCAGAGGTTTGCAAATATACAAAAACAACAAAACAGTAAAATAAATCTTAGCCGTTCTGCCCTAAACTAAACAACAGTTTTTCTCACTATACAGTGTGGGGTTGGTCCCCATCACCCACAAATACACATGGTAAAGCAAACCTGTTCTTTTGAAAGTCCAGACAGAGCTCCTCTCTCAGATTCCCTTCCGAGTCTCAGGCCAGAGCATTTCTGTGCTCTCTTCCTGTTAATTTAAAGTCCACCTGAGCATGGACTCAGGTAACCCACAACTTCTGGACCAGAACCTAGCCTGTCATTGAGGCTGGAAAAACCCGGGCCGGATTCCGGTTCAGTCTCTCACTACAGAGCGTATGCAAGGTGAAATATAGCGATTATCTACTACCTCACCTCGCATACCGTCACATATCCTCCCCCTCTGCTCAAGCACCTTGCGATTGAGCAATTGACCCAAGCATACAGTGCATGCGGGACAGGGCATCCGCATTGTTTTGGAGCTTGCTCGGCCTATGCTCTACTGTAAATTTAAATGGCTGTAGAGCCAGAAACCATCTTGTCACATGGCCATTTTTCTCCCTGTTGTCACACATCCACTTTAGGGGAGCATGGTCAGTGACCAACTTAAATTACCTCCCAAACAAGTAATACTTCAGGGAGCCCAAAGCCCACTTAATAGCAAGACATTCCTTCTCAACAACAGCATAGTTTTTTTTCATGCTTGTTTAGCTTTTGGCTCAGGTGTACAACCAGGTGCACCTCACCACCTCTGTTCTGGAATAGTACAGCACCTAGGCCCACCTCGGAGGCATCAGTCTGTACCACAAACTCCTTTGTGAAGTCCGGAGTCACTAGCACCGGTAGTACACAAAGGTCCTGCTTTAACTTCTGAAACGCCTCCTCTGCTTCAGGATTCCATTTGACCATGACAGACCCTCTACCCTTCGTTAGGTCAGTCAGAGGGGCGGTAATGGTGGCAAAGTTGGGTATAAACTGCCGGTAATACCCCGTAATGCCTAGGAAGGTCCGAACTTGTTTCTTGTTTACTGGTTGGGACCACTTTTGAATTGCCTCAATCTTATTGGTCTGAGGCTTGACCAGTCCCTGACCAATAACATACCCAAGGTATTTGGCCTCCTCCTGGCCTATGGCACACTTTTTTGGGTTGGCCGTGAGACCTGCTTCCCTAAGGGAATCTACCACTGCTTGTACTCGGGGCAGGTGCGAGTCCCAATCTGGGCTGTGGATGACCACATCGTCCAAATAAGCAGCTGTGTACAAGCGATGTGGTCTCAAAGTTTTGTCCATCATTCTCTGGAAGGATGCAGGGGCCCCATGCAGATCGAAAGGTCTCTGCTTGTATTGAAACGAGCCCTCAGTGGAAAAGGCAGTCTTCTCCTTGGCTGATTCAGTTAGGGGTATTTGCTAATAGGCTTTCATTAGATCTAGGATTGTTATGTAGCGGGCCTGTCCCAACCTGTCCACGAGTTCGTCGACCCGAGGCATCGGGTATGCATCGAACTTGGATACACTGTTGAGTTTCCTAAAATCATTACAAAACCTGATAGTGTCATCAGGTTTTGAGACCAATACTATGGGGCTCGACCACTCACTGTGGGACTCTTCTATCACATCCAATTCTAGCATATTTTTAATTTCCTTTGCGACGGCCTCTCGCCTGGCCTCTGGGATAGCGCGTTGCATAGTCTAGGATTACCAGAATATGCTGGTGACCCCGGGCAGACTTCACTACCGGCCCCACCAGGTCCATGCCAATCCTCTCAAAAGAAACCTCGATGATTGGTGGAGGGACCAGGGGACTGCGAAAATGGGGCGACGTTGCCAACATTTGGCACTCAGGGCATGATTCACAGTACCCCTTGACATCTGCATGCAACCCAGGCCAGAAAAATCTCTGGGCGATTTTCTCCCTGGTCTTTTTGATACCGAGATGTCCCCCCATTACATGACCATGGGCCAGGTCTAGAACCAACCTGCAGAAGGGTTTGGGAACCAGTAGCTGTTCAACCTCATCCTCTCCTCGTTTTACCACCTGATACAGTAAATTGTTTTTAATGGCCATGTAGGGAAAAGACACCCCCCAGTGAGGATTTACTGGTTCCCCATCCACCATCTTAGCGTTTTCTCTGGATCTAAGGAGGGTTACATCTCGTAATTGCTCGGTACAGAAATCCTCTCTCCTGATCTCTAAGTCGGGTACCACATTCTGGCTACTCTCATTGTCAGGGCCAGAAATGTCCTCCTGTTCATTACCCTCTGGCTGGGAGCTAGCTTCCAGGTCCTCCGGCTCCCGAGCCATGTCAGGGAAAGGAAGAGGATCTCCAGCTCCCTCAATTCCCCCAACAGTGTTTCCTTTCCTTTGGCAAAAAGGGTCTGGTGAGAGTTCTTGTGTTTCCCGAAGCAGGGGGAGCTATCTCCACCAGCCTCCCCTTGCTCTCCCACAACCTCCAAAAATGGGGGAAATCCCTCCCCACTAAAGCTTCATGAAGTAGTGAAGGCACCACCCCCACTGAATGGGTCACACTGCCCCAAGGGGTATCAACCTCAACCACTGCTGTCTGGTAGTCCTGAGTGTCCTCATGGATGCAAATGACCCCAATAGTAATGGGGTGTAGTTTTGTGGGATTTACACAATCACTTCTGACAAGGGTCACCACACTTCCAGAGTCTAGCAGGGCTGTGAGCGGCTTTCCATCCAATGCAATAACACACATTTGTTTTTCAATGCGACTCTGACATGATGCAGTATATGCGACCTTTGCAAACAGAGATATGAGTTTTTTCCTATAAGCAAAATCACATTGCATAGGTTCATCACTTATAGGACAGTTTGAAGCAAAATGCCCAAATGCATGGCAGTGGAAACACTGTATGTGCTCTACCCTCAGTCCTCTTAGCGGTCCCAAAGACCTTCCTGGCTTCTTTGGCCAGTCTCCAGGCCTAGGACCCACAGTCTCATTAGCTGTAACAGTCTTATCTAGTTTCCCCATGCACTTGAAAAAGTCTTACCAGAACCGCTGGGTGATCTTGCACCCCTAGACACACTGAAGTGGGGCGTAGACGGGTTCACCAAGTCCTCAGTAGCACTGTACCTCTCCACTAGGTCCACCAATTGGGCTGCAATTTTGGGGTCCCCCTGTCTGACCCACTTTCTCAGAGCAGCAGGGAGCGCACACAGGTATTGGTCCATTACCACACGCTCCACGATCTGGGGGCCCATCAAGGTCTCTGGTTGCAACCACTTTTTGGTGAGGTGGACCAGGTCAAACATTTGAGAACGGGGTGGCTTGCTGCTGGAGTAGGTCCACTGATGTGGACTACTCCGGCGCTAAACTAAACAACAGTTTTTCTCACTATACAGTGTGGGGCCGGTCCCCATCACCCACAAAAACACATGGTAAAGCAAACCTGTTCTTTTGAAAGTCCAAACATCAGCTCCTCTCTTCGATTCCCTTCTGAGTCTCAGGCCAGAGCCTTTCTGTGCTCTCTTCCTGTTCATTTAAAGTCCACCTGAGCATGGACTCAGGTATCAAAAACGAAGAGATTTCCAGTCACAACTTACCAACCAGTCAGCACCAACCGAATTGACCTGTCTAACAGTATGCGTTAAAAACAGGGGTTTGGTTGCACACATTTGCAAATACATACGTAAGCTGCAGGCCCCGACAAGGCACCCTGTGATCTGCAGTCCCTAACTCTACAATTTCAGGAGTCTCTACAATGAGAGCACATGTATTTAATGGGATAGATGGAGGACAGGTGACTAGAGGGAGCCCACCCCTCCTTAAAGGCACAGGGTCACACTGAACACCCAGCACATCGCACAATGGCGGCAAAGGTGTCAGTGCGTTGCCTGGCTCAATATAGATCAATAATGCATAAAGTGGTCACTGCCTCCATCTATAACTGGTCTTAATGGTAAGAAGCACTGGAAGGGCGGATGCATATCAAAAACGAAGAGATTTCCAGTCACAACTTACCAACCAGTCAGCACCAACCGAATTGACCTGTCTAACAGTATGCGTTAAAAACAGGGGTTTGGTTGCACACATTTGCAAATACATACGTAAGCTGCAGGCCCCGACAAGGCACCCTGTGATCTGCAGTCCCTAACTCTACAATTTCAGGAGTCTCTACAATGAGAGCACATGTATTTAATGGGATAGATGGAGGACAGGTAACTAGAGGGAGCCCACCCCTCCTTAAAGGCACAGGGTCACACTGAACACCCAGCACATCGCACAATGGCGGCAAAGGTGTCAGTGCGTTGCCTGGCTCAATATAGATCAATAATGCATAAAGTGGTCACTGCCTCCATCTATAACTGGTCTTAATGGTAAGAAGCACTGGAAGGGCGGATGCATATCAAAAACGAAGAGATTTCCAGTCACAACTTACCAACCAGTCAGCACCAACCGAATTGACCTGTCTAACAGTATGCGTTAAAAACAGGGGTTTGGTTGCACACATCTATATTGAGCCAGGCAACGCACTGACACCTTTGCCGCCATTGTGCGATGTGCTGGGTGTTCAGTGTGACCCTGTGCCTTTAAGGAGGGGTGGGCTCCCTCTAGTCACCTGTCCTCCATCTATCCCATTAAATACATGTGCTCTCATTGTAGAGACTCCTGAAATTGTAGAGTTAGGGACTGCAGATCACAGGGTGCCTTGTCGGGGCCTGCAGCTTACGTATGTATTTGCAAATGTGTGCAACCAAACCCCTGTTTTTAACGCATACTGTTAGACAGGTCAATTCGGTTGGTGCTGACTGGTTGGTAAGTTGTGACTGGAAATCTCTTCGTTTTTGATATGCATCCGCCCTTCCAGTGCTTCTTACCATTAAGACCAGTTATAGATGGAGGCAGTGACCACTTTATGCATGGACTCAGGTAACCCACAATCTCTGGACCGGAACCTAGCCTGTCACAGAGGCTGGATTCCGGTTCAGTCTCTCACTACAGAATGTATGTGAGGTGAAATATAGCGATTATCTTCTACCTCACCTCGCATAACGTCACAACTTGTACTGATAGTTTTGTTGCTGTAACCTTTCTAATGAAAGATTCTGCTAGTAGTCCTTGATGTCTATGTCTATTCTTCTGGTTTGGAGCATATTCTGTGGTATTCAGACTAATGAAGGGCCACCTTCTGGAATGGTTCCTGTTTTTCCACCAAGGATTGCATGCTACATAATTTTAAACACCAGAAGCTTCACTCACACTACTATTACACTACTTACACTTAGACATCGGCCAAACTACCCCCCCGTTTGGTTTACAGTAGAACTCCTGAAGAGGGGAAATGGTCTAACCCAAACAGTGAACCCCATTGAAGTCTACGTGAACCAAACAGTAAAAATCAAAAGTGCTAATTTTTAAGGCTTATATGCAAGTAATTGGCAATAAAAGGGATGTGGGGGGTCTGGATACTGCCCTGGGGGGGGGGGGGGGCACGTATCAATAAAATAAATAAATAAATAAAAACTATCATTTTTTTCAGAAGCAGTGATTGTAATTATGCTTAAAGTGCAACAATACAAATGAAAAATTAGTTTAAATATAGTGCCTGGGGGTACCTTTAATGTGCCTGTAAAGTGGCACATCTGTAGCATGTAGCATGCATAAAACATGCTGCAGCAAAAAGGACATTTCTAAAACAAAAAAAAAAAAAAAAGAGTCAAATCCCATTTAAAATTACTCACATTTGCAATCGCTGGCTCCCGGCTATTAGAAAAAAAAAAAAAAAGGCATGCCCTCCCCCCCCAGTCCATACCAGACCCTTCGAGCCTGGTATGGATTTGGAGGGGAACCCCACGCCATAATTTAGAAAAAGAAAACGGCGTGGGGTACATAGTACTCCTATCCATTCACCAAAAAAGTGTCAACACAAGAGAAAAGCTTTTGACAGTTGCTTTATTAAAAAGTAAAAAAAAACAATATCCCTCAATGTAAATCAATCATCAATTACGCTGCCTGGTGACCTGAGAAATAAAAAAAAAATCAAAAACGTTCCCCCTCCTGGGAGGCCTCCCGCCAAATGCCTGCTCTGCGCTCTGCACACATTTCTTATATAGGTAAGGGGTGGGGCCACCTGACTAAGTCACCCGGTGGCACCGCCCCCTTCTGATGACGGACTGGTGCATGCAGGGCATGTGATGTCAGAAGGGGCAGTGCCACCGGGTGATGTTACCAGGTGGCCCCGCCCTGTGGCAGGCGCAGCACTACAAAGTGCCTTATGCGCTGTGGCATTAGAAGAATTGGATCTCTCTGACTTCAGTCTAACCAGACTGTCTGTTACCCTATAAATTCCTCCAATACCGTTCCATGAAAAGCAGTAGGTTTAAAGAGCACACCAAACGCTTAAGATATCTTCTTTATTAACTTCAACTTTTCTTCATAGATAACACTGACACTTTGCAGCAGACAGTCCATGTACAAACATGTGCTGAATAAAGTATAACAAATGGTGGATATATTTCTCTCTCTATTGCTGTTTGCTGTTTGAGTTTGTTTGCTTGGGTTTGGTTTTGAGTTGTTAGAGTTTGATATAACTTCTGAAGTTTGATAGTTTGTTTGTAACCTTTGAAGTTTGTCTGTTTGGTGGAACTACAAGTGAACACATAACCAGTTCAGTATACAGCTCTAATCACATTACTAACAATCAGGGCCAGATTAACATAGGGGCTATTGGAGCTGCAGCTCCAGGCCCCTACCTTTTATATAGGCCCCGGGTTGGCCATATTCACTGTTACCGCTCTTCTGTCACTTGTAAACACAGAAGTCTGGCTTCTATGCTCGCTTCCCCAGGCAACTCCCTCAGAACCTCCCCACACAGCGCGAAGGCCGGACAAGGAGGGACAGTTGCCGATGCATGGATGTGTTTATGGGCTTCAGAGACAGCATCCCATGTTGAATTAGGCATGCATGGCTGCACCCTTCCTCCTCTGGGTGCATGCCAAGGCACGGCCCTTAAGGCCCTTCAAAATCCTCAGCACCAAGCCCATGATGCTCTTAATCTGGCCCTGCTAACAATAGGAACATGTATAACTGTTAATTACTTATTTTTGGCCACTTGTTTCCATAAAACTGCTCTGTGGATCTGTGTGTCTGTTCAGTTCTCTTGCTCTGTAGTGGAATGAGAAGGCTGGCTGAAGCATGAGGCTTCAGAGAAAGAAAATGGGTGTAAGGCTGGCTGTGATTGGCCAAGACTGTTGCTGAGTGTGAGATTGGCTGTGATTGGCCACAAACTCCTTATGGGTAATAAAGTTTAACTCTGTGCTTTCTGGTTTCAACTCTGCTGTGTCTGAGCTTACCTTACATGCATACAAATTAATCTTACAGGCATATTTCCTTTTGCTTCTGTGAACACAATATACAACTGTTATGTGACATCCAAACATGAAATCACAGTAAATAACTCTGCTTTTGTCTCTCACATATAAACATATGCACGGTATTGAAGTTATTAACAGGTCTAGCTGTAAAAGCATGTAGGTCATATTAGCAACCTAGGACAGGTTCTAGCTGGCCAGCTACACGCCCCTTACCAATATAGAAAATGTAAAAGAGCAAAGCAGGCACTTGGTGGGAGGCCTTCAAGGAGGTGGGAGCTTTTTTCTTTCTTTTTCTTTTTCGGGTCTGCAGGCCACACGACTGACAATGAATTTACATTGAGGGACACTATTTTTTTATTTTTCTAATAAAGGTATTGTCAAAAAAGTGTCTCTTGTGTTTATTCTTTTTGACACTTTTTTAGTAAATGGGAAGGGGTACTATGTACCCGATACTCATTCAAATGGGGGGGGGGCAGGACCTGAGGGCTCACTTTTTAAAGGGGACTTCCAGATTCCAATAAGCTACCTGCCCGTAGACCCCTACAACTACCGGCCATGGATGTGGGGATGAGGCCCTTGTCCCCATCAACATGCCCCAAAGCATCCACCCCCCTTATGTTGAATGTATGTGGCCTGGTATGGTTCAGGAAGGGGGTGCTCACTCGCCCCCCCTGGCAGGCTGCATACCTGGATAAGGGCTTGGTAGGGATTTTAGGGGGGACCCCCCGGCAGTTTTTTTTTGGGGTGCCCCTTCAAATCAATACCACACCTGAAGGGCCTGGTATAGACTGGGGGGCACACCGTTTTTTTTCTTTATTTTGTTACCAGCACTTTTTTTTCAACTGTCAGCGGGGAAATCCATTGAAAGCTGATGACTCATCTTCCTGGCCCCGCTCCCTAACAGCCAGCTTACACTGCGCCCTGATCAGGCAATGTTTTGCCCAATCAGGGCACAGAATGCACTGTGCAGTGCTCAGTGCATTAGAAGGTGTTTGTTGGGGTGAACACCCTGCAAATTTGGGTGTTTGGTAAATGGCTGAACAGGCAAATGTTGCCCATCCCTACTTACACTATTATATCTGTAGTTTTGCTCTTGAATAGTTCATATCTTTCCATATTATCTTAGGTCCCAAGGGGTCGATGCTCCGAGGAATGTCTTCCAGGGTTCAGAAAATCCATAAGAGAAGGATATCACCCATGTTGTTATAATTGTGCTCCATGTTCAGAAGGAGAAATATCAAACCAATCTGGTAAGCTTTAAGTTTCTTTAAATAGAAACTCTGATACTGAATTAGAAAATTAAAACTTTTAAAGTCCCTTAAAGTGATTCTGTAACCACTTTACACTTTACAGGCTGAACATCTCCCTACATTGTATGAAATAATGATGCCACCTTTTTTTGGTAAAGATTGCTGCACTTTTCTTCTACCTCTGACCCTTCTGGGAGTGTTGGAGGCTTTCTTAAGCAAGCAAGCAACGGGAATCAGATTCCTCCAACTGTCTGCCTGAGAAAGCCTCCAACACTTTTGCACTTACCAAAAAGTGGTCTGGAGATTTCACTGAAGAGACAAAAAAATGGTAAAATAAGGGAATGTCATTGTTACATACATGTTAGGGTTACAGATAGACTGTGTCATGGCCATCACTGAGGCTGAAAGTTCTTTTTATTTTCAGTAGGTCATCATCACACTTTTTCATGACTAAAGCTTTCTTACTGTATATATTATACCTTATATTATATTATATTATATTATATTATATATATATATATATATATATATATATATATATATATATATATATATATATATATATATATATATATATATATATATATACTGCTCAAAAAATTAAAGGAACACTTTTAAATCAGAGTATATCATGACGTCAGTTAAACTCCTGGGATATTGATCTGGTCAGGTAAGGAGCAGAGGGAGGTTGTTAATCAGTTTCAGCTGCTTTGGTGACACCAGGGGCTCTAGATAGGCAACATTGAGACAACCTCCAAAACAAGAATGGTTTTACAGGTGGAGGCCACTGCAATTTTTTGCTATACTAATCTTTTCTGACTGTTTTTCACTAGTTTTGCATTTGGCTAGGGTCAGTGTCACCACTGGTAGCATGAGGCGATACCTGGACCCTACAGAGGTTGCACAGGCAGTCCAACTCCTCCAGGATGGCACATAAATACGTACCATTGCCGGAAGGTTTGCTGTGCCTCTCAGCACAGTCTCAAGAGCATGGACAATATTCCAGGAAAGTTACTCTAGGAGAGCTGGACAGAGCCAAAAAAAGTCCTTAACCCATCAGCAGGACCAGTATCTGCTCCTTTGTGTAAGGAGGAATAGGATGAGCAATGCCAGAGTCCTACAAAATTACCTCCAGCAGGCTACTGGTGTGACTGCCTCTGACCAAACAATCAGAAACAGACTTCATGAGGGTGGCCTGAGGGCCAGACATCTTCTAGTGGGCTCTGTGCTCACTGCCCAGAATCATGGAGTTTTATTGGCATTTGCCACTGAACACAAGAATTGCCAGGTCCGCCACTGACGCCCTGTGGATTTCATAGATGACAGCAGGTTCACCCTGAGCACATGTGACAGATGTGAAGGGGTCCTGAGAAGCTTTGGAGGACATTATGCTGCCTGTAACCTCGTTCAGCATGACCAGTTTGGTGGTGGGTCAGTAATGGTCTGTGGAGGCGTATCCATGGAGGGACACACAGACCTCTACAGGCTAGACAATGGCACCCTGACTGCCATTAGGTATCGGGATGAAATCTTTGGACTCATTGTCAGACCCTACACTGGGGCAGTGGGACCTGGATTCATCCTGGTGCACGACAATGTCCGACCTCATGTGGCGAGGGTATGCAGCCAGTTCCTGGAGGATGAAGGAATCCATACTATTGAATGGCTTCCTCGTTCACCTGACCTAAATCCAATAGAACACCTCTGGGACATTATGTTTTTGTCCATCTGCAGCCAGGTTGCAGCTCAGTCTGTTCAGGAGCTCAGTGATGCCCTGGTCTAGATCTGGGAGGAAATATCCCAGGACACCATCTTTTGTCTCATTAGGAGCATGCCCCAATGTTTTCAAGCATGCATACAAGCACATGGGGGCCATACAAACTGCTGAGGACCATTTTGAGTTTCTGCAATAAAATTTCAGCCAAATGGACTTGCCTGCTGCATCATTTTTTTATCATTTTGGGGGTGTCTTTGAGTTCAGCCCTCTGTAGGTTGATCATTTTAATTTCCATTAAATGGTTTGCCATCCTTTCCTTCCTCATACATTACCCAATCCAGACCACTATAGATCCTAACACATTACCCAGTCCATACCAGTATAGAGCCTAACACATTACCCAGTCAATACCAGTATAGATCCTAGCATATTAACCAGTTCATATCAGTTTCGATATCCAGTATGATATTTTTCCCCATTGAGATCTGATGTGTTTTCAGTGTTCCTTTTGTTTTTTTAAGCAGTGTATATATATATTAGATATTTACCATATATATTACGCCAAACATTTTTTTTTTGTATGGCTTTTAACTCACATTCAATATTACATCATAACTCAAAAACATTTTAAAGAAAACTGACTGCTTGACCTCCGGAAGGTTTACCCCCTTCATGACAAGGCCATTTTTTGCTATACAGCACTGTGTTACTTTAACAGACAATTGTGCGCTTGTGCGGCACTGTTACAAATAAAAGGTAGATATTTTTTTTACACAAATAGAGCTTTCTTTTGTGGTATCTGATCACCACTGCATTTCTTATTTTTTGCACTATAAACAAAAGAAGACCAACAAATTGAAAAAAAATAAAAATAAAATATTTTCTGCTATAAAACATATTCAATAAAAAAATTAAAATCTTATTTCTTCTTAAATTTAGGCCAAAATGTATTCTGCTACATGTTTTTGGTAAATAAATATCAGTAAGTGTTTGTTGATTGGTTTACACGAATGTTAGAGCGTCTACAAACTATTGGATATATTTCTGGAAATGTTAATGCTACTTATGGAGGCGATCAGTGACTTATAGTGATACTGTAATATTGCAGTGGACCATCGGACACTAACTGACCCTTTTGACACTTTGTGGGAACCACTGACACTAATACTGCGATCAGTGCTAAAAATATGCACTGTCACTGTACTAATGACACTGGCTGGGAATGGGTTAAACATATATTGCGATCAAAGGGTTAACTGTGTGCCTAGCCAGTGTTTATGTGTACACAGTGTGCAGATTTCTCTAGGTGAAGAGACAGATTTTAGTCCCTGCTTTGCAGGAACATAGAATCCGTCCCTTCCCCCCTGTGAGAACTGAGGTATGCCTTGTTTACATATCTGAGTTCTCCGTGTTTTACTAATGATCGACGTGTTCTGGAGAACATCGATTCCCCGGGACCCACAGATCAGCTTCTATTAGCACCCACTGCAGTCGGAAATGCAGAATCACGTATATATATGTGATTTGGTGCACAACCGCCACCCTGTAGCAGTAAAAGTGCTATAGGGCGGTCAGCAAGTGGTTAAGGAAAATTACTGAAAAAATATTCAATATCATCAAATAGTTGCATTCTCGGTGTACCGTGCCTAATGTTATTTTCACTTATTTTTACTCTACAGACAGTGAACTCTGCAAGAAGTGTCCTGAAAATGAATGGCCTAACAAAGCTAAAAATATTTGTATTGACAAGGTCAATGAGTATTTATCATACGAGGAGGATATTCTAGTTTTATTTTTTTCTGTATCTTCAGTCATATTTGCTACAACATCTCTCTTTATACTTGGATTATTTTTTTGGTTTCGGAGCACTCCCATAGTCAGAGCCAATAACCGGAACCTCAGCTTCATTCTGCTCCTCTCCCTCATACTGAGTTTCCTGTCTGTATTCCTCTTCCTTGGCCGTCCTGTGGATATTACCTGTATGCTGCAACAAGTCTCCTTTGGAGTTCCCTTCACAATCTCAGCATCTTCTATCCTAGCCAAAACCATCATGGTCTTCATTGCTTTTAAAGCCACCAGACCTGGAAGCTCTTGTAGGAAATGGGTGGGAGTCAAACTTCCCAATACAGTCATGTTATTCTGCTCATCCATTCAGGTTATGAATTGCATTCTCTGGTTGTCCATCTCTCCACCATTTCAGGAGTATGACATGGACTCCTATCCTGGGAAGATCATCATTCAGTGTAATGAAGGGTCAGTTATTGGGTTCTACTCTATGTTGGGTTATATGGGGTTTCTGGCAGCTGTGAGTTTTGTTCTGGCTTTCATGGTGAGGACATTACCGGACAGTTTTAATGAAGCCAAGTACATCACCTTCAGCATGCTGGTGTTCTGCAGTGTCTGGATTGCCATGATCCCGGCCTATCTGAGCACCAGAGGAAAATACATGGTGGCTGTGGAGATATTCGCCATATTGACCTCCAGTGCTGGAATATTATTGTGTATGTTTTCTCCAAAACTCTACATTTTACTTTTAAAACCTGAGCTGAACACAAGAGGAACAATGCTGGGGAAAAGAATGCTGTAAATGTAACTCATTGATTCAACGTATAATGCTGTAGACCAGATTAAACACATTCAGTAATATTGTTAAATCATCATCATTATGATTTTTGTGTATATTAACTCCCTTCTGTCTGCCTATTGTACATAAGTGAATGGAAGGCGGATGTTATAGGATGAGATGCTATTTTGGAGCTTAATTGTTTTCTTGCTCTTACATGACCCCCTAGCATGCACAAGCAAATTAGTGTGACTGTGCTGTTCATTGGACAATGCTGATCACAAATATTGCTTTGACAAATCAAAAAATCACACCATGTAACTAACACCTGCACTTAGCAGCTTGCTCCCACTTTGCTCTCACACACCGATTGGAGTGTGATAAGAAAGAAAGCTTCAAGATCACCAGCCAGTATAAATTCAATCCAGAATCCGACCCACCAAGCCTTGTCATGTGGCCTTCACAGCCAGTTGAGCAGCAGAAATGTGACAGAACTCCATTCCACCACCTCTGGATCTCACCCTCCTCTCCCACTCCCCACTGTCATTTGTAAATACAGAAGCCTTCTATGTTTACAAGGTACAACTTGGCTCTCAGCGGCTCCTGGAACTAACAGATCTCTGCACGCTCTTACGGTGGGGCACAGCAGGGACAGATCTCCAGAATCTGAGAGAAGGAACAATATCTCTGCAAGGTGATGTAGAACCACCTACACATGGAGGTACTAGAGCCGGACCAGGGAGGAGAGAGAGATGTGAGGAAGCTTTGAGGGGTGGGGGGGGGGGGTTTGGGTTGCACACTGTATAATGCACTCCTGGACTCTGCACTCTGTATGTAGTGCATCCCAGACACAACCGGCCCTTTGAGAGCAATCATACATCTGATGCGACCCGCAATGAAATTGAGTTTGACACCCCTGCTCTACAGTATATGTAGACAGTTGTTTTCTTTCAACCTTTTGGCCTCATGCACAGGGGGCATCAGAAAAAATGAGCTGCAGAGCCACCTCTAACCCCAGGAAAAAGAAGCTGTAAAATGTGCTTTTAGTAGCTTTTTCCATTGGCGTTATTGCACGTTTGACCACATTGCTTTTAGCAGCGTTTTTTCTGCCTCCATTCAAAATCAATGGTTCCCTATGGGAGCCTATTGATTTGAATGGAAGGCGCATCGCAAGTCGGATCAGGATGATCCGCCTTGCGGTGCGACTTGCGCTCTGAGAATCTTGAGTGGGAACTCTACGCCAAAATGGGAAAAAAAAAGGCGTGGGATTCCCCCCATGTTCCAAGCCAGGCCCTTCAAGTCTGGTGTGGATTTAGAGGGCAGCCCCACACCAGAAAAAAAAACAGCTTGGGGTCCCCCCCCCCGAAATCCATACCAAACCTTTATCCGAGCATGCACCCCGGAATGCAGGAGGGGGAGGGGATGAGCAAAAGGCCCCATCCCCCCTGGACCATACTAGGCCACATGCCCTCAACATGGGGGATGTTGGTGCTTTGGGGCAGGGAGAGCTCTGCACCCCCCACCCCAAAGCACCTTGCCCCCCATGTTGATGAGGACAAGGGCTTCATCCCCACAACCCTGGCTGGTGGTTGTGAGGGTCTGCGGGCAGGGGGCTTATCGGTATCTGTAAGCCCCCTTTAACAAGGGGGCCCCCCAGATCCCAGGCCCCCTCCCTATGTGAATGGGTATGGGGTACATTGTACCCCTACCCATTTACCCCATAAAAGGCAGTGTATGTAAATAACAACAGGAGACGTTTTGAAAAGTTTATTAAAAATCTTCATCCAGTCTTCCCTGCGCTGGGGCAGGTCCAGAGGCGGCACACCATCTTGTGCCAGGAAAAGTCATGTATGACATCATCATCAGCCTGTTGTCTGCCCTTCAGCAGGATAGGTTCATATATGTGCCTTTTCTGGCACATGTCCCCATCCTGGTGGTGCAGCTATTCCTAGGTAGGAACTGACTTACAGGATCTTCTGAAGCAGAATAAAAAAGTTTGTAGCCAACTGATGTCATCCTGCATCCTTTCTGCCCAGTGGGTGATGAATGATAAATAACATCTCTGCCATGACTTGCTGGACCATGTGTCTGTGGTCTAGTGGACCCTTCTGCTGACCACATAATCAAATGACTTAGAAATATTACCTACCACATGATGGTGGGGGGCAGGGACTGTCTTATAGGAGAAGAATAGGGATGAGCTGACATTTTGATCTGAACTTAGATTTGAACTGACCTGTGGCTGTTCCATCATCCAAATATCAGAACGTTCGACCATTTAGCCCCCTGTTTGGTGGGAGCCGAGCATCATATATAGAAGTGGTACTTCTACCGCTTCTATACATTTATCCTGGAGTACCGCTTTAAGTTTAGTTACTTTTTTGTCTATGGATTGCATACAAATAAAAAAGTACAAATTAACCAAAATGCTTTTCTATTCTTTTTTGAGGTAATTTTAACTTTATGAGGCAAAAAAATATATTATCTGAATAGCACCTTTAAATAGAATTTTAGAGATGTTCACAGTTTTTTTTTTATGCTATATTTATACTTTATTATTTATAAATGTTATAAATTGTAAAATTTGGGCTTTACCTTTGTCTTTTTTTTGTCTATGAATTGCATTAAAAAAAAAAAAAAAAACAATCATCTTTGCAAGTCAATATCAGCAATAAAAGTATATTTTTGTCCTAAGAGAAATGATATATGTATTACCTTTTTATTACTGAATCAATCGGTTCATAGAGAAATGTAAATATTTCCCTGGTCCATAGGTGGTGTAAAAGAGAGAAAGTGGTCATGTAGGTGAATTTCACAAACAAGCCATCCATATATATTATATTATATAACCTTTCTTCACAAATTATAAGTTCATTAATGATGATGATGCTATTAATAATAATAATACATTGTTATTATTATTATTATTTTTATTATTATTATTATTATTATTATTATTATTATTATTATTATTATTATTATTATTTTATTGAACAGTGAATGTAATCTTTAATTATCATATGCATTTTTATTATTATTTTACATTCTAATAACAATTATATTATTTTGTAATCTTGCATCTCTATTTTAAATATAATATATACTGAATAACCAGCAAAAGAAACTACTAAACCTAAAACTTTTATATCTCGGCATTGCTGATACTGGAAAGCGATTCTTTAGTAAAATATTATTAGACATCTTCTTCAGGGAAGAGCCGGAGTTTGTTCTATTGGATGAAAGTTTCTGTACAATCTCTCATTCTTCATTTTTAGAGTCATTGTAAACCTTCTGTGTGCCGTTCTCCCGGGACTACTGACACCTGAGCTGAGCGCTCACTAGAGACACCACAAGACCCACACATGATTACAGTGCTGGGAACGCTCCATTCACAATACAACAAAACAACAACTAAGTCACCAAAGAACAAACCTGAGATTTTATTGGATGAAAGTTTCTGCCGGATTCCCCCAGGAAACAGACGCTGAATTTACCGATCACCATCTGCTTTCCAATACAAACTGTCATCATACAAGTCTTACTATCTCTCCTTCACTTTAACTATTCATTCACCCATCTAGTTTATGTGAATAGTAAAACAATACAAATAAAAAATTTAAATAATAAAATGAAATAAATAATAAATACATTACATTGAATTACTTTAAATGAATTAAAGTATAATTAAATTAATATAAATTAAATTAACAAAATACAATTTTAGTGAAAGCAACATTATTATTATTATTATTTTTTTTTTTTTTATAACTATCTCTATGCAATTAATTGATACATTGTACAGTGCTGTTTAATGTGTACATTGTAGCTCTAATTTTCTATTAATGTTGAAATTCCAATTATTGATGCTTTTGCACATTTTGCCCAAAGATGCAGTACATAATACAGATCAATATTTTACTTAAAATGAATTCATCAATAAATAAATAAATAAATAAATGAATGAATGAATGAATACATAAAACAATGTGAGTGTCTTTCTGTGTAGTAAATTGTGCATGTACTAAGATAAATGACATGTCAGAATAAATCCTGTACACTATGATGTCATAGGAAGAAATGTCTGAGTGATGATATATTGGCAGCGTATAGCACAGATATACATGCATGAGCCGTGCCATACATTCCATGGATGGGTCACTCGGGATTTCTTTTTACTAATTATTATTTTTTACAATCTTCTTTAGTAATAGACAGACTTCATTTTCAGAAATTTGTCTGCCAACAATTATTTAATATTCAGCATGATAAAAAGATATAACAAACTGTATATATACAAACATCAAATAATTACACATATGTGGTATGTTCATGAGTCTAAAACTTTTTTTTTTTCGAGGTGGGGAGAGGGGGGGGTGAATGATGGTAATGGCATAAAAGTGCATGAAAATATACAGCACAATTTAAAAAAAAAAATATATATGGTGGCCAGCGCGGGACCGTGATGGACGTCTGATCCCTCGCTCCGGCTCCAGCATCCGCAATCCAGCAACATCTACCCAGCTACGCTCGGCATCCACCCTCGATCTTCACACCGCTGCATCCCGGGAACACTCCTGCACCGATCGACATGACGGGGAAGTGAAAGGGAGTGAAGGGGCCGCAGAAACTTACAGCCTTCTTCCCCCTGCCATCCCGGAGCGGTCGACAAGATGGCGCCGGCGGCTCGGGCCTTGCCGCTCCGGCGGGGCAGCGGGTACATTACTCCGATCTGCCAGACGAACAGCAGTCCGGTGACATACAGCGACCAGGTACTGTGTCCCCCTGCACCCCTGAACCCTCTAGCCCGACATGCTCCAGCCCGGCCAAATCCAAGATTAGACTTGACTCCCAGGCCTCGCTGCTAGGCCGCACTGCACCCTCTCTGCTTTCTATGCAATTAGGGGCATCTCCTATAGCAGACTTCCCCACAGTGGGAAAGCCGATCCTGGACACTGCTTTAAAGGACATGATGTTCACTTTTCACACGTCCCTGCAATCTGATATCATGGCTTTGGCAAATAGATTTACAGCAGAGGTCCACTCCCTAGGAGAAAGAGTGCACAATGTTGAATCATCTATGAATGACATGGTGGCCACAGTAAATGAACTTGTAGATGCTCACGAGGAAAACTTATCGGAACGCCAGTGGGTTAAAGCTAAAATAGCTGATCTGGAGGATCGCTCCAGAAGAAACAATTTAAAGATCCGGGGCATCCCTGAATCAGCGACACCGACAGAGCTACACAAATTTGCCCTGGAAGTTTTCACAGCCCTCCTGCCTGAAGCGTCCCCTTTGGATCTAACCATAGATCGCATTCACAGGGTTCCAAAACCTCCCTTTCTGCCTCAACATATTCCTCGTGACACCTTACTGCGTGTACACTTTTATCACATCAAAGAAGCTCTCCTACAGAAATCAAGGGTGTTGGGCCACCTCCCTGAACCGTACGCCAATGTACAAATTTTTGCGGACCTATCCAAGCACACCTTAGATATGAGACGGCAGCTGTCCACGATTACAAAGGCTCTTCGGAACCATAGTCTCCCATATAAATGGAAGCATCCCTCAAAAATTGTGGTAGAGAAAAATGGCTCCTCATTCAGCATCACAACTCTGGAGAGAGGTCTCTCATTACTGCAATCTTGGGGCATTATCCCGGAACCGGCTCCTCCGGCTGGAGCAAAGAAATCCCCAAGTCGCATTCCCCACTCCCCAGCAATGGCACACAGTGCAACAGAGCGGCGCCCACAACGATTGAAGTTCTAAACGAGCACTATGCCAACCGCATCACCTGTTACGTTATGCTTTTTTGTGGATGCAGGCTTCATAGGCGGAATGCCTGGAGCCCCTTAGCCCGATTGGCTAATAACTGTTTACCCTCCTTGGGAGATGGCTACGTTGCCGCGAATCTCCATTCTCTTTACTTGCTCCAGCAGTTTGGTCATGTTTATCTTCTGCTTTTTTCTTTTTTTGCTGTTTTCGTTTTTGTTTTGTCCTCTCCCTCTATGCAGGTTCTTACCCGTCTGCCAAGATGAAAGGTTTTCACCATACACCGCAGGGTACCAACTCATCAAGACTGCTCACGTTAAGCAGAGTCTCCAGGAAATCTACTACAGCTGTCATCTCCAAACAGTATCCGGAGCACATGGCTGCCATCTAATCTTGCTTAGTCACGTCCGAACAGTGAGTAGCTACACCACATGCGGCCTTTTAGTTTCCAATGACAGTTAAGATCCTGTCACTGAACGCTAATGGTCTGAATCACCCGGCCAAGCGAGCCTCACTTTGGCGTACTGCTCTCAAGCATCATGCGCAAATAGTATGTGTTCAGGAAACACATTTTTTGGACTCCCACGCTCCCACTTGCTATCACAGGGACTACCCCTTGATATACACAGCCTCTTGTCCCAGAAAAAGGAAAGGAGTAATGATAGCCGTCCACAGAACTCTGGACTTCACACTATGCTCCTCCACAGCTGATCCCAATGGTCGCTACCTTATACTGAATTGCACCATTGACGGCATGCCCATAACCATAGCCTCAGTGTATGCCCCTAACGTTCATCAGTTGAGATTTTTGAAACGTACACTTTGCACTATCAGGAAAGTCCAAAAAGGCCCCCTACTCCTATGTGGAGACTACAATTTACCCCCGGACAGATCTTTGGACTCTTCAACTACCTCTAATAGGCTCCAGCCATCACTACAGGGCTTTATGAACAAAAATGACTTGTATGACATATGGAGGTGCCACCACCTCACTGATAGGATGTATTTGCATCATTCTGCGGTCCACAATTCATATGCTCGTATTGATATTATATTGTCTGATAAAGCGATCCTCCAGAGGTCCGTAGACTCCGAGATAGCCCCGATAACCTGGTCCGATCATGCCCCTGTAAGCGTCACATTTGCGGTATCCCCTAAGGCCTGCTCGGATAAACCCTGGTGAGCGCGAGCAGAAATGCTCAAGCACCCGGCAAATGCTGCTATCCTCAAACAAGAAGTAACAGAGTTTTTCCAGAACAATGCGGGGTCGGTATCGGGGTCTGCGGTCCTCTGGAATGCCCACAAGGCTTTTAGTAGGGGGGTATTGATACAATTGCAACATAAAACGAACAAGCAGCGTTCCAAAGCTATAGATGAGCTGACTAGAGAAATTGCGTCGGTGGATGCCCAAAACCAATCAACTCCCTCCACGGCCTTTAAGCAGAAATTAACTGTACTAAGGCAAGAACTTAGATCGCACCTTCTTGATTCGTATGAGCGTAACCTCCAAAAATCAAAAGCTAAGCTTTACGCCACGAGTAACAAAGCAGGTAGAATGCTCGCCGCCAGGCTGAAATGTCAAAGGGTACAACATAAAATACACTCTATTAAACACCCTGCCACAGGTAATAAGGTACATGACCCCAAAGAAATAGCAGACGCCTTCAGTAGCTACTACCACTCACTGTACAAACTCCAAGAGACGCAAACGTCCTCTCCAACCCCGGAGCTTATTAATGGTTTCCTAGACTCCATCGCGCTTCCCTCACTGAGCCCACAGCAGACAGAATTACTGAATCAACCATTCACAGTTGAAGAGGTGATGTCTGCCATTTCCTCATTGCCATCGGGGAAATCTCCTGGCCCGGATGGCATGATCAATGAATATTACCTTCAACTAAAAGACGTAATTGCACCACACCTTTGCTCGGTTTTCAACGAGGCGGCGTCCTCGTCCTTGTTTCCCTCCGAAATGCTTAAGGCAACCATAATCACTCTGCCAAAACCAGGCAAGGAACCCGACACGGCCGATTTCGTTACTGAATACGGACGTGAAAATCTATGCCAAGACAGTAGCCACTAGACTCATGAAATATCTTCCCCTACTCATTCATAGGGACCAGGCAGGCTTTACCAAGGGTAGGCAATCAGCGGACGCAACCAGACGTCTTATCAATATCATTCATGCGGCTCGCACTGACAGAACGCCTTCTCTGCTCCTCTCTTTGGACGCAGAGAAGGCGTTTGATAGAGTGCATTGGGGATATCTGCGTGAGGTCCTCAGGCGCTTTGGCATTGTGGGCAGAATGCATTCTTCAATAATGGCTTTATATGCCGGCCCCGCAGCACAGGTGTTAGTGGACAGCACTCTCTCGTCTCCGTTTGTGATTACGAATGGGACGAGGCAGGGCTGCCCATTGTCCCCTCTAGTCTTTAATATGGCAATAGAACCCCTAGCTCAGAAAATTAGGACTGATCCTAACATTACCGGAATCGACGTGAATTCAATGGAGCATCGAATTAGCCTATTCGCGGACGATGTTATTCTCATGGTCTCGAAATCCGCAACGTCGCTACCACGTATCAGACAAATTTTGACCGATTTCGGGTCTATATCCCTTTATAAAGTCAACGACGCCAAATCATGCATCCTAGATCTGGGGGTCGATGGCACTACGAGAAATCTTCTCACCCGATCCTTTCCATATAAGTGGTCAGACTCGGGCATAACCTACCTGGGAATTAAACTTACTAACACCGCCAGCAGCCTATTCCAAGCTAATTACATCCCTCTAAAATCCCAACTAGCTACAGAACTTCAATCCCTAGCCAAATTTGAACTTACGTGGTCAGGGAGATTAGCAGCCTTCAAAATGTGCACTCTACCCAAGATCTTATACGTGTTTAGATCGCTACCGATCCCGGTTCCCAAATCATTTATACAATCCCTACAAGGCATGGTATCCACTTACCTGTGGCAGGGCAAACGCCCTAGATGTGCGAAGAGTATCCTTATGAAATCTAAAGCAGTGGGGGGTGCATCCATGCCGAACCTGATGGACTACTACATAGCCACAATTATATCGCAAATGCGAGCATGGTTCCAGCAGGTCCCAGATACTCTCTGGGGCATGATGGAATGGGCAGTGACCCCGGAACATGATCTGTTCACCTGGGTATGCAGTAGGAGACGAGGGGTTCACCTCCCACGTTATGTGTCACCAACGATCCGAGCGTCGGTGACGGCATGGCTGCACCTTACACACACCAAATGGAAGAACACACCTGTAGTAACGATCCCATTTCCAGTGTCGGGTCTGACCCAGATAGTACCCGACATGGACCTCACGGCCTGGCGGCAATCTCCCCCTATCCGTATACAAGATCTATACCAAGCGGAAACCGTGCAACCGTTTCAGACGATGGCAGCCAAATGGCTCTTGGGTAGTGGCGAATGGTTCAGATACAACCAAATTGTCTCTTGCATACATCATAACCCACAACTTCAGTCCAAAGTTCCTGCCAGAATATGGCAATACCTGTCCCAACCTTTACAACCTGCTAAAGGCATATCCCTGATATACTCTGCACTAGATGAAAAAGGGGTTTTTACTAAAACTCCCCCCTTGTTAAAATGGGAACAAGACCTAGGGGCTACCTATTCCACATCCCAATGGACAAAAGCCATAGTGATGAGCAATAAAGCAACTCTGAGTGCATCCCTAAGGGAACTGTACCTCAAAGTATCCCTGAGATGGTACATGACCCCTACAGTGATTGCGCGCTTTGCGCCTACAGCATCGCCCATGTGTTGGAGAAACTGTGGTAAGCACGGTACGCTGATGCATATTTTGTGGGAGTGTCCACCAGTTATGACGTTGTGGAAGAGTGTGTTTAAAATGATCTCTGATGTTATAGGGCACCGAATGACCCCATCCCCTAACATGTCTTTGCTCCATGTTCCGATAGCATTAATCCCCCCAAAGGCTCGCAAACTTGTGATTAATGTATTACTCGCTACCAAGATTTGTATCACCAGGAAATGGAAGGAGGTGTGCATACCTGTTCTATCAGAAGTGATAGCTACGGTCCAAACGCATAAAACCTTTGAACTGCTCATGGCACCCACTGTGAGCAGGTATCAAAGAGAGGTACAAGAATGGTATCCATGGACTCAGTGGTACGATATGCATATATACGGAAGTGAGGGCACAAAATGTATAATTTATATTTAATAGTTCAGACAGATTGCACTACTAGTTCTATAATGTGATATATAGACATAAGTGGGATCGCAATAATTATAGTTCATGGTCACGAACTGCTATTTTGTTGATGGTTGTTACGATAATTGATATGACTATCCTGTTATAAGCTCATATGTAAAGTTAATTAAGTGAAATACCTGCAAGTTACTTTATTTTACCCTGACTGTTTTGATTTCTTTCCTTGTATGTTTGAAAATTTAATAAAAATATTTGAAAGAGAAAAAAAAAATATATATATATATATATATATATATATATATATATATATATATATATATATATATTTTTTTTTTTTTACTATTTTGAGTCAGTTTTCCTCTCATAATAAAATAAAATCAGGAGATATCCAATAATTTTTTCCACCCAATGAATGAATCTGTCCTAAACAAGAAGGGGGTATAATTCCCCCGGATACAGGAAGGAGCTGCGATGATTTGTACAGATTTACTAATACGTGTCACAGTTGGAAAATGAGGTTTGGGTGAGAAGGTTTGAAAGGGCAACAATAAGATGATAGAAATCTATGACAATAAGATTTTTGTGGGATGTCTTATCGCTGCGTGTGACGCTGTGCACCAGGACAATGCACTCCAATAACAGGGAGGATTCTTCCTGGAGGGGCTTTTTACTGTTTAAAAAAACAAATCACCTCAAACTACAAACCTGTAGGGTCCTGTGGGGTCCCCTCAAAACCCAAATCTGTCCAATGAAAGGACAGAGCGCATTGTTTACTAAACTTGTATATAAAAAACATGGCGTGGGGTCGCTGGTAAAATTCCTTTTATTGCCCCTAAACCCAATATATAATATGTAATTTCTGGGGAAATGATAAAGGGGCGGGGTCACATCGAGTAAACAGACACCAAACATGTCACCTTATAACTGACCGCATCTGTGAAAGGGGGAAGGGCCATGGTACCCCAAATTGTCCATAGAGGGCGCTTTATAAGCATTCCCAGTGTGTTTGCACCCTCATGTGTGCACAGGGGACCGGGCTACTTATCAATTATTTTACATTTATTTTATTATCTGTTACATTGTTTATAAACATTTTATTATTTACCTGTATTGCTGTCAGAAGGGGGGGGGGGGGGTAACAAGTCCCAGTGTGATAGTATGGACAGGTGACAGGTTCTCTTTATGGAGACATCGGGGGACTATTAGACCCCTAATGTCTCCTCCGCCCCCCACTGCAGCTAATAAAGCACAGACCATGCTTGAGTAGCAGCTTTCCCCGCTATAGAATCTGGGGAATGAAAGCTCCGCCTCCTGTGGTGATGAAATGCTCGTCTCTTCTGGGTCATTAGTCACGGAGGAGATTTGGTATGACCTCCGGAAGATTTACCCCCCTTAATGACCAGGCCATTTTTTGCCATTCAGCACTGCGTTACTTTAACTGACAATTGCACGGTCGTGTGACGCTCTACCCTAATAACATTGTTGTCCTTTTTTTTCCCCACAAATAGAGATTTATTTTGATGGTATTTGATCACCTCTGTAGGTTTTTTTTTTTTTTTTTGCTAAATAAATAAACAAAAGATCGACAAATTAAAAAACAAAAAAAAACATTATTTCTTACTTTCTTCTATAAAACATCCAATCAAAAATGTAAAAAATCTAATTTCTTCATCAATTTATCCCAATTTGTATTCTGCTACAAAAATCCCAATAAGCAAATATTGATTGGTTTGCGCAAAAGTTATCACATCTACAAACTATGGGATATACTGGAATTTATTTATACTAGTAATGGCGGCGATCAGCGACTTATAGCGGGACTGCGACATTGCGGCGGACAGTCTGACACTAACTGACTAAGCTGAGTTTTCTTTTTTCTTTCTGTGAATAAATGACGCTCTAATGCTGATTTTTAAATCCTACAATGGTTGTTAGGGGTCCTTTTTAAATTTAAATTGTTATTTTTTTAATTTAAATTATTATTTATTTTATTTTTAATTAAATTGGGACCCAGAGCACATCATATAATACAGCACACATAGGAGATACAATGCGTTGTATTTATGGCATTTTTTTGTAAATAAATAAACTCTTATGTTGATTTATAGATATTATTATTATTATTATTATTATTATTATTATTATTATTATTATTATTAATAATATTATTATTATTATTATTATTATTATTATTATTATTATTATTTAGGATTTATACAGCACACAGTGTGCACAGCGCTGTACAATATAAAGGGGGACAGTACAGTTACAATACAATAAAATAGAAGAGGGATAAGAAGGCCTCGCTCATAGGAGCTTACAATCTAATCAGTGTGTTGGGGGTTCATACTCCCTCCAGTACAAATCATGTAATACTGTGCACTGAGGGACTACAATTCTCTGGGCCCCACCCCCTCCCTTTTCTGAGTCATCACTTCAGTGTATGAATGGGGAGGAGCTTATGTCTCTGTCTAATCATAACTGTTTCCTCTGCTTCAGTGTATGAATGGGGAGGAGCCTCTGTCTCTGTTCATCTTCAGTGCAGCTGAGGCTGCAGAGAAAGGAGCAGGGAATCTTTTTCCTCACTCCCTCTTTCTATGTCATAGGGGAGATGTCAGGGGTCTGTTTACACCCCCAATATTTCACCAACAGGGCTGATTGAAAAAAAAGAATTGTATTACATATTAAAAAATAAATGGTAGAAAAAAACATTGTGATAAAAAAAAAAGAATACATTGTATGAATTTACAATAACACATTGTAAAAAATACAAAAAAAAGAGATACAAATAAAAAAAAGTACTGTCCACTTCCCTACTGACACAGTCCACTGCCACCCCCCCCCCCCCCAAAAAAAAAAAAAAGGATTGTGACATGTGTGACATGTTACAAAAATAAATTTGTAAAAAAAAAAATAATATTAACAATGTATTTGGAAAAAAATAAAGAAAATAAAAACGACTCACACTGTGACTGTCCATTGCTTTACTGATACCATCCACTGCCTCCAAAAAGCACTGTAAATAAAAGTTATTTAAAAAAATGTAAAAAAAAAATAATAAAAAAAAACAATTGGAATAGATAATAGTAAATAAAAAAAAAACTACTGACACCATCCACTGTCCTACTAACACAATCCACTGGCCTAACCCTCTCCCCCCAAGAAAGTATTGTAAAAAAAAAAGAACTGTAAAAATAAATGTATATGTAAAAAATAAAAGACATAAAAAAAAACGAAAGACACCATCCACTAATATACTGACACTGTACACTGCTTTACTGATACCACCCACTAAACACCCCCCAGAAGAAAAAAATTGCAAAAAAATAAATGTGAAAAAAAATAAAAATAAAAAGTAAAATTGGAATAGATAACAATAAAAAAAAAAAAAAACCTACTGACATAATCCATTGTCCTACTAACACAATTCAATGCCATAACTCTCTCCCACAAGAAATTATTGTCAAAAAAATAGGAACTGTAAAAATAAATGTATTTGTAAAAAATAAAAGACATAAAATTTACTGACACTGTACACTGCTTTACTGATACCACCCACTGTGCCCCCCCCCCCCAGAAAAAAATAGCAAAAAAATAAATGTGAAAAAAATTAAAATAAATAAATAAAATTGTAGAAAAAATAATAGAAAATAAAATAATAAAAACAAAAAACTACTGACACTGTCCACTGCCCTACTGACACCGTCAAACTGTCCACTGTCCCCCTTTACAAATCATTGTGAAAAAAAAGTTGTAAAAAAATAAAAATGTACAAAATAATAAAAATAAAAACTACTGACACCATTCACTTCTCTACTGATACTGTTCTCTGCCCCCCCCCCAAATTATTCTGAAAAAAATAATTAAAAACAAATTAGATTTGGGGATGGCCTCTTCCTGTTCCAACATGACTGTGCACCAGTGCACAAAGCAAGGTCCATGAAGGTAAGGATGAGTGAGTTTGGGGTGGAGGAATTTGGAGGAATTTGACTGTCCTGCACACAGTTCGGACCTCAACCCGATAGAACACCTTTGAGATGAATCAGAGTGGAGACTGTTATTCTATTGTTTTTCTATTCTATTCTTTTATATTCTATTATTTTCTTTTCTATTATTTTCTTTTCTTTGCTATTATATTCTATTGTATTTGAATTGAAATATGTTATTTTTTTAACATTTTGGAAGATAGCTATATTCTTTTCTATTTTATTTCAATGCTATTGTTTTCTTGTTTATTTTTTTTTTTTCTATTTGCTTTCTATTCTAATGTATTATTTTCTATTCTGTTTGAATTTGAATTGATTCTATTCGAAATTCAAATTGTTAATAATGGATATATTCTTTCTATTTTATTCTATTTTTTGTATTCTATTAGAATTTGAATTTATTATATTCACATTTTGAGAAATTGTTGTATTCTTTCTATTTTATTCTATTCTATTGTGTTTTTTTTTTTTTGTATTCTAATCTACTGTATTATTTTCTCTTCTATTCCAATTCCAATTTATTCTATTTGAAATTCGAATTTCAGAAGATGGTTATATTTTTTCTATTCTATTCTATTCCATTATTTTCTATTTTGTTCTGTTTTACTCTTTTCTTTTCATTTTTATTCTATTTGCAAATTCAAATTTGAATCAAATGTGAAAGAATTCAAATTCAAATTGACTTCAAAAACATTTTGAATTTGATTAAAATCCAATTAATTAAAATTCTGCCTGAAGTTTTAATTTTGTTATTTCAGATTATTTTAAATTCATCGCTTTTGTAATTTAGAAATTTGGATAAATCCAAATTTCCAAATAACAAAAAAATCTGTCTGAATTTTGATTGGGAATGAACTGAAGAACACATGTCTAGTCTGGGTGTAATAGAGTGATTGGTTGGGGGAGGGGATAGTGTAAGGAATATTGTCCATATGATAATGTGTCTCTATGTCGTTATATAATATTGGAGACACGCCCCCTCCTATATCTCCTGATGAAGCCGATCTATGAACTGACAATCCTCCTCATCTACTGCACCAATTACTATCAGCTGAATGCCACTGGACACACCCCTTACACTGCTGTGCGGGGGGAGGGGCAGGTGATGGGACATTTGGAGGAGATGTGTCATAATATTTCATACATAAAAGAACATTACAATGTGGACCAAACTCTTCCATCCCAATCCCCAACCCATGCCACCGGACCAATCTTCATCCCCCACCTATGTCACCTGACCAATCTCCATCCAATGGCTGCACACTGTATGATCAACAATGACATCACACCTATCACAATGACATCACACCTATCAGAGTTTACTGAACATCTCATTTCAGACATGATCATTAATACAGAGCCCCCCTCCCCCTCTTTGCAGTCTCTACTCTTCTGAAAAGGCAGTTACGTGAATTTGTGGCATTTGTGGAAATTTTGGAGCCCCCTTCATGACTACCCCAATGTCACCCAATAAAGTCATTGATGAGGACACATTTTATTTTATTCGTTTTTAACTCTTTTTGTGTTTTTAGAATGTTTATCACTTCGAATAGTGATGGACGAACATCTGACGGTACAGTTTGCGAATTGTTTGTGCGAACTCGCTCAAAAGTTTGCGGCGAGTCCCATTCACTTTAATGGCAAGCGAACATTAAAAGCCTCCAGGTCATATTTGCAGCCACAAAATACTTACTAGCTGTGCACACAGTCTCACAACATGGACACTGACATACCAGAAGTATTGTTATTGGAAAAGTTGCCATAATTTTTTTTTTTTTTTTCCAGCAAAAAAAAATAAATTTCTAAATCAGCCAGAACTGACAGCAGACGGTAAATACATGCCAAATACATATAGGGTCCATTCACACGTCTGTAAAATGGGTCCGCATCCATTCCACAATTTAGCGGAACGTTTACAGACCCATTGATTTTCAATTCCAGTCTGAAAAATTAGGCATTCACAGGATAAAGAAGTAAGTGCCGGCCATTACAAAAATTAGCCCACAGGCTAATTTGGCTGGAGGTATATTAGGCATTGACAGGATACAGAAGTAAGTGTCGGCCAGTACAGGCCCCAAAAATTAGCCAACAGGCGTTCATCTGACAGCAAAGAACCTTGTATTCTGTGGCTGGAGGTACATTAGGCATTCACAGGATAAATAAGTGTTGGCCACTACAGGCCCCAAAAATTAGGCATTCAATGGACATAAAAGGTCTTTCATGCCACTGTATTTACCTATGACAGGGACCATGAATTGTTATGGGTGGTGGCGAATATTTGTGGCCTGTCATGAGGAATTTGAATCAAACATGGTCTACTGGTCACATGTGTTGAATTCCTCCGAGATCCATGCCTCATTCATTTTTATAAATGTGAGGTAGTCAACACTGTCATGAGCTAGGCAAGTGCGCTTATCGGTCACAATCCCCCCTGCTGTGCTGAACGTCCTTTCGGACAGGACACTGGATGGGGGCAAGCCAAAAGTTCCATTGCAAATTGTGCAAGCTCTGGCAAGAGATCAAGCCTGCCCACCCAGTAGTCCAGGGGTTCATCACTTCTCATATCGTCCACATCGGCCGTTAACCCAATGTAGTCGGACACCTGTCAGTCTAGGCATTCCCTGATGCTGGATCCGGAGGACAGCTGTGGATGGGTGGGCTGAAAGAATGATCTCATATCAGAAGTGACCAAGACATCTTCAAACCACCCTCTTCTTGCAGGCGCTGTTGGATTTGTACCCATAACTGTTTCTCTGTGAGTGAAAATTCCTCTGCCAGCTCACGCAAAAGCAGAATGCAGCATTTCTCGAAGCAAGGCCCTCTGTGATGGTGGTAACTAGGGTTGAGCGAACACGGACTGTATTATTCGTGTTCGTACCGAATAATTGTTTTTTTGTTACCCGAACACGGACCCGAAAACTTTACTGTATGTTTGGGTAAAAATCCGTGTTCGGTTGTTTTATTTCCGGGTTTTGCATGCATTGGCGCGCTTTTCATGGCGGGCTTTCAACAGCCAATCAACGAGCGTTTAACTGGTGTGCCTTAAGCCATCCCAGCCATGCCTACAAATGTATTAGTAGCTGTGATTGGCCATCTGAAGCATGTGACCAAGTCTTTATAAGTTCCAGCCAGCGCCGTGCGGCGTCATTCTGCTGTGTACTAGTTCAGGGACAGAGCACACATACGTGCTGGCTGCTGATTAGGGACAGACAGGCAGGCAAAACTCATTTGTGTCCGCATAGAATTGAGGGACAGATCGGAGTGTGTTAGGCAGGGCGAGTTGTAGGCATTTTAGGGCGAGGCTGCTGCTGATTTTTAGGGTCAGTTTTCTACGATCGATTTTGCTGTGTGGGAGGGGTTTGCAGTGACCAATCTACGATCTTATCAATCCTTTTAGGGAGAGGCTGCTGCTGATTTTTAGGGTCAGTTTTCTACGATTGATTTTGCTGTGTGGGAGGGGTTTGCAGTGACCGATCTACGATCTTATCAATCCTTTTAGGGAGAGGCTGCTGCTGATTTTTAGGGTCAGTTTTCTACAATTGATTTTGCTGTGTGGGAGGGGTTTGCAGTGACCGATCTACGATCTTATCAATCCATTTAGGGAGAGGCTGGAGATAGGCAGGTGTCAGTGGTCCACATCGATTTTGCTGTGTGTGGGGTGCAGTGAACACAATTTTTTTGCCCACTGAGGAGAAGGGAGAAAAGTATTTTTCTATCAGTCACTGTGTGCAGCGTTTTTCCTTCAGCTGTGCTGTGCTGACTGATCATACACTGCTGTGTTCAGTTCACATGTGCTATTATTGAGTGGTTTCAAAAATCATACACTTTTTTCTATTCCACTATTTAATATACAGCCTTGGGTTAAAAAAAAATTAAATTGTGGCCTGCAGCAGAGCTGAATTATATTTGGGGTTTTTGGGGTTCATCTCATACTTCTGAAGATTTGAGGGTGCTGCCTGTTCCAAACTCCACCTACTCCTCATCCAGCCTTTTAGGGGTACAAACAATAGCAATTGGGGCCTAGTGTGGTTTTGTACGTGTGAGATACATACACTTTTTTTGATCATATTTTCTATTCCGCTATTCAATAAAAACCTTTGGGGAACAGTTAAATTGCGGGATAGTCTGTGTTGGTACGTGTGAGATCCACCTTTCCAAGTTTTTGGGGTTCATCTCATACTTCTGAAGATTTGAGGGTGCTGCCTGTTCCAAACTCCTCCTACTCCTCATCCAGCCTTTTAGGGGTACAAACAATAGTAATTGGGGCCTAGTGTGGTTTTGTACGTGTGAGATACATACACTTTTTTTGATCATATTTTCTATTCCGCTATTCAATAAAAACCTCTGGGGAACAGTTAAATTGTGGGATAGTCTGTGTTGATACATGTGAGGTCCACCTTTCCAAGTTATTGGGGTTCATCTCATACTTCTGAATATTTGAGGGTGCTGCCTGTTCCAAACTCCTCCTACTCTTCATCCAGCCTTTTAGGGGTACAAACAATAGCAATTGCGGCCTAGTATGGTTTTGTACGTGTGAGATACATACACTTTTTTTGATCATATTTTCTATTCCGCTATTCAATAAAAACCTCTGGGGAACAGTTAAATTGTGGGATAGTCTGTGTTGATACATGTGAGGTCCACCTTTCCAAGTTATTGGGGTTCATCTCATACTTCTGAATATTTGAGGGTGCTGCCTGTTCCAAACTCCTCCTACTCCTCATCCAGCCTTTTAGGGGTACAAACAATAGCAATTGGGGCCTAGTGTGGTTTTGTACGTGTGAGATACATACACTTTTTTTGATCATATTTTCTATTCCGCTATTCAATAAAAACCTTTGGGGAACAGTTCAATTGCGGGATAGTCTGTGTTGGTACGTGTGAGATCCACCTTTCCAAGTTTTTGGGGTTCATCTCATACTTCTGAAGATTTGAGGGTGCTGCCTGTTCCAAACTCCTCCTACTCCTCATCCAGCCTTTTAGGGTTACAAACAATAGCAATTGGGGCCTAGTGTGGTTTTGTACGTGTGAGATACATACACTTTTTTGATCATATTTTCTATTCCGCTATTCAATAAAAACCTTTGGGGAACAGTTAAATTGCGGGATAGTCTGTGTTGGTACGTGTGAGATCCACCTTTCCAAGTTTTTGGGGTTCATCTCATACTTCTGAAGATTTGAGGGTGCTGCCTGTTCCAAACTCCTCCTACTCCTCATCCAGCCTTTTAGGGGTACAAACAATAGTAATTGGGGCCTAATGTGGTTTTGTACGTGTGAGATACATACACTTTTTTTGATCATATTTTCTATTCCGCTTTTCAATAAAAACCTTTGGGGAACAGTTAAATTGCGGGATAGTCTGTGTTGGTACGTGTGAGATCCACCTTTCCAAGTTTTTGGGGTTCATCTCATACTTCTGAAGATTTGAGGGTGCTGCCTGTTCCAAACTCCACCTACTCCTCATCCAGCCTTTTAGGGGTACAAACAATAGCAATTGGGGCCTAGTGTGGTTTTGTACATGTGAGATACATACACTTTTTTTGATCATATTTTCTATTCCGCTATTCAATAAAAACCTTTGGGGAACAGTTAAATTGCGGGATAGTCTGTGTTGGTACGTGTGAGATCCACCTTTCCAAGTTTTTGGGGTTCATCTCATACTTCTGATGATTTGAGGGTGCTGCCTGTTCCAAAATCCTCCTACTCCTCATCCAGCCTTTTAGGGGTACAAACAATAGCAATTGGGGCCTAGTGTGGTTTTGTACGTGTGAGATACATACACTTTTTTTGATCATATTTTCTATTCCGCTATTCAATAAAAACCTTTGGGGAACAGCTCAATTGCGGGATAGTCTGTGTTGGTACGTGTGAGATCCACCTTTCCAAGTTTTTGGGGTTCATCTCATACTTCTGAAGATTTGAGGGTGCTGCCTGTTCCAAACTCCTCCTACTCCTCATCCAGCCTTTTAGGGGTACAAACAATAGTAATTGGGGCCTAATGTGGTTTTGTACGTGTGAGATACATACACTTTTTTTGATCATATTTTCTATTCCGCTTTTCAATAAAAACCTTTGGGGAACAGTTAAATTGCGGGATAGTCTGTGTTGGTACGTGTGAGATCCACCTTTCCAAGTTTTTGGGGTTCATCTCATACTTCTGAAGATTTGAGGGTGCTGCCTGTTCCAAACTCCACCTACTCCTCATCCAGCCTTTTAGGGGTACAAACAATAGCAATTGGGGCCTAGTGTGGTTTTGTACATGTGAGATACATACACTTTTTTTGATCATATTTTCTATTCCGCTATTCAATAAAAACCTTTGGGGAACAGTTAAATTGCGGGATAGTCTGTGTTGGTACGTGTGAGATCCACCTTTCCAAGTTTTTGGGGTTCATCTCATACTTCTGATGATTTGAGGGTGCTGCCTGTTCCAAAATCCTCCTACTCCTCATCCAGACTTTTAGGGGTACAAACAATAGCAATTGGGGCCTAGTGTGGTTTTGTACGTGTGAGATACATACACTTTTTTTGATCATATTTTCTATTCCGCTATTCAATAAAAACCTTTGGGGAACAGCTCAATTGCGGGATAGTCTGTGTTGGTACGTGTGAGATCCACCTTTCCAAGTTTTTGGGGTTCATCTCATACTTCTGAAGATTTGAGGGTGCTGCCTGTTCCAAACTCCTCCTACTCCTCATCCAGCCTTTTAGGGGTACAAACAAAAGCTATTGGGGCCTAGTGTGGTTTTGTACGTGTGAGATACATACACTTTTTTTGACCATATTTTCTATTCCGCTATTCAATAAAAACCTTTGGGGAACAGTTAAATTGCGGGATCGTCTGTGTTGGTACGTGTGAGATCCACCTTTCCAAGTTTTTGGGGTTCATCTCATACTTCTGAAGATTTGAGGGTGCTGCCTGTTCCAAACTCCTCCTACTCCTCATCCAGCCTTTTAGGGTTACAAACAATAGCAATTGGGGCCTAGTGTGGTTTTGTACGTGTGAGATACATACACTTTTTTTGATCATATTTTTTATTCTGCTATTCAATAAAAACCTTTGGGGAACAGTTAAATTGCGGGATAGTCTGTGTTGGTACGTGTGAGATCCACCTTTCCAAGTTTTTGGGGTTCATCTCATACTTCTGAAGATTTGAGGGTGCTGCCTGTTCCAAACTCCTCCTACTCCTCATCCAGCCTTTTAGGGGTACAAACAATAGCAATTGGGGCCTAGTGTGGTTTTGTACGTGTGAGATACATACACTTTTTTTGATCATATTTTCTATTCCGCTATTCAATAAAAACCTTTGGGGAACAGTTAAATTGCGGGATAGTCTGTGTTGGTATGTGTGAGGTCCACCTTTCCAAGTTTTTGGGGTTCATCTCATACTTCTGATTATTTGAGAGTGCTGCCTGTTCCAAACTCCTCCTACTCCTCATCCAGCCTTTTAGGGGTACAAACAATAGCAATTGGGGCCTAGTGTGGTTTTGTACGTGTGAGATACATACACTTTTTTGATCATATTTTCTATTCCGCTATTCAATAAAAAACTTTGGGGAACATTAAAATTGCGGGATAGTCTGTGTTGGTACGTGTGAGATTCACCTTTCCAAGTTTTTGGGGTTCATCTCATACTTCTGAAGATTTGAGGGTGCTGCCTGTTCCAAACTCCTCCTACTCCTCATCCAGCCTTTTAGGGGTACAAACAATAGAAATTGGGGCCTAATGTGGTTTTGTACGTGTGAGATACATACACTTTTTTTGATCATATTTTCTATTCCGCTTTTCAATAAAAACCTTTGGGGAACAGTTAAATTGCGGGATAGTCTGTGTTGGTACGTGTGAGATCCACCTTTCCAAGTTTTTGGGGTTCATCTCATACTTCTGAAGATTTGAGGGTGCTGCCTGTTCCAAACTCCACCTACTCCTCATCCAGCCTTTTAGGGGTACAAACAATAGCAATTGGGGCCTAGTGTGGTTTTGTACATGTGAGATACATACACTTTTTTTGATCATATTTTCTATTCCGCTATTCAATAAAAACCTTTGGGGAACAGTTAAATTGCGGGATAGTCTGTGTTGGTACGTGTGAGATCCACCTTTCCAAGTTTTTGGGGTTCATCTCATACTTCTGATGATTTGAGGGTGCTGCCTGTTCCAAACTCCTCCTACTCCTCATCCAGCCTTTTAGGGGTACAAACAATAGCAATTGGGGCCTAGTGTGGTTTTGTACGTGTGAGATACATACACTTTTTTTGATCATATTTTCTATTCCGCTATTCAATAAAAACCTTTGGGGAACAGCTCAATTGCGGGATAGTCTGTGTTGGTACGTGTGAGATCCACCTTTCCAAGTTTTTGGGGTTCATCTCATACTTCTGAAGATTTGAGGGTGCTGCCTGTTCCAAACTCCTCCTACTCCTCATCCAGCCTTTTAGGGGTACAAACAATAGTAATTGGGGCCTAATGTGGTTTTGTACGTGTGAGATACATACACTTTTTTTGATCATATTTTCTATTCCGCTTTTCAATAAAAACCTTTGGGGAACAGTTAAATTGCGGGATAGTCTGTGTTGGTACGTGTGAGATCCACCTTTCCAAGTTTTTGGGGTTCATCTCATACTTCTGAAGATTTGAGGGTGCTGCCTGTTCCAAACTCCACCTACTCCTCATCCAGCCTTTTAGGGGTACAAACAATAGCAATTGGGGCCTAGTGTGGTTTTGTACATGTGAGATACATACACTTTTTTTGATCATATTTTCTATTCCGCTATTCAATAAAAACCTTTGGGGAACAGTTAAATTGCGGGATAGTCTGTGTTGGTACGTGTGAGATCCACCTTTCCAAGTTTTTGGGGTTCATCTCATACTTCTGATGATTTGAGGGTGCTGCCTGTTCCAAACTCCTCCTACTCCTCATCCAGCCTTTTAGGGGTACAAACAATAGCAATTGGGGCCTAGTGTGGTTTTGTACGTGTGAGATACATACACTTTTTTTATCATATTTTCTATTCCGCTATTCAATAAAAACCTTTGGGGAACAGCTCAATTGCGGGATAGTCTGTGTTGGTACGTGTGAGATCCACCTTTCCAAGTTTTTGGGGTTCATCTCATACTTCTGAAGATTTGAGGGTGCTGCCTGTTCCAAACTCCTCCTACTCCTCATCCAGCCTTTTAGGGGTACAAACAAAAGCTATTGGGGCCTAGTGTGGTTTTGTACGTGTGAGATACATACACTTTTTTTGACCATATTTTCTATTCCGCTATTCAATAAAAACCTTTGGGGAACAGTTAAATTGCGGGATCGTCTGTGTTGGTACGTGTGAGATCCACCTTTCCAAGTTTTTGGGGTTCATCTCATACTTCTGAAGATTTGAGGGTGCTGCCTGTTCCAAACTCCTCCTACTCCTCATCCAGCCTTTTAGGGTTACAAACAATAGCAATTGGGGCCTAGTGTGGTTTTGTACGTGTGAGATACATACACTTTTTTTGATCATATTTTTTATTCTGCTATTCAATAAAAACCTTTGGGGAACAGTTAAATTGCGGGATAGTCTGTGTTGGTACGTGTGAGATCCACCTTTCCAAGTTTTTGGGGTTCATCTCATACTTCTGAAGATTTGAGGGTGCTGCCTGTTCCAAACTCCTCCTACTCCTCATCCAGCCTTTTAGGGGTACAAACAATAGCAATTGGGGCCCAGTGTGGTTTTGTACGTGTGAGATACATACACTTTTTTTGATCATATTTTCTATTCCGCTATTCAATAAAAACCTTTGGGGAACAGTTAAATTGCGGGATAGTCTGTGTTGGTATGTGTGAGGTCCACCTTTCCAAGTTTTTGGGGTTCATCTCATACTTCTGATTATTTGAGAGTGCTGCCTGTTCCAAACTCCACCTACTCCTCATCCAGCCTTTTAGGGGTACAAACAATAGCAATTGGGGCCTAGTGTGGTTTTGTACGTGTGAGATACATACACTTTTTTTGATCATATTTTCTATTCCGCTATTCAATAAAAAACCTTTGGGGAACAGTTCAATTGCGGGATAGTCTGTGTTGGTACGTGTGAGATCCACCTTTCCAATTTTTTGGGGTTCATCTCATACTTCTGAAGATTTGAGGGTGCTGCCTGTTCCAAACTCCTCCTACTCCTCATCCAGCCTTTTAGGGGTACAAACAAAAGCTATTGGTGCCTAGTGTGGTTTTGTACGTGTGAGATACATACACTTTTTTTGATCATATTTTCTATTCCGCTATTCAATAAAAACCTTTGGGGAACAGTTAAATTGCGGGATAGTCTGTGTTGGTACGTGTGAGATCCCCCTTTCCAAGTTTTTGGGGTTCATCTCATACTTCTGAAGATTTGAGGGTGCTGCCTGTTCCAAAATCCTCCTACTCCTCATCCAGCCTTTTAGGGGTACAAACAATAGCAATTGGGGCCTAGTGTGGTTTTGTACGTGTGAGATACATACACTTTTTTTGATCATATTTTCTATTCCGCTATTCAATAAAAACCTTTGGGGAACAGCTCAATTGCGGGATAGTCTGTGTTGGTACGTGTGAGATCCACCTTTCCAAGTTTTTGCGGTTCATCTCATACTTCTGAAGATTTGAGGGGGCATCCTGTTCCAAACTCCTCCTACTCCTCATCCAGCCTTTTAGGGGTACAAACAATAGCAATTGGGGCCTAGTGTGGTTTTGTACGTGTGAGATACATACACTTTTTTTGATCATATTTTCTATTCTGCTATTCAATAAAAACCTTTGGGGAACAGTTAAATTGCGGGATAGTCTGTGTTGGTACGTGTGAGGTCCACCTATCCAAGTTTTTGGGGTTCATCTCATACTTCTGAAGATTTGAGGGTGCTGCCTGTTCCAAACTCCTCCTACTCCTCATCCAGCCTTTTAGGGGTACAAACAATTGAAATTGGGGCCTAGTGTGGTTTTGTACATGTGAGATACATACACTTTTTTGATCATATTTTCTATTCCGCTATTCAATAAAAACCTTTGGGGAACAGTTGAATTGCGGGATAGTCTGTGTTGGTACGTGTGAGATCCACCTTTCCAAGTTTTTGGGGTTCATCTCATACTTCTGAAGATTTGAGGGTGCTGCCTGTTCCAAACTCCTCCTACTCCTCATCCAGCCTTTTAGGGGTACAAACAATAGCAATTGGGGCCTAGTGTGGTTTTGTACGTGTGAGATACATACACTTTTTTTGATCATATTTTCTATTCCGCTATTCAATAAAAACCTTTGGGGAACAGTTAAATTGCGGGATAGTCTGTGTTGGTACGTGTGAGATCCACCTTTCAAAGTTTTTGGGGTTCATCTCATACTTCTGAAGATTTGAGGGTGCTGCCTGTTCCAAACTCCTCCTACTAATTATCCAGCCTTTTAGGGGTACAAACAATAGCAATTGGGGCCTAGTGTGGTTTTGTACGTGTGAGATACATACACTTTTTTGATCATATTTTCTATTCCGCTATTCAATAAAAACCTTTGGGGAATTGTTAAATTGCGGGATAGTCTGTGTTGGTACGTGTGAGATCCACCTTTCCAAGTTTTTGGGGTTCATCTCATACTTCTGAAGATTTGAGGGTGCTGCCTGTTCCAAACTCCTCCTACTCCTCATCCAGCCTTTTAGGGGTACAAACAATAGTAATTGGGGCCTAATGTGGTTTTGTACGTGTGAGATACATACACTTTTTTTGATCATATTTTCTATTCCGCTTTTCAATAAAAACCTTTGGGGAACAGTTAAATTGCGGGATAGTCTGTGTTGGTACGTGTGAGATCCACCTTTCCAAGTTTTTGGGGTTCATCTCATACTTCTGAAGATTTGAGGGTGCTGCCTGTTCCAAACTCCACCTACTCCTCATCCAGCCTTTTAGGGGTACAAACAATAGCAATTGGGGCCTAGTGTGGTTTTGTACATGTGAGATACATACACTTTTTTTGATCATATTTTCTATTCCGCTATTCAATAAAAACCTTTGGGGAACAGTTAAATTGCGGGATAGTCTGTGTTGGTACGTGTGAGATCCACCTTTCCAAGTTTTTGGGGTTCATCTCATACTTCTGATGATTTGAGGGTGCTGCCTGTTCCAAAATCCTCCTACTCCTCATCCAGCCTTTTAGGGGTACAAACAATAGCAATTGGGGCCTAGTGTGGTTTTGTACGTGTGAGATACATACACTTTTTTTGATCATATTTTCTATTCCGCTATTCAATAAAAACCTTTGGGGAACAGCTCAATTGCGGGATAGTCTGTGTTGGTACGTGTGAGATCCACCTTTCCAAGTTTTTGGGGTTCATCTCATACTTCTGAAGATTTGAGGGTGCTGCCTGTTCCAAACTCCTCCTACTCCTCATCCAGCCTTTTAGGGGTACAAACAAAAGCTATTGGGGCCTAGTGTGGTTTTGTACGTGTGAGATACATACACTTTTTTTGACCATATTTTCTATTCCGCTATTCAATAAAAACCTTTGGGGAACAGTTAAATTGCGGGATCGTCTGTGTTGGTACGTGTGAGATCCACCTTTCCAAGTTTTTGGGGTTCATCTCATACTTCTGAAGATTTGAGGGTGCTGCCTGTTCCAAACTCCTCCTACTCCTCATCCAGCCTTTTAGGGTTACAAACAATAGCAATTGGGGCCTAGTGTGGTTTTGTACGTGTGAGATACATACACTTTTTTTGATCATATTTTTTATTCTGCTATTCAATAAAAACCTTTGGGGAACAGTTAAATTGCGGGATAGTCTGTGTTGGTACGTGTGAGATCCACCTTTCCAAGTTTTTGGGGTTCATCTCATACTTCTGAAGATTTGAGGGTGCTGCCTGTTCCAAACTCCTCCTACTCCTCATCCAGCCTTTTAGGGGTACAAACAATAGCAATTGGGGCCTAGTGTGGTTTTGTACGTGTGAGATACATACACTTTTTTTGATCATATTTTCTATTCCGCTATTCAATAAAAACCTTTGGGGAACAGTTAAATTGCGGGATAGTCTGTGTTGGTATGTGTGAGGTCCACCTTTCCAAGTTTTTGGGGTTCATCTCATACTTCTGATTATTTGAGAGTGCTGCCTGTTCCAAACTCCTCCTACTCCTCATCCAGCCTTTTAGGGGTACAAACAATAGCAATTGGGGCCTAGTGTGGTTTTGTACGTGTGAGATACATACACTTTTTTGATCATATTTTCTATTCCGCTATTCAATAAAAAACTTTGGGGAACATTAAAATTGCGGGATAGTCTGTGTTGGTACGTGTGAGATCCACCTTTCCAAGTTTTTGGGGTTCATCTCATACTTCTGAAGATTTGAGGGTGCTGCCTGTTCCAAACTCCACCTACTCCTCATCCAGCCTTTTAGGGGTACAAACAATAGCAATTGGGGCCTAGTGTGGTTTTGTACATGTGAGATACATACACTTTTTTTGATCATATTTTCTATTCCGCTATTCAATAAAAACCTTTGGGGAACAGTTAAATTGCGGGATAGTCTGTGTTGGTACGTGTGAGATCCACCTTTCCAAGTTTTTGGGGTTCATCTCATACTTCTGATGATTTGAGGGTGCTGCCTGTTCCAAACTCCTCCTACTCCTCATCCAGCCTTTTAGGGGTACAAACAATAGCAATTGGGGCCTAGTGTGGTTTTGTACGTGTGAGATACATACACTTTTTTTGATCATATTTTCTATTCCGCTATTCAATAAAAACCTTTGGGGAACAGCTCAATTGCGGGATAGTCTGTGTTGGTACGTGTGAGATCCACCTTTCCAAGTTTTTGGGGTTCATCTCATACTTCTGAAGATTTGAGGGTGCTGCCTGTTCCAAACTCCTCCTACTCCTCATCCAGCCTTTTAGGGGTACAAACAATAGTAATTGGGGCCTAATGTGGTTTTGTACGTGTGAGATACATACACTTTTTTTGATCATATTTTCTATTCCGCTTTTCAATAAAAACCTTTGGGGAACAGTTAAATTGCGGGATAGTCTGTGTTGGTACGTGTGAGATCCACCTTTCCAAGTTTTTGGGGTTCATCTCATACTTCTGAAGATTTGAGGGTGCTGCCTGTTCCAAACTCCACCTACTCCTCATCCAGCCTTTTAGGGGTACAAACAATAGCAATTGGGGCCTAGTGTGGTTTTGTACATGTGAGATACATACACTTTTTTTGATCATATTTTCTATTCCGCTATTCAATAAAAACCTTTGGGGAACAGTTAAATTGCGGGATAGTCTGTGTTGGTACGTGTGAGATCCACCTTTCCAAGTTTTTGGGGTTCATCTCATACTTCTGATGATTTGAGGGTGCTGCCTGTTCCAAACTCCTCCTACTCCTCATCCAGCCTTTTAGGGGTACAAACAATAGCAATTGGGGCCTAGTGTGGTTTTGTACGTGTGAGATACATACACTTTTTTTATCATATTTTCTATTCCGCTATTCAATAAAAACCTTTGGGGAACAGCTCAATTGCGGGATAGTCTGTGTTGGTACGTGTGAGATCCACCTTTCCAAGTTTTTGGGGTTCATCTCATACTTCTGAAGATTTGAGGGTGCTGCCTGTTCCAAACTCCTCCTACTCCTCATCCAGCCTTTTAGGGGTACAAACAAAAGCTATTGGGAACTAGTGTGGTTTTGTACGTGTGAGATACATACACTTTTTTTGACCATATTTTCTATTCCGCTATTCAATAAAAACCTTTGGGGAACAGTTAAATTGCGGGATCGTCTGTGTTGGTACGTGTGAGATCCACCTTTCCAAGTTTTTGGGGTTCATCTCATACTTCTGAAGATTTGAGGGTGCTGCCTGTTCCAAACTCCTCCTACTCCTCATCCAGCCTTTTAGGGTTACAAACAATAGCAATTGGGGCCTAGTGTGGTTTTGTACGTGTGAGATACATACACTTTTTTTGATCATATTTTTTATTCTGCTATTCAATAAAAACCTTTGGGGAACAGTTAAATTGCGGGATAGTCTGTGTTGGTACGTGTGAGATCCACCTTTCCAAGTTTTTGGGGTTCATCTCATACTTCTGAAGATTTGAGGGTGCTGCCTGTTCCAAACTCCTCCTACTCCTCATCCAGCCTTTTAGGGGTACAAACAATAGCAATTGGGGCCTAGTGTGGTTTTGTACGTGTGAGATACATACACTTTTTTTGATCATATTTTCTATTCCGCTATTCAATAAAAACCTTTGGGGAACAGTTAAATTGCGGGATAGTCTGTGTTGGTATGTGTGAGGTCCACCTTTCCAAGTTTTTGGGGTTCATCTCATACTTCTGATTATTTGAGAGTGCTGCCTGTTCCAAACTCCACCTACTCCTCATCCAGCCTTTTAGGGGTACAAACAATAGCAATTGGGGCCTAGTGTGGTTTTGTACGTGTGAGATACATACACTTTTTTTGATCATATTTTCTATTCCGCTATTCAATAAAAACCTTTGGGGAACAGTTAAATTGCGGGATAGTCTGTGTTGGTACGTGTGAGATCCACCTTTCCAAGTTTTTGGGGTTCATCTCATACTTCTGAAGATTTGAGGGTGCTGCCTGTTCCAAACTCCTCCTACTCCTCATCCAGCCTTTTAGGGGTACAAACAATAGCAATTGGGCCTAGTGTGGTTTTGTACGTGTGAGATACATACACTTTTTTTGACCATATTTTCTATTCCGCTATTCAATAAAAACCTTTGGGGAACAGTTAAATTGCGGGATCGTCTGTGTTGGTACGTGTGAGATCCACCTTTCCAAGTTTTTGGGGTTCATCTCATACTTCTGAAGATTTGAGGGTGCTGCCTGTTCCAAACTCCTCCTACTCCTCATCCAGCCTTTTAGGGTTACAAACAATAGCAATTGGGGCCTAGTGTGGTTTTGTACGTGTGAGATACATACACTTTTTTTGATCATATTTTTTATTCTGCTATTCAATAAAAACCTTTGGGGAACAGTTAAATTGCGGGATAGTCTGTGTTGGTACGTGTGAGATCCACCTTTCCAAGTTTTTGGGGTTCATCTCATACTTCTGAAGATTTGAGGGTGCTGCCTGTTCCAAACTCCTCCTACTCCTCATCCAGCCTTTTAGGGGTACAAACAATAGCAATTGGGGCCTAGTGTGGTTTTGTACGTGTGAGATACATACACTTTTTTTGATCATATTTTCTATTCCGCTATTCAATAAAAACCTTTGGTTAACAGTTAAATTGCGGGATAGTCTGTGTTGGTATGTGTGAGGTCCACCTTTCCAAGTTTTTGGGGTTCATCTCATACTTCTGATTATTTGAGAGTGCTGCCTGTTCCAAACTCCACCTACTCCTCATCCAGCCTTTTAGGGGTACAAACAATAGCAATTGGGGCCTAGTGTGGTTTTGTACGTGTGAGATACATACACTTTTTTTGATCATATTTTCTATTCCGCTATTCAATAAAAACCTTTGGGGAACAGTTAAATTGCGGGATAGTCTGTGTTGGTACGTGTGAGATCCACCTTTCCAAGTTTTTGGGGTTCATCTCATACTTCTGAAGATTTGAGGGTGCTGCCTGTTCCAAACTCCTCCTACTCCTCATCCAGCCTTTTAGGGGTACAAACAATAGCAATTGGGCCTAGTGTGGTTTTGTACGTGTGAGATACATACACTTTTTTTGATCATATTTTCTATTCCGCTATTCAATAAAAACCTTTGGGGAACAGTTCAATTGCGGGATAGTCTGTGTTGGTACGTGTGAGATCCACCTTTCCAATTTTTTGGGGTTCATCTCATACTTCTGAAGATTTGAGGGTGCTGCCTGTTCCAAACTCCTCCTACTCCTCATCCAGCCTTTTAGGGGTACAAACAAAAGCTATTGGTGCCTAGTGTGGTTTTGTACGTGTGAGATACATACACTTTTTTTGATCATATTTTCTATTCCGCTATTCAATAAAAACCTTTGGGGAACAGTTAAATTGCGGGATAGTCTGTGTTGGTACGTGTGAGATCCCCCTTTCCAAGTTTTTGGGGTTCATCTCATACTTCTGAAGATTTGAGGGTGCTGCCTGTTCCAAACTCCTCCTACTCCTCATCCAGCCTTTTAGGGTTACAAACAATAGCAATTGGGGCCTAGTGTGGTTTTGTACGTGTGAGATACATACACTTTTTTGATCATATTTTCTATTCCGCTATTCAATAAAAACCTTTGGGGAACAGTTAAATTGCGGGATAGTCTGTGTTGGTACGTGTGAGATCCACCTTTCCAAGTTTTTGGGGTTCATCTCATACTTCTGAAGATTTGAGGGTGCTGCCTGTTCCAAAATCCTCCTACTCCTCATCCAGCCTTTTAGGGGTACAAACAATAGCAATTGGGGCCTAGTGTGGTTTTGTACGTGTGAGATACATACACTTTTTTTGATCATATTTTCTATTCCGCTATTCAATAAAAACCTTTGGGGAACAGCTCAATTGCGGGATAGTCTGTGTTGGTACGTGTGAGATCCACCTTTCCAAGTTTTTGGGGTTCATCTCATACTTCTGAAGATTTGAGGGTGCTGCCTGTTCCAAACTCCTCCTACTCCTCATCCAGCCTTTTAGGGGTACAAACAAAAGCTATTGGGGCCTATTGTGGTTTTGTACGTGTGAGATACATACACTTTTTTTGACCATATTTTCTATTCCGCTATTCAATAAAAACCTTTGGGGAACAGTTAAATTGCGGGATCGTCTGTGTTGGTACGTGTGAGATCCACCTTTCCAAGTTTTTGGGGTTCATCTCATACTTCTGAAGATTTGAGGGTGCTGCCTGTTCCAAACTCCTCCTACTCCTCATCCAGCCTTTTAGGGTTACAAACAATAGCAATTGGGGCCTAGTGTGGTTTTGTACGTGTGAGATACATACACTTTTTTTGATCATATTTTTTATTCTGCTATTCAATAAAAACCTTTGGGGAACAGTTAAATTGCGGGATAGTCTGTGTTGGTACGTGTGAGATCCACCTTTCCAAGTTTTTGGGGTTCATCTCATACTTCTGAAGATTTGAGGGTGCTGCCTGTTCCAAACTCCTCCTACTCCTCATCCAGCCTTTTAGGGGTACAAACAATAGCAATTGGGGCCTAGTGTGGTTTTGTACGTGTGAGATACATACACTTTTTTTGATCATATTTTCTATTCCGCTATTCAATAAAAACCATTGGGGAACAGTTAAATTGCGGGATAGTCTGTGTTGGTATGTGTGAGGTCCACCTTTCCAAGTTTTTGGGGTTCATCTCATACTTCTGATTATTTGAGAGTGCTGCCTGTTCCAAACTCCACCTACTCCTCATCCAGCCTTTTAGGGGTACAAACAATAGCAATTGGGGCCTAGTGTGGTTTTGTACGTGTGAGATACATACACTTTTTTTGATCATATTTTCTATTCCGCTATTCAATAAAAACCTTTGGGGAACAGTTAAATTGCGGGATAGTCTGTGTTGGTACGTGTGAGATCCACCTTTCCAAGTTTTTGGGGTTCATCTCATACTTCTGAAGATTTGAGGGTGCTGCCTGTTCCAAACTCCTCCTACTCCTCATCCAGCCTTTTAGGGGTACAAACAATAGCAATTGGGGCCTAGTGTGGTTTTGTACGTGTGAGATACATACACTTTTTTGATCATATTTTCTATTCCGCTATTCAATAAAAACCTTTGGGGAACAGTTAAATTGCGGGATAGTCTGTGTTGGTACGTGTGAGATCCACCTTTCCAATTTTTTGGGGTTCATCTCATACTTCTGAAGATTTGAGGGTGCTGCCTGTTCCAAACTCCTCCTACTCCTCATCCAGCCTTTTAGGGGTACAAACAAAAGCTATTGGTGCCTAGTGTGGTTTTGTACGTGTGAGATACATACACTTTTTTTGATCATATTTTCTATTCCGCTATTCAATAAAAACCTTTGGGGAACAGTTAAATTGCGGGATAGTCTGTGTTGGTACGTGTGAGATCCCCCTTTCCAAGTTTTTGGGGTTCATCTCATACTTCTGAAGATTTGAGGGTGCTGCCTGTTCCAAACTCCTCCTACTCCTCATCCAGCCTTTTAGGGTTACAAACAATAGCAATTGGGGCCTAGTGTGGTTTTGTACGTGTGAGATACATACACTTTTTTGATCATATTTTCTATTCCGCTATTCAATAAAAACCTTTGGGGAACAGTTAAATTGCGGGATAGTCTGTGTTGGTACGTGTGAGATCCACCTTTCCAATTTTTTGGGGTTCATCTCATACTTCTGAAGATTTGAGGGTGCTGCCTGTTCCAAAATCCTCCTACTCCTCATCCAGCCTTTTAGGGGTACAAACAATAGCAATTGGGGCCTAGTGTGGTTTTGTACGTGTGAGATACATACACTTTTTTTGATCATATTTTCTATTCCGCTATTCAATAAAAACCTTTGGGGAACAGCTCAATTGCGGGATAGTCTGTGTTGGTACGTGTGAGATCCACCTTTCCAAGTTTTTGGGGTTCATCTCATACTTCTGAAGATTTGAGGGTGCTGCCTGTTCCAAACTCCTCCTACTCCTCATCCAGCCTTTTAGGGGTACAAACAAAAGCTATTGGGGCCTAGTGTGGTTTTGTACGTGTGAGATACATACACTTTTTTTGACCATATTTTCTATTCCGCTATTCAATAAAAACCTTTGGGGAACAGTTAAATTGCGGGATCGTCTGTGTTGGTACGTGTGAGATCCACCTTTCCAAGTTTTTGGGGTTCATCTCATACTTCTGAAGATTTGAGGGTGCTGCCTGTTCCAAACTCCTCCTACTCCTCATCCAGCCTTTTAGGGTTACAAACAATAGCAATTGGGGCCTAGTGTGGTTTTGTACGTGTGAGATACATACACTTTTTTTGATCATATTTTTTATTCTGCTATTCAATAAAAACCTTTGGGGAACAGTTAAATTGCGGGATAGTCTGTGTTGGTACGTGTGAGATCCACCTTTCCAAGTTTTTGGGGTTCATCTCATACTTCTGAAGATTTGAGGGTGCTGCCTGTTCCAAACTCCTCCTACTCCTCATCCAGCCTTTTAGGGGTACAAACAATAGCAATTGGGGCCTAGTGTGGTTTTGTACGTGTGAGATACATACACTTTTTTTGATCATATTTTCTATTCCGCTATTCAATAAAAACCTTTGGGGAACAGTTAAATTGCGGGATAGTCTGTGTTGGTATGTGTGAGGTCCACCTTTCCAAGTTTTTGGGGTTCATCTCATACTTCTGATTATTTGAGAGTGCTGCCTGTTCCAAACTCCTCCTACTCCTCATCCAGCCTTTTAGGGGTACAAACAATAGCAATTGGGGCCTAGTGTGGTTTTGTACGTGTGAGATACATACACTTTTTTGATCATATTTTCTATTCCGCTATTCAATAAAAAACTTTGGGGAACATTAAAATTGCGGGATAGTCTGTGTTGGTACGTGTGAGATTCACCTTTCCAAGTTTTTGGGGTTCATCTCATACTTCTGAAGATTTGAGGGTGCTGCCTGTTCCAAACTCCTCCTACTCCTCATCCAGCCTTTTAGGGGTACAAACAATAGCAATTGGGGCCTAGTGTGGTTTTGTACGTGTGAGATACATACACTTTTTTGATCATATTTTCTATTCCGCTATTCAATAAAAACCTTTGGGGAACAGTTAAATTGCAGGATAGTCTGTGTTGGTGCGTGTGAGATCCACCTTTCCAAGTTTTTGGGGTTCATCTCATACTTCTGAAGATTTGAGGGTGCTGCCTGTTCCAAACTCCTCCTACTCCTCATCCAGCCTTTTAGGGGTACAAACAATAGCAATTGGGGCCTAGTGTGGTTTTGTACGTGTGAGATACATACACTTTTTTTGATCATATTTTCTATTCCGCTATTCAATAAAAACCTTTGGGGAACAGTTAAATTGCAGGATAGTCTGTGTTGGTACGTGTGAGATCCACCTTTCCAAGTTTTTGGGGTTCATCTCATACTTCTGAAGATTTGAGGGTGCTGCCTGTTCCAAACTCCTACTACTCCTCATCCAGCCTTTTAGGGTTACAAACAATAGCAATTGGGGCCTAGTGTGGTTTTGTACGTGTGAGATACATACACTTTTTTTGATCATATTTTCTATTCCGCTATTCAATAAATACCTTTGGGGAACAGTTAAATTGCAGGATAGTCTGTGTTGGTACGTGTGAGATCCACCTTTCCAAGTTTTTGGGGTTCATCTCATACTTCTGAAGATTTGAGGGTGCTGCCTGTTCCAAACTCCACCTACTCCTCATCCAGCCTTTTAGGGGTACAAACAATAGCAATTGGGGCCCAGTGTGGTTTTGTACGTGTGAGATACATACACTTTTTTTGATCATATTTTCTATTCCGCTATTCAATAAAAACCTTTGGGGAACAGTTAAATTGCGGGATAGTCTGTGTTGGTACGTGTGAGATCCACCTTTCCAAGTTTTTGGGGTTCATCTCATACTTCTGAAGATTTGAGGGTGCTGCATGTTCCAAACTCCTCCTACTAATTATCCAGCCTTTTAGGGGTACAAACAATAGCAATTGGGGCCTAGTGTGGTTTTGTACGTGTGATATACATACACTTTTTTTGATCATATTTTCTATTTCGCTATTCAATAAAAACCTTTGGGGAACAGTTAAATTGAGGGATAGTCTGTGTTGGTACGTGTGAGATTCACCTTTCCAAGTTTTTGGAGTTCATCTCATACTTCTGAAGATTTGAGGGTGCTGCCTGTTCCAAACTCCTCCTACTCCTCATTCAGCCTTTTAGGGTTACAAACAATAGCAATTGGGGCCTAGTGTGGTTTTGTACGTGTGAGATACATACACTTTTTTTGATCATATTTTCTATTCCGCTATTCAATAAATACCTTTGGGGAACAGTTAAATTGCAGGATAGTCTGTGTTGGTACGTGTGAGATCAACCTTTCCAAGTTTTTGGGGTTCATCTCATACTTCTGAAGATTTGAGGGTGCTGCCTGTTCCAAACTCCTCCTACTCCTCATCCAGCCTTTTAGGGGTACAAACAATAGCAATTGGGGCCTAGTGTGGTTTTGTACGTGTGAGATACATACACTTTTTTTGATCATATTTTCTATTCCGCTATTCAATAAAAACCTTTGGGGAACAGTTAAATTGCGGGATAGTCTGTGTTGGTACGTGTGAGATCCACCTTTCAAAGTTTTTGGGGTTCATCTCATACTTCTGAAGATTTGAGGGTGCTGCCTGTTCCAAACTCCTCCTACTAATTATCCAGCCTTTTAGGGGTACAAACAATAGCAATTGGGGCCTAGTGTGGTTTTGTACGTGTGATATACATACACTTTTTTTGATCATATTTTCTATTTCGCTATTCAATAAAAACCTTTGGGGAACAGTTAAATTGAGGGATAGTCTGTGTTGGTACGTGTGAGATTCACCTTTCCAAGTTTTTGGAGTTCATCTCATACTTCTGAAGATTTGAGGGTGCTGCCTGTTCCAAACTCCTCCTACTCCTCATTCAGCCTTTTAGGGTTACAAACAATAGCAATTGGGGCCTAGTGTGGTTTTGTACGTGTGAGATACATACACTTTTTTTGATCATATTTTCTATTCCGCTATTCAATAAAAACCTTTGGGGAACAGTTAAATTGCGGGATAGTCTGTGTTGGTACGTGTGAGATCCACCTTTCCAAGTTTTTGGGGTTCATCTCATACTTCTGAAGATTTGAGGGTGCTGCCTGTTCCAAACTCCTCCTACTCCTCATCCAGCCTTTTAGGGGTACAAACAATAGCAATTGGGGCCCAGTGTGGTTTTGTACGTGTGAGATACATACACTTTTTTTGATCATATTTTCTATTCCGCTATTCAATAAAAACCTTTGGGGAACAGTTACATTGCGGGATAGTCTGTGTTGGTACGTGTGAGATCCACCTTTCCAAGTTTTTGGGGTTCATCTCATACTTCTGAAGATTTGAGGGGGCATCCTGTTCCAAACTCCTCCTACTCCTCATCCAGCCTTTTAGGGGTACAAACAATAGCAATTGGGGCCTAGTGTGGTTTTGTACGTGTGAGATACATACACTTTTTTTGATCATATTTTCTATTCTGCTATTCAATAAAAACCTTTGGGGAACAGTTAAATTGCGGGATAGTCTGTGTTGGTACGTGTGAGGTCCACCTTTCCAAGTTTTTGGGGTTCATCTCATACTTCTGAAGATTTGAGGGTGCTGCCTGTTCCAAACTCCTCCTACTCCTCATCCAGCCTTTTAGGGGTACAAACAATAGAAATTGGGGCCTAGTGTGGTTTTGTACATGTGAGATACATACACTTTTTGATCATATTTTCTATTCCGCTATTCAATAAAAACCTTTGGGGAACAGTTGAATTGCGGGATAGTCTGTGTTGGTACGTGTGAGATCCACCTTTCCAAGTTTTTGGGGTTCATCTCATACTTCTGAAGATTTGAGGGTGCTGCCTGTTCCAAACTCCTCCTACTCCTCATCCAGCCTTTTAGGGGTACAAACAATAGCAATTGGGGCCTAGTGTGGTTTTGTACGTGTGAGATACATACACTTTTTTTGATCATATTTTCTATTCCGCTATTCAATAAAAACCTTTGGGGAACAGTTAAATTGCGGGATAGTCTGTGTTGGTACGTGTGAGATCCACCTTTCAAAGTTTTTGGGGTTCATCTCATACTTCTGAAGATTTGAGGGTGCTGCCTGTTCCAAACTCCTCCTACTAATTATCCAGCCTTTTAGGGGTACAAACAATAGCAATTGGGGCCTAGTGTGGTTTTGTACATGTGATATACATACACTTTTTTTGATCATATTTTCTATTTCGCTATTCAATAAAAACCTTTGGGGAACAGTTAAATTGAGGGATAGTCTGTGTTGGTACGTGTGAGATTCACCTTTCCAAGTTTTTGGAGTTCATCTCATACTTCTGAAGATTTGAGGGTGCTGCCTGTTCCAAACTCCTCCTACTCCTCATTCAGCCTTTTAGGGTTACAAACAATAGCAATTGGGGCCTAGTGTGGTTTTGTACGTGTGAGATACATACACTTTTTTTGATCATATTTTCTATTCCGCTATTCAATAAAAACCTTTGGGGAACAGTTAAATTGCGGGATAGTCTGTGTTGGTACGTGTGAGATCCACCTTTCCAAGTTTTTGGGGTTCATCTCATACTTCTGAAGATTTGAGGGTGCTGCCTGTTCCAAACTCCTCCTACTCCTCATCCAGCCTTTTAGGGGTACAAACAATAGCAATTGGGGCCTAGTATGGTTTTGTACGTGTGAGATTGTAACGCTCCTGCGTTTTACGCATCATGTGGATTTTCAGCTGCAGAAATATTCCACTTCAGTAGTCATGTAGAGAAACGCTGAGACACCAATCCCAACTCCCAATGACTCATCATGTGTGGAGGATCTCAATTCAGCAAGTAAATACACACACTCAATAAGATGTTTCCTAGAGTGACTTATGTATATAGTAACACAGTGATGATAGGCTGAAGAGACAGGTTGGGTAGAGATGGTAGATGACAGACACTTGAAAGGAAATGTTCTTGAAAGTAAGATAGTAGCAGATGGGATGCAGATAGGTTTAGCAATCATGTATGGTAGCAGATGACAGAGTAGCAGGTGGACATACAAGAGAGATCAACCCAGTGCAAGAACAGGTGGTAGTAGGCTCAAGAGCTAGCAATCTTAGATAATGCAGATGTAGTAATAGTCCTTAGTATGCAGAGCTAGATAGTGTAAGCTTTAGTATAAAGGTTATAGAGGTTTCCCCTGTGGGGTACTTATCACTAATAGCAATGTAGCAGAGGAGAGGTTCGGCAAGAGCGGATGATCCGGTAGCGGGATACAGGGATCAGTGCAGCGTGGTTCCGTCAGCGAGGTATGCTTGCAAGCATGAGAGCTTCAAGACAGGTTAGCATCAAGGCACAAAGCAGTTTGAACGAACACATGTGAGTGAGAGCCGGCGATCTAAATAGCCATCCAGTCCGGCGCTCAGTGACAGCATCAGTCTTAAAGGTGTATGCGCACCTTACCAAAAGAGAATGGTGGGGCGCATACACTTATGAAAGAGTAATTAGGGTACCCAAAGGTACCAGAACATTACAGTACCCCCCCCTTAAGGCCGGCTCCTGAAGGCCTCTGGAGCTGGTTTGTCTGGGTACTTCGCATGAAAATTGCGGATTAATCTAGAGGCATGTATGTCAGAGGTGTTTAGCCAGGTGTCGTCTTGGGGCCCATAGTTCTTCCATCGAACCAAGTACTGAAGTCTTCCTCTGTGGATACGAGAATCCAGAATCTCTTTTATCTCGTATTCTTCTCCACCTTCAACTTGTACAGGAGGAGGAGGTGGGATAGTAGGCCTTATTCCTTGGTCAGGAACATGGGGCTTCAGTAGCGACACATGGAAAATGGGATGTATTTTGAGGTCTATTGGCAATGTAAGCTGTACTGCAGCTTTTCCAATAAGTTTCTTGATTGGGAAAGGTCCCAAGAACAGAGGTCCAAGCTTTTTGCTAGGGATTTTCAGTCTTAAATTTTTTGTTGAGAGCCAAACGAGGTCCCCGATAGCGTACTGAGGAGAAGGTCTTCTGCGAAGATCATAGTACTTCTTTTGTTGACTATGAGCGTGTGCAATGGTAGTATTAAGCAAACCCAGAGAGTCCTTTATTTGGGTAAGATAGTCTGAAGCTACTGGGTTATTTGAAGGAAAGATGCGTGGTGGAAGAATAGAGGGATGAAACCCATAGTTAAAGTAGAACGGACTCTGCTTGGTCGTACTGTGGGTTGCGTTGTTGTAGGCAAATTCTGCCAGAGGGAGAAGATCCACTCAATCATCCTGTTGGTAAGAAGTGTAACAACGTAAATATTGCTCAATGCATTGGTTGACTCTTTCAGTCTGTCCGTTGGTCTGCGGATGGTAAGGAGAAGTGAGCTTCCGCTCGATCCGTAGTATGTGACATAGTTCTTGCCAGAACTTGGAAATAAATTGTGATCCACGGTCAGACAGAAGAGTTTTTGGGATACCATGTAACTTAAAGACATGTTTCATCAGGAGTTCTGCCGTTTGTTTGGACGAAGGTAGTCTGCGAATAGCAATGAAATGTGCCATTTTTGGCAGATGGTCCACTGACACTAAGATGGTATTAAATCCTTTGGAAGGAGGCAATTCCACTATAAAGTCCAAGGACACAACTTCCCATGGAGTTTGGGGTATTGGTAGACTGCATAGTAGACCGGATGGTCTCGTAGTGTCAATTTTGGACCTGGCACAGACATTGCATGAAGAGATGAATTTTTGTATAGATGTTTTCATGTCAGGCCACCAAAATTGCCTGGTAATCAGATTAAGAGTCTTTGTCATACCCATATGTCCTGCCATAGGCACATCATGCGATAATTCCAAGATCTTGGTGCATATGGTAGATGGAATGTAAAGTTTGTCGTTGTAGTAGAGGAAGCCTTCTGCATCAGTATTTAGTTGTGGTGGGGGTGTATCCAAACTTATACCATGCAAAACCTCTTCCTTCAAGGAACGGACAACTCCAATAATGCGTTTGTGAGGTATTATAGGAACGGAAGGGATTTCGAAGTAGTTTTCTTCAGTTAGTCGTGATAGTGCATCTGCCTTTTTGTTCTTATCTGCAGGTGTGTAGGTCACTAGGAAGTTAAACCTTAGAAAGAATAGTGACCATCGTACCTGTCGGTGCGAGAGAGTTCTGTTAGTCTGAAGATATTGGAGATTTTTATGGTCCGTGTATATAAGTATTGGTAATTGGGTGCCTTTGAGTAGATGTCGCCAATTCTCCAGAGCCAATTTTATAGCAAGCAGTTCCTTTTCACCCACGGGGTAATTTATCTCTGGACTGCTTAGGGATTTAGAAAAAAAGGCGACTGGATGAAGTGGTGAAGTGTGAGTTGGTCGTTGGGAGAGTATTGCTCCTACTGCCATGTTTGACGCATCTACTTCCAGAATGTATTGGAGGGATGGGTCTGGATGGCGTAGTATGGGAGCAGAAGTAAACCTTGTCTTTAACAGGTGAAAAGCTTTATTTGCTTCATCTGACCATTTTAATGGTGTTTTAATGCTAGTGAGCTGTGTGAGGGGTCTCACAATGGCAGAGAAGTTTCTAATGAACTTCCTGTAGAAATTCAAAAATCCAAGGAATCGCTGTAGCGCCTTGCGTGTGGTTGGTGTAGGCCAATCCTGAATGCAGGATATCTTACTCATGTCCATCTCGATTCCTGTTTTGGATATGATGTAGCCTAGAAACAGTACCTCTTCTTTATGAAACAAGCATTTTTTCAGTTTCACATAAAGATTGTGTGCAAGCAATCTCGATAATACTAGTCTTACATGTCTTCTGTGTTCAGACAGGGATCGTAAATATATAAATATATCGTCCAGATATACCACAACACAGACATCTAGTAAGTCTCTGAAAATATCGTTTATAAATCGTTGAAAAACTGCAGGGGCGTTGCATAGCCCGAATGGCATTACAAGATATTCAAACAATCCGTATCTGGTTCTGAATGCAGTCTTCCACTCGTGTCCATCACGGATTCGAATGAGATTGTATGCTCCTTTCAGGTCCAATTTTGAAAAATAGGTAGCTCCACGCACCTGCTCAATGAGCTCAGGGATAAGCGGTAGAGGATAGCGATCTTTTATTGTAATAGCATTCAATTGCCTATAGTCGATGATAGGCCTGAGACTTGAGTCCTTATTGCGGACAAAAAAGAGTCCTGCTGCTGTGGAAGAAGTGGAAGGTCTAATAAAACCTTTTTCCAAATTCTCATCCAAATAGTCTTTGAGATGGGAAAGTTCATCCTGTGAAAGAGGATAAACATGACCGAACGGCAATTTGCTATTTGGGAGTAGATCAATGCTACAATCATAGTCTCGATGGGGAGGTAATGCTTGAGCATTTTTCTCAAGAAAAACCTCAGAGAGATCCTGATAACATAGTGGTGCAATCTCATCTGTCACCACAGACAGGATCTTCCTGAAAGACGGGAGGTTACACGTACCCTCGCAATAGCAAGAGAGGAAGGTCAGGGTCCGTTCCTTCCAATCTATGGTTGGTTGATGTGTGTGCAACCAGGGAAGTCCCAAAACAATGGGAAAGTGGGGTGAAGGTATTAGATCGAAGGTAGTGGTTTCCATATGAGACCCGTTAGTAGTGACTAGGAGTGCCTGTGTCTGATCAGTGATCGGACCAGAGGATAAAGGAACACCGTTAATAAGACTCACTGAGACAGGTTTAAGTTTAGAAATAATAGGAACTTTATTTAAAGCAGCAAAACGTATGTCAATATAATTTCCACAAGATCCTGTGTCAATCATGGCCTTAGTAGTAATCCTGTTCTGGTCCCACTGTAATGTTAAGCAAACAGAAAGGTAAGGGTTAGTGATTGAAGTTGTCAATCCCCCTAGGAGGACATGTGAACACTCACCCTTCCTTTTGTAGACTAGGGGACAGACGTTTATCTTGTGATCCGGGGATGCACAGTACAAGCAGAGATTACCAGATCGTCTTCTGGCTCTTTCCATAGTTGATAGAGGTGGGCGTATGGTTCCTACCTCCATAGGAACGGGGTCAACGGCCGAGATCCGAGAAGAACTGGATAATGGCGTTCCCATTTTCTCAGCCTTTCTTTCTCGTAGTCTTCTATCTATGGTGATACTGAGTTGTATCAATGCATCCAGGGTTTTTGGCAGATCCGCTCGGGCGAGCTCGTCTTTAACGGCCTCTGATAGGCAAAGCCTAAATTGGGATTTCAGAGATGCATCATTCCATTCTGAATCAAGGGTCCATCTCTTGAATTCTGCGACAAAGTCTTCTACAGGTCTCCCACCTTGTTTCAAGGATCTTAATTGAAGATCGGCAGTACTCTGCCTATTGGGATCATCATATAGGCTAGTGAGTTCTGCTAGGAACAAGGCATAGGAGTTGAGAAGCTGGTCGTTTTTCTCAAAAAGAGAGTCTGCCCAGGCCCGAGGATCGCCTGTTAGGTAAGAAATAATAGTACAAACCTTAATGTGATCAGTAAGGTAGGTACGGGGTTTTAGCAAGAAAAGTAACTCACATGCGTTTTTAAATTCGGGAAATTTTTTGCGATCGCCTGTAAATACCAAAGAAGGATTTATTTTGGGTTCAGGGGACTGAGCAGTGGTAAGTTGTGTCAGTCTAATTACCTGCTGCGACAGAGCCTGATTGTCTTCTTTTAATTCAGCAAGTGCGTGTATTAACGCAGTTACTTGCTGTTTTAATTGTGTCATCTGAGTGGTTATTTCTGCTGAATCCATTTGGGTTCGTTCAATCTGTAACGCTCCTGCATTTTACGTATGATGTGGATTTTCAGCTGCAGAAATATTCCACTTCAGTAGTCATGTAGAGAAACGCTGAGACACCAATCCCAACTCCCAATGACTCATCATGTGTGGAGGATCTCAATTCAGCAAGTAAATACACACACTCAATAAGATGTTTCCTAGAGTGACTTATGTATATAGTAACACAGTGATGATAGGCTGAAGAGACAGGTTGGGTAGAGATGGTAGATGACAGACACTTGAAAGGAAATGTTCTTGAAAGTAAGATAGTAGCAGATGGGATGCAGATAGGTTTAGCAATCATGTATGGTAGCAGATGACAGAGTAGCAGGTGGACATACAAGAGAGATCAACCCAGTGCAAGAACAGGTGGTAGTAGGCTCAAGAGCTAGCAATCTTAGATAATGCAGATGTAGTAATAGTCCTTAGTATGCAGAGCTAGATAGTGTAAGCTTTAGTATAAAGGTTATAGAGGTTTCCCCTGTGGGGTACTTATCACTAATAGCAATGTAGCAGAGGAGAGGTTCGGCAAGATCGGATGATCCGGTAGCGGGATACAGGGATCAGCGCAGCGTGGTTCCGACAGCGAGGTATGCTTGCAAGCATGAGAGCTTCAAGACAGGTTAGCATCAAGGCACAAAGCAGTTTGAATGAACACATGTGAGTGAGAGCCGGCGATCTAAATAGCCATCCAGTCCGGCGCTCAGTGATGACAGCATCAGTCTTAAAGGTGTATGCGCACCTTACCAAAAGAGAATGGTGGGGCGCATACACTTATGAAAGAGTAATTAGGGTACCCAAAGGTACCAGAACATTACAGAGATACATACACTTTTTTTGATCATATTTTCTATTCCGCTATTCAATAAAAACCTTTAGGGAACAGTTAAATTGCGGGATAGTCTGTGTTGGTACGTGTGAGATCCACCTTTCCAAGTTTTTGGGGTTCATCTCATACTTCTGAAGATTTGAGGGTGCTGCCTGTTCCAAACTCCTCCTACTCCTCATCCAGCCTTTTAGGGGTACAAACAATAGCAATTGGGGCCTAGTGTGGTTTTGTACGTGAGAGATACATACACTTTTTTTGATCATATTTTCTATTTCGCTATTAAATAAAAACCTTTTGGGGAACAGTTAAATTGCGGGATAGTCTGTGTTGGTACGTGTGAGATCCACCTTTCCAAGTTTTTGGGGTTCATCTCATACTTCTGAAGATTTGAGGGTGCTGCCTGTTCCAAACTCCTCCTACTCCTCATCCTGCCTTTAGGGGTACAAACAATAGCAATTGGGGCCTAGTGTGGTTTTGTACGTGTGAGATACATACACTTTTTTTGATCATATTTTCTATTCCGCTATTCAATACAAACCTTTGGGGAACAGTTAAATTGCGGGATAGTCTGTGTTGGTACGTGTGAGATCCACCTTTCCAAGTTTTTGGTGTTCATCTCATACTTCTGAAGATTTGAGGGTGCTGCCTGTTCCAAACTCCTCCTACTCCTCATCCAGCCTTTTAGGGGTACAAACAATAGCAATTGGGGCCCAGTGTGGTTTTGTACGTGTGAGATACATACACTTTTTTTGATCATATTTTCTATTCCGCTATTCAATAAAAACCTTTGGGGAACAGTTAAATTGTGGGATAGTCTGTATTGGTACGTGTGAGATCCACCTTTCCAAGTTTTTGGGGTTCATCTCATACTTCTGAAGATTTGAGGGGGCTGCCTGTTCCAAACTCCTCCTACTCCTCATTCAGCCTTTTAGGGGTACAAACAATAGCAATTGGGGCCTAGTGTGGTTTTGTACGTGTGAGATACATACACTTTTTTTGATCATATTTTCTATTCCGCTATTCAATAAAAACCTTTGGGGAACAGTTAAATTGCGGGATAGTCTGTGTTGGTACGTGTGAGGTCCACCTTTCCAAGTTTTTGGGGTTCATCTCATACTTCTGAAGATTTGAGGGTGCTGCCTGTTCCAAACTCCTCCTACTCCTCATTCAGCCTTTTAGGGTTACAAACAATAGCAATTGGGGCCTAGTGTGGTTTTGTACGTGTGAGATACATACACTTTTTTTGATCATATTTTCTATTCCGCTATTCAATAAAAACCTTTGGGGAACAGTTAAATTGCGGGATAGTCTGTGTTGGTACGTGTGAGATCCACCTTTCCAAGTTTTTGGGGTTCATCTCATACTTCTGAAGATTTGAGGGTGCTGCCTGTTCCAAACTCCTCTTACTCCTCATCCAGCCTTTTAGGGGTACAAACAATAGCAATTGGGGCCCAGTGTGGTTTTGTACGTGTGAGATACATACACTTTTTTTGATCATATTTTCTATTCCGCTATTCAATAAAAACCTTTGGGGAACAGTTAAATTGCGGGATAGTCTGTGTTGGTACGTGTGAGATCCACCTTTCCAAGTTTTTGGGGTTCATCTCATACTTCTGAAGATTTGAGGGGGCTGCCTGTTCCAAACTCCTCCTACTCCTCATCCAGCCTTTTAGGGGTACAAACAATAGCAATTGGGGCCTAGTGTGGTTTTGTACGTGTGAGATACATACACTTTTTTGATCATATTTTCTATTCCGCTATTCAATAAAAACCTTTGGGGAACAGTTAAATTGCGGGATAGTCTGTGTTGGTACGTGTGAGAGAGATCCACCTTTCCAAGTTTTTGGGGTTCATCTCATACTTCTGAAGATTTGAGGGTGCTGCCTGTTCCAAACTCCTCCTACTCCTCATCCTGCCTTTAGGGGTACAAACAATAGTAATTGGGGCCTAGTGTGGTTTTGTACGTGTGAGATACATACACTTTTTTTGATCATATTTTCTATTCCGCTATTTAATAAAAACCTTTGGGTATAAACAATTAAATTGCGTGATAGTCTGTGTCGGTACGTGTGAGATACACCTTTCCAATTTTTTGGGCGCATCTCATACTGCCGAGGATTTGAGGGTACTTCAGTCTGCCTCTTGCCTGTTCCGAACTCCTCCTACTCCTCATCCTGCCTTTAGGGTCGAAAAAATTGTAATCGGGGGCCTAGTTTGTGTTTGTACGTGTGAGATACACCGTTTTGTAAAATTTGTCCTATTCCGCTATTCAATATACACCCTGTTTGAGTGTAAAAAATTAATTTGCGGGATAGTCTGTATCGGTACATGTGAGATACACCTTTTTAAATTTGTTTGGCGCATCTCCTTCTACTGCCGAGGATTGCAGGGCGCTTCAGTTTGCCTCCTGTTCCCAACTCCTCCTACTCCTCTTCCTCATCCTGCCTTTAGGGTACCAAAAATTGTAATCGGGGCCTAGTCTGTGTTTGTACGTGTGAGATACACCGTATTATAAACTTTTTCCTATTCCGCTATTCAATATACACCCTTTTGGAGTGTAAAAAAATTAAATTACGGCATATTCTGTATCGGTACGTGTGAGATACACCTTTTAAATTTGTTTGGCGCATCTCCTTCCCCCGCCAAGGATTGCAGGGCGCTTCAGTTTGCCTCCTGTTCCCAACTCCTCTTACTCCTCTTCCTCATCCTCCCTTTAGGGTACAAACATTTTTAATCGGGGCCTAGTCTGTGTTTGTACGTGTGAGATACACCGTTTTTTATCCTATTCCGCTATTCAATATACACCCTTTTGGGGTAAAAAACATTAAATTGCGGCATAGTTTGCATATTTGACTGTGAGATACACCCGTGCGATACTGTTGTTGTTTTGTTCCGCTATTCAATAAACACCTTTCTAGGGCAAGATTTCAAATTACAGAATTATGAGGAGACCGTCAAATAGGGGCCGTGGCCTGGGTCGTGGTGCTGCTGGTAGAGCTCCTGTTGCAAGGAGAGGACGTGGCCGATCTGTGCCAGCTACACGCACAAGTGAAACACCTTCCTCAAGTGTTAGTAGGCGACAGAACCTGCATCAGTATTTGGTAGGGCATCATAAGCCTCTAGAAGTGATGAGGCCAGAACACAGAGAGGCGATAGTAGATTGGTTTGCTGCTGACAGTGCCTCCAGTTCCTTCACATTGTCTCCCACCCAGTCTACTGCAGAAAGGTCAGAGTTGGCACCTGCAGCCGATGTCCAACCATCTTTCACCTCACCCCCTTGCAAATCAGGCAAGCATTCTGAGCCCCAAGCCATACAGCAGTCTCTTCTTCTTTTTGAGGACTCTGTCAGCAGGGTTTCCCAGGGCCATCCACCTAGCCCTGCCCCAGAAGTGGAAGAGATTGAGTGCAGCGATGCCCAACCACTTATTTCTCAAGATGAGTACATGCAAGGACCATCGCAGCACGTCTCCGATGATGACGAAACGCAGGTGCCAACTGCTGCGGCGTTCAGAATTGTAGAGACCGACAAGGAGGGCAGGGGTGAAGACTGGGTGGAAGATGATGTGGAGGACGATGAGGTCCTCGACCCCACATGGAATGAAGGTCATGCAGGTGACCTGAGTAGTTTGGAGGAAGAGGCGGTGGTCGCACAGAGCCACCAGCACAGCAGAAGAGGGAGCAGGGTGCAGAAGCGGAGCGGCCGTGCCCTAGACATTACGCCTGCTACTGCCCAACGCAGCAAGGGAACGAGCGCACCAAAGTCAGCTCAAAGGAGTTCTCTAGCGTGGAAGTTCTTTAGAAAATGTGCTGATGACAGGACACGAGTGGTTTGCACCCTGTGCAATCAGAGCCTGAAGCGAGGCATAAACCTTCTCAACCTGAGCACAACCTGCATGATCAGGCATCTAAGTGCAAAGCACGAGCTGCAGTGGAGTAGACACCTTCAAAACCAAGAAACGTCTCTGGCTCATCCTGCTTCCTCTTCAGTGTGGGCAACCGAAGTCCAATCTAGTGGACGCCAGAACTGTGCTGAAGCTGAAAGAGTACTGAAAATAAGGAGGGGGAATAGGAATATGTCAGGTATGGTGCTTATATGGCTGTATTTAAGGTAATAAAATGCATTCTTGATGTTTGATGAAAATTAATCTCAAACTGATATTCTCTAATTGGGGGTGACAGTCTGAATAAACAATTTATAAAGGTTATAGTAGTCTGTCAAAAAGTTTATAGGTGTATTTAAGCTTGACCTTCTGTGGGATTGTCCATTCAGTCACTAATATACAGCCAGTATAGAGAGCAATCTTACCTTCTAGGTACTGAATTCTAATAGCCGACACCCTCATGGCTTCCAGCAAGCAGGAGTATGCTGGAAAACGCCATGGGTCGGTTTAAATATTACCTTAATTTGTGAGTAATGGCAACAGCTGGCATACACCACGGGCTTCCTGGATCACTGGGGCCAAGTACGCCCCCAACTCATTGCGCATGTCATACGGCATGACGCAGTGTGGGTGGAGCCGGCCTCTGCGTTCCACCGGCACCGGAAGAAGGACCGGAAGCGTGTGACGCAATCGGATCCTATTGGTCAACACAACTTCCAAAGGAAGTGATGCAGAGAGGAAAACTAGACCAATACAATGCGCCGCTAGGACGCGGCGCATCTCCCCTCTATGTTAGGTTTCCATTCCACCAGAACTGAAGCCCTCCAGGAATGGCTTGAAAGATAGAACGCCATTAAAACCGGGGGGCTCAGTTGCTTTGAAAAAGTGTATCCACCTCAGCTCAAGCTGGAGGAGACTCTTATTCCAGTCTCCTCCTCTAGAGCTGGGGTGGATACGGTCCAAGATTAGAAACTTAATTTTTGGGAATTTACCCAAATGTACCATACCAACATGATGTCCAAGGGAGAGATCTGGATCAGATTTTCTCATACTATTTATGTGGCGATAAGCACTCCTCCAAAATTCCAACTTGGTTTTGCCTATGTAAAAACAATTACAATCACAGAGAAGCAAGTAGATAACGCCAGATGTGCGACAATTGGTAAAATGCTTTGCCTTAAATTTGGGCATAATTGGAATCCTTTGCGTTAACATGAAACCACAGTAGTTACAGTTTCCGCAAATAAAGGTCCCCTTCTATTTACAGCAATCAGTAGAAAGGTCACCAGTGTATTCACTTCAGACCAATTTATCCCTTAACGCTTGTGCTTTTTTAAAAGTAAAGCTAGGTAAATCTGGGAGATATTGGCCCAGAATGGGGTCCGAGGTCAAAAGATGCCAGTGTTTAGTTATTATTTGTTTCATTTTTGGATATTGATGGACATATGGAGTAATAATTCCGTAACGCTCCGGCGTTTATTTAGTGAACTGGATTTGCAGCTGCAGAATTTCCACTCAGTAGTCTTGTAGAGATGTGTTGAATCACCATATCCAACTCTCCAGACTCATCATTGTGGCCCAGCCTGCCTCAGCATGCGAATATACAGACACTCAGATAAGATGTTCCTGGAGTGATAGGTTGTATATGATAGTATAGAGGTGATGTGCTGAAAGGACAGGCGTGAGTAGTGATAGCAATGATAGGGACTCAATAGTAATGTTCAGGAGTGTTAGCAGATGGTGATAGATAGTATGCAGATAGGTTAGCAATCATGTACAAGTAACAGGTGGTAGGGGACAGCAGATGAAGTGTACAGGAATTGCTAACTCAGTGCAAGGATATAGATGGTAGTAGACTCAAGAGCTAGCAATCTATGTAACAGTGCAGATGATAGAAATAGTAATGCATAGATAGCAACAGTCTTTAGTATGCAAGAGTGGATAGTGTAAGTTGATAGGAAGGAATCCCCTGTGGGGTACTTATCACTAGTTGGTTTAGAGAGATGAGGGGTCCGGTGATGAGATAAGGATCAGGTAGCGAGATACAGGATCAAGTAGAGAGACTCCGGTCTATCCAGATACTGGGTAAATAGCTGGAGGCTTCGGCAGTGTCAGACAAGGCTGTGTAACAAGCGGTTTGCACGAACACCTTGTGAGTGAAAGCTGGCAATTGAAATAGCCGCTCAGAGCGGCGCCTAGTGATGACGTCATGCGGCTTAAAGAAAATAGGCAGGTATATGCGTTACACCTAGCTGAAAGGTGGGACACAATGCGAAAGAAATGGGCTGGAAGGGTACCGAAGGTACCAGAATCTTACAGTACCCCCCCTTAAGGCCGGCTCCGGAAGGCCTATAGCACTGGTCTCTCCGGGTATTTGGAGTGGAACCTTCGTATAAGCCTGGGAGTGTTAACGTCAGAAGTATCCAACCAGGTGTCGTCTTGGGGTCCATAGTTTTTCCATCTTATGAGATATTGGAGTTTACCTCTGTGGATACGAGAATCCAAAATCTCCTTAATCTCAAATTCTTCTCCGCCCTCAACTTGTACTGGAGGTGGAGGCGAGATGGTAGGTCTTATTCCTTGGTTGGGAACATGTGGTTTCAGTAGTGACACGTGAAAGATGGGGTGTATTTTAAGATCTGCTGGTAAGGTGAGTTGAACTGCAGCTCTCCCAATGAGCTTCTCAATTGGGAAAGGTCCTAGAAACAAAGGCCCAAGCTTTTTACTGGGGATCTTTAACCTTAAGTTTTTCATAGATAGCCAAACGAGATCCCCAATAGTATATTGAGGAGAAGGTCTTCTACGGAGGTCGTAGTACCTTTTTTGTTGGCTATGAGCATGTGAGATGGTGGTGTTAAGTAAACCCAGAGATTCTTTTATTTGGGTAAGATAGTCAGAGGCTACTGGGTTACTTGATGGTAGGATGCGTGGTGGAAGAAGTGTGGGATGAAACCCATAGTTTAGGTAGAATGGACTTTGCTTAGTAGTACTGTGGGTTGCGTTATTGTAAGCAAATTCTGCCAGAGGGAGGAGGTCCACCCAATCATCCTGTAGGTATGAGGTGTAGCAACGCAAATATTGTTCAATGCACTGGTTGACTCTTTCAGTTTGTCCATTGGTCTGAGGGTGGTAGGGAGAAGTAAGTTTTCGCTCAATTCGTAATATACGACATAGAGCTTGCCAAAACTTGGAGATGAACTGTGAACCTCGGTCAGATAAAAGAGTCTTTGGAATTCCATGTAGCTTGAACACATGTTTCACTAGTAATTCCGCTGTTTCCTTAGATGAAGGTAGTCTGCGAATAGAAATGAAATGTGCCATCTTTGTCAGATGGTCCACTGACACTAGAATGGTAGTAAATCCTTTGGAAGGTGGTAATTCTACAATAAAGTCTAAGGACACAACTTCCCATGGAACTTTGGGTATTGGTAGACTGCAAAGTAGACCAGATGGTTTTGTAGTGTCAATTTTGGACCTTGCACAGATGTCAATGAGGAAACAAATTTTTGTACAGACGTCTTCATATCAGGCCACCAAAATTGCCTGGTGAGCAAATTGAATGTCTTAGTCATACCCATATGTCCTGCCATAGGTACGTCATGTGATAATTCCAAGATCTTGGTACGCATACCAGGAGGTATGTAGAGTTTGTCGTTAAAGTAGAGGAAGCCTTCTGCATCAGCACTTAGTTGTGGTGGTGGTGAATCCAGTCCTATACTGTGCAGAATCTCTTCCTTCAAGGAACGAACAACACCAATAATACGGTCATGGGGTATTATAGGAAGTGAAGGGATTTCGGCACAGTTATCTTCGGTTAGCCGTGATAGCGCATCCGCTTTTTTGTTTTTGTCTGCAGGCGTGTAGGTCACTAGGAAGTTGAATCTTAGAAAGAATAATGACCAACGTACCTGCCGGTGGGAAAGAGTCTTGTTGGTCTGAAGGTATTGGAGATTCTTATGATCTGTATATATGAGTATTGGCAATCGAGTACCTTCAAGTAAATGTCGCCAATTTTCTAGTGCCAGTTTTATGGCAAGCAACTCTTTTTCACCCACTGGATAATTCACCTCTGGGCTACTTAGTGATTTAGAGAAAAAAGCAACTGGGTGGAGTGGTGAAGTATTCGTTGGTCGTTGGGAAAGAACTGCTCCTACAGCCATATTTGACGCATCTACCTCCAGGATGTATTGGAGGGATGGGTCTGGATGGTGTAGTATGGGAGCAGAAGTGAAGCTTGATTTTAACAAGCGGAAAGCTCCATTTGCTTCTTCAGACCATTTGAATGGTTTCTTTACACTTGTAAGTTGTGTGAGCGGTCTCACAATAGAAGAGAAGTTCTTGATGAACTTCCTATAGAAGTTTGAAAATCCAAGGAATCGTTGTAATGCCTTACGAGTTGTTGGTACAGGCCAATCCAGTATACACGATATCTTGCTCATATCCATCTTGATACCGTTCTTAGATATGATGTATCCTAGGAATAGTACTTCTTCCTTATGAAATAGGCATTTTTTCAATTTAACGTATAAATTGTGTGCGAGTAATCTGGATAGCACAAGTCTTACATGTCTTACATGTTCGGACAAGGACTGAGAATAAATGAGTATATCATCCAGATATACCACAACACAAACATCAAGTAAGTCTCTGAAGATGTCATTTATGAATCGCTGAAATGCTGCGGGAGCATTAGACAACCCAAAAGGCATCACTAGATATTTGAATAATCCATATCTGGTTCTGAATGCCGTCTTCCACTCATCCCCATTACGGATTCGGATGAGGTTGTATGCCCCTTTTAGGTCCAATTTTGAAAAGTAGGTAGCTCCGCGCACTTGTTTAATGAGTTCGGGAATGAGAGGTAAAGGATAGCGATCCTTTATCGTAATGGTATTTAATTGCCTATAGTCAATAATATGCCTGAGACTTAAATCCTTATTGCGGACAAAGAAAAGTCCTGCAGCTGTGGAAGAAGTAGAGGGTCTAATAAACCCTTTCGCTAAATTCTCATCCAAGTATTCCTTGAGATGAGAAAGTTCATCCTAAGAAAGAGGATAAACATGACCGAAAGGTAGTTTACTATTAGGGAGTAGATCAATAGAACAATCGTAGTCCCTATGGGGAGGCAATACTTGAGCATTTTTCTCAAGAAAGACTTCTGATAGATCCTGATAACATGGTGGTGGTGAAATTTCATCTGACACCATGGACAGGATTTTTTTATATGATTGGAGGTTACACGTGGTCTCGCAGTAGTGAGAGGGGAAGGTTAGAGTCCGTGTTTTCCAATCAATGGTTGGTTGATGTATGTGTAACCAGGGAAGTCCCAAAATAATGGGAAAATGTGGTGAAGGTAATACATCAAAAGTGGTGGTCTCAGCATGAGACTCGTTAGCAGTAGCAAGGAGTGCTTGTGTCTGATTGGTAATTGGACCAGAAGATAACGGAATACCGTTAATAAAACTAACAGAGACAGGTTTAGATTTTGAAATAATAGGTATTTTATTTAAAGCAACAAAACTAGTGTCAATGTAGTTCCCACAAGATCCTGTGTCGATCATAGCCTTGGTGGTGATCCTATTGTGGTCCCACTGTAAGGTCAAATGAATAAAAAGATAGGGATTAGAAAAAGAAGTTGTTAATCCCCCCAGCAAGACATGTGAACACTCACCCTCTTTTTTGCGGACAAGGGGACAGACGCTTATCAAATGATCCGGGGAGGCGCAGTACATGCAGAGATTTTCAGATCTTCTCCTGGCTCGTTCAGTAGACGATAATGGTGGGCGTATGGTTCCTACCTCCATAGGAGTAGGGTCAACGGGTGAAACCCGAGAAGGATTGGATAATGGTACTCCCATTTTCTCAGCCTTTCTTTCTCGCAGTCGCCTGTCAATATTGATGCTGAGTTGTATTAAGGCATCCAAAGTGCCAGGTAAATCCGCTCGGGTGAGTTCGTCTTTAATGGCTTCTGATAACCCGAGTCTGAACTGGGTTTGCAAAGATGCATCATTCCACCCTGAATCAAGGGTCCATCTTTTGAACTCTGCTACGAAGTCTTCAACAGGTCTCCTTCCTTGTTTTAAAGCCCTCAATTGGCTGTCAGCAGTACTCTGCCTATTTGGGTCTTCATATAAGCTAGCGAGTGCTAAGAATAAAGGATAGGAGTTAAGAAGAGGGTAATTTTTCTCAAAGAGAGAGTCTGCCCAAGCCCGTGGATCACCCAAAAAATATGAGATAGTGGTGCAGACTTTAATTTGGTCTGTAGTGTAAGTATGAGGTTTTAAATTAAAAAGCAATTGACATGCGTTTTTAAATTCACAAAATTTTTTCCGATCACCTGTAAACACTAGAGGAGGGTTTATTTTGGGCTCACGAGGTTGAGCAGCAGTGAGCTGTGAAACACGGGCTATCTGCTGTCTCAAAGTCTGATTTTCATTTTTCACTTCGGCAAGGAAAGGATTAATGCATCTACGTTTTGTGTTAGTTGCATCACCCGAGTGGCTAATTCTGCTGAATCCATTTTTTTCCGGGTTCGTGCAATCTGTAACGCTCCGGCGTTTATTTAGTGAACTGGATTTGCAGCTGCAGAATTTCCACTCAGTAGTCGTGTAGAGATGTGTTGAATCACCATATCCAACTCTCCAGACTCATCATTGTGGCCCAGCCTGCCTCAGCATGCGAATATACAGACACTCAGATAAGATGTTCCTGGAGTGATAGGTTGTATATGATAGTATAGAGGTGATGTGCTGAAAGGACAGGCGTGAGTAGTGATAGCAATGATAGGCACTCAATAGTAATGTTCAGGAGTGTTAGCAGATGGTGATAGATAGTATGCAGATAGGTTAGCAATCATGTACAAGTAACAGGTGGTAGGGGACAGCAGATGAAGTGTACAAGAATTGCTAACTCAGTGCAAGGATATAGATGGTAGTAGACTCAAGAGCTAGCAATCTATGTAACAGTGCAGATGATAGAAATAGTAATGCATAGATAGCAACAGTCTTTAGTATGCAAGAGTGGATAGTGTAAGTTGATAGGAAGGAATCCCCTGTGGGGTACTTATCACTAGTTGGTTTAGAGAGATGAGGGGTCCGGTGATGAGATAAGGATCAGGTAGCGAGATACAGGATCAAGTAGCGAGACTCCAGTCTATCCAGATACTGGGGAAATAGCTGGAGGCTTCGGCAGCGTCAGACAAGGCTGTGTAACAAGCGGTTTGCACGAACACCTTGTGAGTGAAAGCCGGCGATTGAAATAGCCGCTCAGAGCGGCGCCTAGTGATGATGTCATGCGGCTTAAAGAAAATAGGCAGGTATATGCGTTCCACCTAGCTGAAAGGTGGGACGCAATGCGAAAGAAATGGGCTGGAAGGGTACCGAAGGTACCAGAATCTTACAAATTCTCAATGTGTTAGCATCATTTTTATCTTTTTCCTCCTGTTTTTTAGGGGCTAGTAATTTTTGTCTATCACTAAACAGGGCTCTTTTGTAGGCCCTTTTAAGGGATGTTTTAGAGTCACCTCTGCGTATTAATCTACTGCAGAGGTCGTCCGCTGCTGATTGGAATGTTTTTAAATCAGTACAATTTCGCCTCAGGCGCAAGTACTGACTAATTGGGATGGATTGTAGAAGGGGTTCTGGATGGAAGCTAGATGCATGAAAGATGGTGTTACCCGCAGTGGGCTTACGGTAAAGCCCACTGCGTAGAACACCATCCTCCCCTCTCGAGATCTCCACATCAAGAAACGTGATACTATTCTGATCCATGTTCATTGTAAAAGAGAGGTTAAAATCATTTTTATTCATCCTTTCAAGACAGGTGTACAGTAATTCAAGAGGACCCTCCCAGATTAGGAAGACATCATCTATGTAACGAGTCCACAAAGGTATGTGGTCAGTATACATAGATAGTGCTTCATCCTTAAGAAACGATTCCTCCCACTCCCCCAGGTACAGGTTCGCGTAGGATGGGGCACAACAAGTGCCCATCGCTACTCCCTGTACCTGGAGGTAGTGGGAGCCATTAAAAGTGAAGATGTTATGAGTAAGGATGTATTGTAGAAGATTAAGCACAAATTCACTATAGGCATCCTGTTGACCATTGCGTGAGATGGTATGTCGCACAGCAGCGATACCTCTGTGATCGAACTGTACAACGCTTCCACATCTATGGTCACAAGGAAAGCCCCTGGAGAGATGTTGATGTTTTCAATTTTGTTCAAAAAGTGAATAGTATCCTTCGTAAAAGATGTCAAATTAGACACAAATGGCTGAAGGAATGTATCTACCAATCTACTTTAATTTTCCGAAATTGACCCACAACCCGAAATGATGGGTCTCCCAGGTGGATTTGTGGGATTTTTGTGCACCTTAGGGAGCCCGTAAAAAGTGGGTGTTACAGGGAATTTGGTGCGAATATATTCCCAAGTGTGTTTAGGGATTATGTTATTTAAATAGGCTGAATCTACCAGTTGGTAAAACTCTTGATGGTATTTGAGTACAATGTCAGGTGTAATACGTCTGTACCAATTTTGGTTTTTTTAAAATATTGGTACACATTTGGACATATTGGACATTGTCCATAACAACGATGTTGCCACCCTTGTCTGCCTGTTTAATAGTTATAGCATTGTTCGCTGAAAGTTTGTTAATTGCCTCTCTTTGCTGTAAAGTAATATTGGATTGGGGAATAGATTGAATATTGATCTTCTAAATTTCATTAGAAACAATTTTCAAAAAGGCATTAATGTTGGCATTCTGGATTGCGGGATATTGGTCAGATTTCTTTTTAAGGTTACTTGTTGTGCCCCATCCAACGCGAACCTGTACCTGGGGGAGTGGGAGGAATAGTGTCTTAAGGATGAAGCACTATCATGTATACTGACCACATACCTTTGTGGACTCGTTACATAGATGATGTCTTCCTAATCTGGGAGGGTCCTCTTGAATTACTGTACACCTTTCTTGAAAGGATGAATAAAAATGATTTTAACCTCTCTTTTACAATGAACGTGGATCAGAATAGTATCACCTTCCTTGATGTGGAGATCTCGAGAGGGGAGGATGGTGTTCTACGCAGTGGGCTTTACCGTAAGCCCACTGCGGGTAACACCATCCTTCATGCATCTAGCTTCCATCCAGAACCCCTTCTACAATCCATCCCAATTAGTCAGTACTTGCGCCTGAGGCGAAATTGTACTGATTTAAAAACATTCCAATCAGCAGCGGACGACCTCCGCAGTAGATTAATACGCAGAGGTTACTCTAAAACATCCCTTAAAAGGGCCTACAAAAGAGCCCTGTTTAGTGATAGACAAAAATTACTAGCCCCTAAAAAACAGGAGGAAAAAGATAAAAATGATGCTAACACATTGAGAATTATTACTGCATATGTCCATCAATATCCAAAAATTAAACAAATAATAACTAAACACTGGCATCTTTTGACCTCGGACCCTATTCTGGGCCAATATCTCCCAGATTTACCTAGCTTTACTTTTAAAAAAGCACAAGCGTTAAGGGATAAATTGGTCCGAAGTGAATACACGGTTGACCTTTCTACTGATTGCTGTAAATACAAGGGGACCTTTATTTGCGGAAACTGTAACTACTGTGGTTTCATGTTAACGCAAAGGAATCCAATTCTGCCCAATGGCAAAAAATTTAAGGCAAAGCATTTTGCCAATTGTCGCACATCTGGCGTTATCTACTTGCTTCTCTGTGATTGTAATTGTTTTTACATAGGCAAAACCAAGTTGGAATTTTGGAGGCATGCTTATCGCCACATAAATAGTATGAGAAAATCTGATCCAGATCTCCCCCTTGGACGTCATGTTGGTATGGTACATTTGGGTAAATTCCCAAAAATTAAGTTTCTAATCTTGGACCGTATCCACCCCAGCTCTAGAGGAGGAGACTGGAATAAGAGTCTCCTCCAGCTTGAGCTGAGGTGGATACACTTTTTCAAAGCAACTGAGCCCCCAGGTTTGAATGGCGTTCTATCTTTCAAGCCATTCCTGGAGGGCTTCAGTTCTGGTGGAATGGAAACTTAACATATCCTTTCAGTTTTTTCTGCCTTTATATTATTGTCAATATTGGTTGAAACATTTGGCATTTTTTGATGTCGGCCTTTCATTGTGGTTTATGTTAATAAAATTTTTTCCTCTCTGCATCACTTCCTTTGGAAGTTGTGTTGACCAATAGGATCCGATTGCGTCACACGCTTCCTGTCCTTCTTCCCGTGCCGGTGGAACGCAGAGGCCGGCTCCACCCACACTGCGTCATGCCATATGACATGCGCAATGAGTTGGGGGCGTACTTGGCCCCGGTGATCCAGGAAGCCCGTGGTGCATGCCAGCTGTTGCCATTACTCACAAATTAAGGTAATATTTAAACCTACCCATGGCGTTTTCCAGCATACTCCTGCTTGCTGGAAGCCATGAGGGTGTCGGCTATTAGAATTCAGTACCTAGAAGGTAAGATTGCTCTCTATACTGGCTGTATATTAGTGACTGAATGGACAATCCCACAGAAGGTCAAGCTTAAATACACCTATAAACTTTTTGACAGACTACTATAACCTTTATAAATTGTTTATTCAGACTGTCACCCCCAATTAGAGAATATCAGTTTGAGATTAATTTTCATCAAACATCAAGAATGCATTTTATTACCTTAAATACAGCCGTAGAAGCACCATACCTGACATATTCCTATTCCCCCTCCTTATTTTCAGTACTCTTTCAGCTTCAGCACAGTTCTGGCGTCCACTAGATTGGACTTCGGTTGCCCACACTGAAGAACACCTATCTGGCTCCATCCGATATTCCATTCAGCATACCAGGAGATATACCTTTTCCTCTGATCTTTATTGGAAAGGGGATACTGCCAAATTGATCACGGTCAACTTGTTGATTTTAAAGTTCGTTGCAAGCATCACAAAATCCATACATGGTCAACCTGTAAGTGCTCTAACAGTCATGTTCCAAAATGTATATTTATTCATTCATATGAAAGTCCTTATATATATATATATATAGTATATATAGCACTATCTCTTTGTATTTTTTATACACGCATTATATTTTCTGTATGATCCTATGAATGTACTCTCTATATTTGACAGAGCACTGTTAAGAACCACCCCTGAAGAAGAAGAAGTTTATCTTCGAAACATGTTGGGTTTTGGGTTCTGAAACATAATTGGTTGTATACCCTGTTATTTATTGTTGCTTGCCAGTTTTATCCATTTCTAATTTTGTATATATTTGTATATTTTTGTCCAATTTAAATAAATAAACTTTGAACATTATACCTTCTATAATCCCTAAAAAATCCCATTTCAGGGGAACTCCCCCCAATTTTTGCATTTCTAAGGGATGTGGCACTCCATATAAGAACACTGGTCACGAGCAAAACTTCCACTATTGAAAAATTACTGCATTTGCCCAAAGAATGAGGTCAGCTGACTACCTGAATATACTGGATGACCGGGTCATTCCATCAATGGATTTTTTTCTTCCCTGATGGCACGGGCATATTCCAAGATGACAAAGCCAGGATTCATCGGCCTTAAATTGTGAAAGAGTTGTTCAGGGAGTATGAGACATCATTTTCACACATGAATTGGCCACCACAGAGTCCAGAACTTAACCCCATTGAGAATCTTTGGGATGTGTTGGAGAAGGCTTTGCACAGTGGTCCGACTCTCCCATCTTCAATACAAGATCTTGGTCGAAAATGAATGCAACACTGGACAGAAATAAATCTTGTGACATTGCAGAAGCTTATTGAAACAATGCCGCAGTGAATGCGAGCCGTAATCAAAGCCAACTAAATATTAGAGTGTGTGACTTTTTTTTTTGGTGGCAACTTTTCTTTGGCCAGGTGGTGTATAAATACAGGTGTAGGGATGAGGTTCGGCAGCTGCCATGGATTAGTGGGGAATTCCTTGGATTCGTAAACTTTGTGAATCACAAACTTTTGGCTGAAAAGTTTGCAGGTTCACCACCAAAATATGGAGCAACCCTTCCATGCAGTGCATAAGGAATGGATGAAGGAAGGAATAACTTAATGATGAAAGGGTGGGGTCACAGCAGCTACAGTATAGTATCCTTGTTTTTAGGGTCAGCTGACACTTTCGTGTAGAGAGAGATTATTATTTATTCATTTGTTATGTTTTCATCTGTGCATGTCCCCCATGGCAATGCATAAATCAGACAATAAACGTGATACTGCCAATCTGTTCTTTACACTGGCTTTTTTTTCTAAGCATGCCACTGAATCATTTGAAAGACTAAGTGCAAGAATAGTGTGCACCTAAACCACCGCCTATCATTCACCAAACCCCCTATCCCAACTTATAAGATAAAAGTTGGCATAAGGGGGGCATGTCTGAGCCGCAGAGCCACATGACAGCTTGAGAAGGGAGCCCCAACGAACCCCAGCCTCTCTCAGCAACCCTGAGCAATTCCTTCCGACTAGGCACCCACCACTACCTCATGTAACATTACCAGTAAAAAAGAGGGTCCACCTAGGGGGAAATCGGTGCCCGTTCAGCCTTGCAAGCTGATGGATTTCCTCCCCAAGCTGTCTGAGGAGAAGACCCAAGATAATGCCAGAACACAGAACGCGGCAGCTCCAGATGCACAAATGTTTGATCTCACAGACATGGACATGTAGGCGGATCCAGAGTTCACTGAAGACATTACAGACCTCCAGTCTCCTCAGAAAAACCCTGACAAGTGACTAGCTTCCTCACCGCTGCATTCTCCATACTCCAAGACACATGTCATTAAAAAACGGAAATTATCCTCTTAACAGTCACCACAGCCATTCACAGAACCTGACACTCTGCTTGAGGAATCCCCTGCCTCAGGCAAGCCTACGTCTACATCAGAGCTTAGACACATGCTGCAATCTCTATATAAAGGCATTTAATCTAACATTGACAGAGCAATTGACCATACATAGGTACAGATAACACACATTGCCGAACGAACGGATGACCTAGAATCCAAAGGGGGGGGGGGATTGTCTCAGCTCACAATGACCTAGTAGATACCTACCAGGATCAATCGCTGGAAATTCAGCAACTTAAAGACAAGGTTGTAGACCTCAAGGATAGGGATGGCCTTGCGGTTCGCACGGCGGTCGGTTTGCGGCAAATTTTGCTTGTTCACAGCCTGCCAATTTTGCAAACACAAGGCGTTGTTCGTGGCGGCCATATAAGTTTACATTGGGGAGAACTTTGACCCATGACACGGCGGTCAGGTGAAACAGGACAGCCAATGGAAACGTTTCAGCACATGGACATGCCCCCTACCTTATAAATAGACCAGAGCTGGCGGCAAATTCACATTCTGCTTTTTGTCAGCGTAGGGAGAGGTTGGCGAGTGCATCAGGGACAGATTGCCAGTGACACAAATAGCTCTGTTGAGATCCACAAAAGTCCTTTTCAGGGCTGGTATTTGGTATAGGTCTACAGTCTCTTTTCAAGTGTAGGGACAGGTATGCTGTGTTCATCAGGGACAGATCGTCAGTGACACAAATAGCTCTGTTGAGATCCACAAAAGTCATTTTAAGGGCTGGTATTTGGTATAGGTCTACAGTCTCTTTTCAGTGTAGGGACAGGTATGCTATGTGCATCAGGGACAGATCGTCAGTGACACAAATCACTCTGTTAAGGTCCACAAAAGTCATTTTAAGGGCTGCTATTTGGTATAGGTGTGCAGTGCACTATATAGGGGTGTAATCCCCGTATAATATACTTTGTAATATAGCAAGCATATTATAGTGGATTTGTATTGTGCACTGTGCAGCATTGTGACTGGTGTGGTGGGCGTTGCTGCAGCAATACTACAAACAGTGACAAAAGCATTTTTAATGTATTATAACTGGTGTGATAGGCCAGTGGCCCCCCAATACCACATATTGAAGTGGGGTGTTATTTAACAGTATACTTTTATAAAAGTGAGTTTTAGTCCTTCAAAAATTTTGCCTATTTTGCTTTGTTAACTGTGCTACACACAATGACTACAGTTACTGGCCAATTATTTGTAGAAATGGTGTGATAAAACTGTGGCCCCCCAATACCACAGATTGAAGCGGGGTGTTATCTGAGTATACTTTCATAAGTGTATTTGTGTCCTGCAACAATATTGCCCCTTTTGCTGTGTTAACTCTGATACACACAGTGCCAAACTCCCTGGCCAAGTTTTTGAGCAACTGGTGTAATAAACCAGTGGCCCCTCAATACCACATATTGAAGTGGGGTGTTATCTGAGTATACTTTCATAAGTGTTTTTGTGTCCTGCAACAATATTGCCTCTTTTGCTGTGCTAATTCTGGTTAACACAGTGCCAAACTCCCTGGCCAATTTTTGAACAACTGGTGTGATAAACCAGTGGCCTCCAATACCACATATTGAAGTGGGGTGTTATCTGAGTATACGTTCATAAGTGTACTTGCGTCCTGCAACAATATTGCCTCTTTTGCTGTGTTAACTCTGATACACACAGTGGCAAACTCACTGGCCAATTTTTTGAACAACTGGTGTGATAAACCAGTGGCCCCCCAATACCACATATTGAAGTGGGGTGTTATCTGAGTATACGTTCATAAGTGTACTTGTGTCCTGCAACAATATTGCCTCTTTTGCTGTGTTAACTCTGATACACACAGTGCCAAACTCACTGGCCAATTTTTTGAACAACTGGTGTGATAAACCAGTGGCCCTCCCAATACCACATATTGAAGTGGAGTGTTATTTAACAGTATACTTTTCTAAGAGTGTATTTTAGTCCTACAAAATGTGGCCTCTTTTGCAGTGTTAACTGTGCTACACACAGTAACAACAGTTACTGGCCAATTACTTGTAGAACTGGTGTGATAAACCTGTGGCCCCCCAATACCACAGATTGAAGTGGGGTGTTATACCTTTTTCCAGATATACTTCGATTCTCTAGAGACTTTTGTCACAGGGTAATTAAAAAAATGACAGGCATAGGAAGAGGCAAGCCCTTACGCAGGGTTGGTAGGGGTAGGGCAGGAGCAGTAGGCCGGGGGCCAAAGTGTGAAGTTTCAGAAGGTGCGTTCGATTACATCAAAGGACGCACCAGACTTGGTTGAGTGGCTCACTCAGCCTTCCTCTTCTGCAGCCTCCTCATCCTCTCTATCTGCACCCTCTTCACTCTCTGCTGTGTGCACCCCCAAATACACCACCATATAACCCTCTGCTTGAGTCATTGGAATTATTGTCCGATCCATCACAAGACATTTGCGATGCACAGCCATTGTTGGCATCAGATCAGGAAGAGGAGGTAGCAACAGCCGCCACTCAGCAGTCTGACGACAGTACCCAGATCAGCCCAAGGAGGTTGGTCCCCGCTGTTGCTGCCTACTCTGAGATCTCGAATGTTAGTGGTGGGGAAGGTGACGTGGATGATGACGTGTCTATGGACGTCACGTGGGTGGCCACTAGAGATGGCCTTGCGGTTTGCCCGGCGGTCGGTTCGCGGTAAATTTTGCTTGTTTCGCTACCCGCCAAAATTTCGGACACATGGCGTCATTCGCGGGGGCCATATTTGTTTACATTGGGTTGAACTTTGACACGTGACACAGCCGTCAGGTGGAATGGGACAGCCAATTGAAACATTCCAGCACATGGACAATCCCCCTACCCTATAAATAGACCCGATCTGGCGGCCATCACATTCAGCTTTCTGCCAGTGTAGGGAGAGGTCTGCTGTGCTCATCAGGGAGAGTTTTTTTGGTTGAAAATGTAATCTTTATTTGCATAAAAGATATACAAAAAACAATACTTTGTCGGGGTACATTCTCCCCTGTACTGCGACGCAGCGCATAAATACACTACATTACAATACATTTCCGGTCATACAAATAAATACATTCAATCAAATACATACATTCTGCGGCATGATGCCTGATGTGTTGTGCGGAGTAATGCTACCCCGTGCCATCACATCATGCATGACGCCGCAATACCCCTGAAGCATGAAACTAAAGACATTGTATATACGTGCATTACTCAAACTGTATCAATACTATAACATTTCAAAAAAGCAACAGGTGTGATGGGGGGGTGGGAGAGAGAGGTAAGGGGAGGGGAATGAAATCACAGGCCCGAAGCTTTATTGAATGGACAAAGACACACAAGGGAGAGTGGGGGAAGGGGAAATCTTCAGACCTCCTCTTCCTCCATGAGATCCATCAGGTTATAGTCTCTGAGCAGACTGTGAACCAGTCTGCGACAGTCCTCAATGGACATCCTCTCCCGCTGGTGGATAAGGCGCTTTCTGGCGCACCATAAAGCGTCCTTAAAGCAGCACAACACCCGCCAGGCGTTGTCAATGTCCTCCTGTGTAAAAGTACCATGAAAAAGTCCATTCAGCACAGCAAAATGTGTGATGGCAGTCTGTGAAACAAAGTCTCTAAGTTCAGGTTCCAAGGCCCTCAACAGGCTCTGTGCAAATGAGCACTCCCAGAAAACGTGAAAAGACGTTTCCTCGTGGATGATACAAAAGGGGCAGTGCCTGTATCTGCACAAGTTTCTGGCATGCATAAATGTCCTGAGTGGCAGCCCTCCCTGGACAGCCATCCACGCCAGATCTTTATGCCTGTTGGTGAGTCTCTTTGAAGAAACATTCCTCCAGACCACTTTGCAAGTGGCTGAAGGGAGGCCTGGAACAGTCTCAGCAATGTCCGATGCTCTGATCAACTTGTAGATAGTTTTTGACTTCCACAAGTCGGGCTTAACTCCATGCGGCCCCAGCTCCTTGATGAACTTGAAAGTGTCCAAGTAGTACCAAGGAGTGTCCCAGTTGTAGGGGATGGAGCTGTCCCATTTGTCCCACCAGGGCTCATCAGGGAGAGTTTGCTAGACACATATAGCGTTGTGAAGATCCACAAAAGTCCTTTCCAGGGCTGGTTTTTTTTTTTCGGTATAGGTCTACTAGTATCTTTTGAGCTTAGGGAGAGGTATCCTGTGGTTGCTTTAGGGGCAGTTAGAGATCGGCTGCTGTCACAAATCGCTCTGTCAATGTCCACCAAAGTCATTTAAAATGCTCCAATGTCGTTTTAGGGTCTATTACAGTCTCTTTACTATAGGGCCAGGTTTCCTGTGGTTGCTTTAGGGACAGTTAGAGATCGGCTGCAGTCACACACAAATTGCTCTGTTAATGTCCACAAAAGTCATGTAAATGGCTGCACATTTTTTGGTATTGCTGTGCAGTGCACTAAAAAGGGGGGGGTAATCCACAGTATAATATACTTTGTAGAAAGCATATTATAGTGGATTAGTACTATTATTGTGCACTGTGCAGCATTGTTACAGGTGTGGTGGTGAGACTGAGCGTTTCTGCAGCAACACTACACACAGTGACAAAAGCACTTATAATGTATTATAACTGGTGTGATAGACCAATTGCCCCCCCCCCCCAAATGGCACATATTGAAGTAGGTTGTTATCTGAGTAAACTTTTTCAAGTGTATTTGTGTCATGCAACAATATTGCCTAGTTTGCTGAGTGAAGTCTGGTACACATAGCGCCAAACTCACTGGCCAATTTTTTGAACTGGTGTGCTACACCAATGCCAAATATTGAAGTGGGGTCTTATTTAACAGTATAATTTTCTAAGAGTGTATTTTAGTCCTGCAAAAATTTGGCCTCTTGCTGTGTAAACAGTGCTACACACAGTGAAAACAGTTACTGGCCAATTATTTGTAGAACTGGTGTAATAAACCTGTGCCCCCCCCCCCCAATGCTACATATTGAAGTGGGGTGTTATTTAACAGCATAATTTTCTAAGAGTGTATTTTAGTCCTGCAAAAATTTGGCCTCTCGCTGTGTAAACTGTGCTACACACAGTGACAACAGTTACTGGGCAATTATTTGTAGAACTGGTGTAATAAACCTGTGCCCCCCCAATGCCACAAATTGAAGTGGGGTGTTATCTGAGTAAACTTTGTTTAAAAAAAGTGTATTTGTGTTATGCAAAAATATTGCCTAGTTTGCTGAGTGAAGTCTGGTACACACAGCGCCTAACTCACTGGCCAATTTTTTGAACTGGTGAGCTACACCAATGGTCCCCCCCAATCCCACATATTGAAGTGGGGTGTTCTCTGAGTAAACTTTTTCAAGTGTATTTGTGTCATGCAACAATATTGCCTAGTTTGCTGAGTGAAGTCTGGTACACACAGCGCCTAACTCACTGGCCAATTTTTTTATACTGGTGTGCTACACCAATGCCCCCCCTCCCCAAATGCCACATATTGAAGTTATATAACAGCATAATTTTCTGAGAGTGTATTTTAGTCCTGCAAAAATTTGGCCTCTCACTGTGTAAACAGTGCTACACACAGTGACAACAGTTACTGGCCAATTATTTGTAGAACTGGTGTAATAAGCCTGTGCCCAACCCCCCCCCCCACCTCCCCCCAATGCCAGATATTGAATTGAGGTGTTATTTAACAGTATACTTTCCTAAGATTGTATTTTAGTCCTGCAAAAATTTGGCCTCTTTTGCTGTGTTAACTCTGCTACACACAGTGACAACAGTTACTGGCCAATTATTTGTAGAACTGGCAGACTGACAAACCGGCAGATAGGGAGGAGAGGCAGGCAGAACTTGCATTGCAGAAGAGGTAGAAAGCAGAGCCATCAACCATGTAGAGTCACATCTGGCGCTCCCAGGACGCCAGCACATGGCTCCACAGTGTGGCCTTTTATTAAGGTGTCCGTTGCTGACACCAGTGTTGCCATC